>NW_027441212.1:0-300000 GCF_949628215.1 Phalacrocorax aristotelis | reverse complement strand
CAGTCACACAGAGAGATCCTACATGGTCTTCACAGGCGCCCGGACACCCAGGCAGGCCCCCAGCGCTACCTTCAGATCACCGACAAAGTCAGCTACCTCATCTGCTCAGCCGCTCTCAGCAGCTCTCCCGGGACACTCCTCTGCGTCCCATTAAATACTCTGCAAACCTGGCTGCAGCGCCTAACAGGGCTTTCCTCTTCCTTCTGTTTTTAGTCAGGCTAGGAAAGAAAAAGCAGGGGGGGTTGCCTCTCTAACACTGTGGAAGAACTAGTTCTGCACGGGATGTTATGATGGTACAAATAAATACAGCCCAAAACCACACCAGGACTTTTTTGAAAACTGCCTTTCCTTCAATTAGAAGTTGAGGAGGGCTCACTGACTTGCCCGTGTTATTTTAATAGCTCAAGACTGGCGCAGGCTGTTGTCCTTTCGAAGTTTAACTCTACTAATGTTTTAATGTTAACATTTTTCATCATTTTGTCATAGTTCATCCTTTCTGTTCTCTCAAAACCTGACGCACCTGAGCAGCACCAACCTGACACAGCTGATACTGTGACCCCGTGCCTCAGGTCACCTCCAGGCAGTAACAACTTCACAGCAAGACCCAATTTCAAGGAAAAGGCTCACCTCTGGAAAACCGCCCACGCAGCACAGAACCTCGGGTGAGCTCATCTTCCCCAAGAGCCTGAATGGTCACCTCGGGAAACTGCAGCAGGCTGCTCGTTACCTGAGCCGCGAGGTCTCGCATTCTTCACTGTGAATAGAGAAAAAAATGCAAAAAGAGGCTCCTGACAGCCATCGACATTTTTGAGATTGACAGAACTTTCATCCCTTTGCCGTGAATAATCTCCCGTCCACCTCCTGCGGCTCTTTTCCTTAACAAAAGGGCACTCAGGACAGGTTTGGATCTCACAGCAGAGCAAAAGGAGAATCCTTTGCTTTTCTGATGCCTACGAGATCACCAACAAAAAGGGACGCAGGGGTATTGACAGGATAAACAACACGGGGAAAAAGCCCAAGACACTGGAGTCAAGTCAAGCAACGCGGCACGAGTCAGAGACCGAGTTTTGCATTAAAAAGCTCCAGAAAATAAATAAGAAAGAAGAAGTTGAGAAATTACATGTTTGAGCAGAATCACATCCAGCCAAGTCAGTGTTCTGGGATGTCACCGTTGACTGACATGTAGTACATGAAAGTCAGATTCAAAGGCCAACAATGTTACGGGCTTACTGAAGGAAAAGCTAAAGATACGGTCAGTCGCAGCTGAAGACGTGATGTCACAAACCAGGTTCACTTCAGTGCCACCAAAAGAGAGGCCTTGCTGCTGCCCCCCTCTCTCCATCTGCTCCTTCCTTCTGCTCCTGTATCCCTGTGCCTTCCCTTGCCCTGACCTGCACACGTTTTAGAGCTCCTTAGGAGCCACATTAACTCCCCAAGCAGACAGGGAACGCACCCACAAGAGCAGAGAGATTTCCACCAGCTTAGAGAGTGAAACGGGGTTGCAGAGAGAGCCAGCAAGCATAAAAGCTGGCACAAGGAAGGAGGCAGGACACTGCACCGGGGAGAAGGAGAGGGGATTTGCCCATCTCCATTCTGTGGCCGTAAGCCGTCCTGCTAGCTCATGCACGTGTGAAACCACACACTCACTTTGCAAGGAGAGCTGCAAGAAACCCCTTCGCTTTTAGAAAGGGCAGCACCCAAGGCACTCTCAGTCAACTCTGGACTCCCTCGTGCACGTAGAGGCTCACTCTCGCACGGAGGGAGGCTGAGGCTGACGGGCGTTATTCTTTCACTCAGCCAGATGTGGAAGCTAAAGTGATCTCAGGGAAGCGTTAGTTACTTGGTGGTCAGAGAAGGGACACCATTGCCTGACACTGCTCAGGTCACATTGTCTAAGGAAAGAGGACAAAGAGTGGGAAGAAGCCAAAGAAGAAGAAATGGAAGAAAAACTATGCTCTGTTGAGAAAAACAGCATCCGCTTTGTTGAACTGCAGGGAAAGATCACAATTATAGAGCTTTCTGAATTACTATTAATGACTGGTTCAGTGACATTTTCCCCAGAAATACAGCCCCCAACAGCCCCGATCCCGTATCTGATGCAGACCACAGATTTCATTTCCCTTTAAACGAAAAACAAACAAACCCGAGACACATCAGCGTTTGACACTAGAGCCACTTTACCCAGCTGCCTCCTATGGTTATTCTCCAACACGACTATTCCTGCATGCAGGAGCTGCAGTCCCTCTCCAACGCGGCAAAGCTAGCAAAAGCTCCTCAGGTCACTCCTGAAAGTGTGCTCTGTTGCACACTGCTTGGCGTACCTGGACAGACGGGCGCAGGCGCCGAGTGTCTCAGGGCAGAGCACACACGCAGCCGTCCTGACAGAGGCAGAGCCCAGCGAAGACAACGTTCCCAGTGCTCCCACAGCGCTGGCCCCTCGCAGCACTGGTTCCAGAGTCACGGAGTCACAAGGGAGAGAAAGGCCTTCCGGAATCCCTGGGGGCAGCTGGTCCAGCCCCTGCGCAGGCAGGGTCACCCAGAGCAGGCTGCCCAGGGCCAGGGCCCGGCGGCTGCTGAACCCCCAGTGCTCAAACACACCCCTTGCAAACAGCCGCCCGACGAGGGGAACTGCGGAAACGTTGGCAGCCCACGCGACAGGCCCAGGGGTTTGGGGACTCGCTCCGACCAACTGAAGTATCCTCTCCTCCACACCAGTAAAACACCACCACACCAGCAGGGGCTTGTCACCATTCTTCCTCCAAAGCTCTGTCCGACGGCTCACTAGGCAGAAGACACAAAGTTAAGGGAAGCCTGATTAAGTTCGTTTCACTGCCTTAAACCAGCAAACCCCAGGCATGTGGACGCAGGAAAACGAGCTGAAGCAGGCAGGGAATGAGGAGCCGCCCTCAGCAGAGCAGGACACGGCACCGTGTGCCCAAACGCAGGTGACAGCTGCCAGCCAAGGCTGACACAGCCACCCTGACTGACGGGCCTAAGGCGGCACTTGAACCACCGCGCTCAGCCCCACACCCCAGGCGGGGGGTCAGCGGTGCCGACAGGATTAAGTCCTGACTGACTCCCGACAACAGACGCTGACGCTGACTGGCGCCAGCCAGCTGAGTCCGGGCAGGTGATGCTGGCCGACTGATGCTGGCCGACTCACTCTGGCCAACTGACACACGGCTTGGGTCCTCCTTCTGCCCTCGCACCTGGGCATCACCCCTGATGGAGCTGGGCGGGCAGAGGGGTCCCTGGCGCTGCCACTCATACCTGTCGGGCAGAGCTCGGGAAGCTGGAGAGGCCCCTGACTAGTAGAGGCGCTACTTAGCGACACGGAGCCGCTGCTTAACAGCAGCTGAAACATCAGTGTGCCCTCAGCACTATGCCAGCGACGCTGAAGGACATTAACTCTATCCCAGCTACAACCAGCACAGCTCTGAAGTTTTTAACCACCTCTCCCGTGGAGAAGAGTGTGGATGAAATGCCCAGCTCCCCGTTGGCTGCAGACCACAGGAAGGCACCAGAGATGGTTCTATAATTTTGTGTGAGGGAAAGGGCTGCGGACAAACCAAACGCATTCGATATCTAATACTGTAATCACCTGCGCAGTTAGGCTCTCTTCTCAAACTCCTCCTTCCACCTGTCAAGAGGATTTAACTACATACGTAAAAAGGGAAAAAAGCTTCCTGCCTTTTTTCCCTTTAAGTGAGACAAGTCCTTTCCTATTCAGGCTCTGCTTAAGTCGTAAATAGAACTGGTGACAAAGTAATTCCCTGATCTCCTCTTTCTGCTTTCAGAAGATCAGATGTGATGTTTTGAAGTAACAACCATGGGAGCTGCACTTACATCCGTCACAGGAACTGCTTCCACAGCAGGCACTAACAGCGGCATCGGACATTGTATCTTCACAAATGAGACACAACAACTCATCTGGACTAGGATCACCAGAGCAGGATGAGGAGGAAGAAGAGGGCGATGGCTCCTCTGGCAAAAAGGGAGGCTTTTCCTTCTTTCCTCGCACAGAAGCTTCCCTGGAGGGGGAGAGGGCCTGGTGGGAGAGAAAAGTTTAAAGATGGGTCAAAGAAAACTTTTCCAAGCTTTGGATTTTATCAAAGGAAGAGAACAGGTGGAATTCTTCTCACTCCACATTCGCCTCCTAAAACATAGGCCTTCAGATTAAACTACTCTTCTAGAGCCACACCACCAGAAGAGGGAGGGGGGAACAATTTTCCTGCTGCAGAACTCTCCCTTTCCTTTGATCAAGCAAGAAATTAGCTCAGACCAGAAAAATAACTTTTTGACAGCGAGAAATCAGGTGAAATGAATCCCACCTCTCCTTTGCCAGACGGCAAACGTACATTGCAGGCGCAGCACCAAGTTAGTCTCCGATCAAGTTAGTCTCTGAGTGATTACATTTTAGAAAGGAAAGGAGCCTGTGTTACAGCTTCTCCAGAAGGAGATCCATGGCAGCAAAACAGAAGTGCTACCAAGTGCAGTTTAAAACAGCCGCTCCTCTCAGCACACAGGAGTGTTTTCTTAATTTACAGCAACAGGAAAAGTTCCGTCTCTTCCACACACGGGAGTTCATAGAAGTCAGAGGGGGAGGACATCTCAGTCCAGCGGCAATTTCTTACGTTTTGCAAGGAGCCTTTGCAACATCAAACAGAACCAAAACGACCTCTCAAAGAGAACAACTCCGCTACAAACACCACCAAAATGCTTTGCAGAAATACACGTTCTTAGCACAGCACAGGTTTAACCAGCTTCCAGGGGCATGAACACGGGGACCACCCTACTGCGACATTAGACAGTGTCACAGATTTTAAGATTAAGACGCAGTGACAGTGCTTCCTCCCCCGTAACTGCAGGCGCTGGCCAGTTCGGTTGCATTGCCACTCACACTTGTGCGCGTGGTTTCTCTTGTTCACTGCTCGGTCAGTCCAATTCATTCCATACTTACGCAGGAAGAGCTGGCATCGCATATTTCCCACTGCTTGTCAGCACAGCACCCTTTGGGTTGGGATCTTTCACCTCCACCATGGAACTCCACGGAATTCCTGTGCTCTTTCTATCTCTGGGAACAGGCTCAAAGGTTTTGTCCTGCTAAGAAAAGAGGTGCAGACTTATCTCGTCTGAAGAACCACGTTTAAAATGACATTTCCATGAGTATTTGAAGCAGCAAAAGCCTCTCATCCTCTCATTTTACCCAGCATAAGTGTTGCTCAACTAAAATACTCCTTTGCCTCAGTGAATAGAGCCGGGATATTCCAAAGGCTTGGGCAGGGTTTTGAACTCACTCGACATTCTTTGGCTTAACTTCAGGTTCCCTAAGGGCGAAACACCCCTCAGCTCACCATCCACTCAGAGAAGGGGCACAAACCCGCTCCTCCTCCAAAGCGCAGTGCAGAGTGAGAGCTTAATTCCCTGCTCTGGATCCGTCCCTGGGGAAACTCCTATTCGCCACCTGGGTACGAAGGTTGGATTCATGCCTCACGCACACACCTTCAGTGAGTAACGTTCAATGGCATGAATACTCAGCCAGAGGCTTGGGCAATTAAAACACGCAACTATTCAATAGGTGGGGTCAGCAGCAACAGCTTGGTTTTATACGAAATACTAAAAACTGTGAACCGTCATTAAAGGACTTGAAAACTGAAAAAATTTCCAGCAATATTGAAATACATAAAAATATGCAAGCAAGCTCTCAGAGGGCAATTGATGGACTTATTTAACGTCTATGACCTGGAAAAAAGAGCGTTTCACGTTTATAACTGCAGGTGTCCCTTGAATTCTGAAGGGCTTTGCAACACTGCCTTAGAACCTCTCGATTTCAGTTTTACTGAAATAAACTCAGCAGTGTTTCTTGAGAGCTCAGGCTCAAGTGCAGCTTTACCACAAGGAAAAAGGGTAACTGTCCTCTTTCTCCTTTTCCAGCCTATTGAATTATATCATGCCCCCAGCCCCAGGTAAGCTTACGCTAGGAAAACATTATCAGAGAGACACGTGACTCACTGCTTATCGTCTCCTCAGTTGTTCAAAAGCGCAGAATCAAATCTCACAGTCGGCACGGAGGGACGGACCGCGCGGAGGGACGGACCGCAGAGAAGGACGGACCGCGGGGAGGGACGGACCCCGTGGAAGGAGGGACCGCGCGGAGGGACGGACCGCAGAGAAGGACGGACCGCAGAGAAGAACGGACGGCACGGAGGGACGGACCCCGTGGAAGGACGGACCCCGTGGAAGGACGGACCCCGTGGAAGGACGGACCGTGTGGAAGGACGGACCGCACGGAGGGAGGGACCGCGCGGAGGGACGGACCGCAGAGAAGGACGGACCGCAGAGAAGAACGGACGGCACGGAGGGACGGACCCCGTGGAAGGACGGACCCCGTGGAAGGACGGACCCCGTGGAAGGACGGACCGTGTGGAAGGACGGACCGCACGGAGGGACGGACCCCGCGGAAGGACGGACCGCCCCAGACCCGCGGCGGTAGGTATTACAACACTCGGGTGTCGCTCTCGTTTTGTCTCTCCCCCCTTTCTCCCTTTTTTCTCTCTTTCTCTGCTTTTCTCTCGCGTCTCCATCGCTGGCCAAATGAAGGGACTTGGCACTTTGATTCCGTTTTGAGTCTTAGTTCTGTTCCCGAGAATGTAGAAGGAACGTGGCCACGGCAACACGTTGGAGTCAGTCAGAAGTTAAGCCCAGCCGCCCCCAACCTCCCAGAATTCCCTGAGGTCGGTTGGAAAGCAAGGGGGTTTAACCTCTGCCAAATTGTTCAGCCCGACAGTGGATCGTGACAGACTGGTAGGAGTGTTACGGAAAAATGCGGTAAAATCAGAAACAACTCTTTAACAGCAATTTAGTATTAAAGAGCAGGCATTCTTTATTCACAGCGCCGGATGCACGCGGGATCGCTGCTCCTAACGTGCGTACCTTACGCACCTTTCCCGTACAATTTATAGATCAAAAATTCACATATTCATAGATATTCATTATTGTCCTTTCTACCGATTGGTACAAACTTGCTCGTTCCATATGTAAATTACTGCGCAGACTCAGTTATCCTCTTTGTTGTTCTCTTTTGAGTAGGTGGTATTACTTGGGTCGGTGGTGGTCCGTGAGTCGGTGGTCGCGATCTCCCCCTGTCGGAATTACCTTTTACCTACTTGGCTCTTAATCTTGGCAGTCCTGGCCAGTTTTCTCAGTCCGCTACACGAAACCACATTTTGTCATCCTTTTCTGACAGAAGCACATTGTCTATTGTTTCGTTCACATTAATGATTACCGAGGGACTAAAATGCAGATCAAAGAATACACTGATTGGTATACTCCATGTCCCCAGACTTAACGTCCAGTTGGATAAGGCTGTACAAGGAGTATAGCAACATCTATGGTTGGTTAATTCGATCGCTCTGGTTACAGGAGCAGCAACAAAGAGGTGGTTTTAGCAGTTTTTCTCCAGCAGGTATGCCCTGCTGCAAGGTCTGGCCTATTGGCCCAAGGACTGGACTAGAAGCAAATAAAGAGGAAGCCGTCAGCTGCTTCCGTTTGCAAGAAATACCAAGTCAACAATTGCTAAGTTCTTCCTGTTCATATCTCAGGGTCCTTTAGAGAGCTTGACATCTCCGCATGATTCCCGCGAGGCTTTGGCTACCACGCGTGCTGTGTCCCACAGCCTCGCAGTTAAATTCCCCTTCCTGCGCTGCAGCTGCTTCGTGCAGTGGCCATAAGCTGCTCTGTTCCTCCTGCGTTTTGCTGGTGAGACGGCTGTACGAGGGCGATGCTGGCGGCACACACCGGCTACGGGGCTGCTCCAGTCCTCCTCTACACCCTTCCCTGTTCCCTCTTGCTCCTTCTAGCAAGAGGTTGTAAAAGTAGCAAGTCACTTGAGCAACTCTTCTCTAGCATGCAAGTCCTGTCAAACCAGTAACATGATACACCTTAAAGTCTCTGTTCCTTTATGGATTATAGAGGTGTGACAGAACACCAGCAACACCACCATCACCACCCCCAGCCACGGCAAAAAAGATGACATTTCTTTACAGCCAGCCACCAGATGAGCCGGTAACAGGAGTGTGTGCCACTGGGTCGCTGAGGCCAGCAGGGACTGGGGTCCATTTCTGAGCAACGCTGTCCTGTATAGAAACAAACCCGTTCCTGCTTTTCAAAAGCTTTCAATATTAGACATGAATGAACTGGTCAGTAAGATACCTAAAAAAGAGGTTTTCAAAAAAGAGGATTTCAAAAACATTATTTTAGCAAATGGATTCATGAGCAGAGGGACCACAGAGACCTTTCACGCTTCTACAAAAGCAGGTCTTATATAAAAATCACAAGCAAAACAAGCTGAAATTAAAATGGAAAAAAAAATGAAATAAGAGAAAGAAAATGGATTGGGGGGCAGTGAAGACAAAGTATTGTCTAATCCTTTTGTTATTTAGCTGTATAAATATTGATTGTGCTGACAGGTTGCTGACAGTTTTTGGGGGGTGTGCCTGGGTCTGCTGGTTGCTGCCAATTTTGGGGGAAACTTGAGGATTTGGGGGTGTTGCTGTGTCAGGTGCATGCTGCTAGGTCTGGTGGATGCAGCCAGGTGTGGGGTGCGTCTGGATTTAGGGTTTGTTCCTGGACTGGGGCAATGCTACCAGGTCTAAGGGTTATTTTGGGTTTGGCGGCTGCCGCTGGGTTGACGGCAGCCTCTGTTCCAGTGGACACAAACCCTGTCCCTGCAGCAGCGCCAGCAGTGCGTCTCGTAAGGCGCTGGGCACTGCTGTGGTCACGCTGCGCTCTCTGGCTGGTTGTTTCAGCAGGTCGGCTGCACGGCTGGCCTCCCTTGAGAGGCGCTGGGGTGCCACCCTCAGGTGGATTTCACTTGCTGTGTTTGAGGTGAAACTGTGTCCCTCATGTTCAGAGTGCTTTAGGATAGCACACACCATGCCGGCTGCTCCGCCTTGGTAGTAAACAGTGTGTTTCTGTTTGTGGATTTGTTGCGCCGTTCCTTCTTTTGAATCTCTGATGCGGATCACTCGGGGCCATTGGTGGAGGCTGATTTTTGCACCATGCCTGCTGTGTTGCTTGTCAGTGGTGCAGGAGGGGAGCCAGGCAGCGCTGCTCCACTGCTGCCCCACTGCTGCTTGCTGGGGTAGCCGTGGAGGAAAGAGGCTTTAGGAAGTCCCTTCCTAAGTCCAGCGGAAGCTGAAGAGGTTTTCTGCCAGTGGAGTTCCTGCTCTGTATGAGGTTGCTGCCAGGCACTGACTTTGTGCAGCCTGCGCTCCTGTTGACTTGCTGCTCTGTGTCACAAAGGGGTTTGTCAGGCAACTGTCTGGTGAACAAGGCTTCCGTGGTGCTTCGCTGTCTGGATATTCCAAAATAGGAGAGGGGCGCAGGTTAACATTTTTGAGGTGAGTTGAGCTTTTTAAGTTTTGGAGCTGACCGATCCAACAGAGTTGTGCTTAGGAAACCACAAATCTGGTATTTGAGGGCTTGTTGCACCCAGAAATCAAGCAGGCTGCATCAGTGTGACTCTAGGGATTGTTCTGCACAACGAAAGCTAAAGCGAGGCATACGTCACTAAAGGCGGCTGTGGGTTAGGCTAGATGAGCCACATCTACAAGCCTTCCCACCTCAGCATCTTCTGTGGTGTGCTTAGGAGATGAAGCTGTGCCTTGCTGTTGAACTTGGTCTAAACCCAGACGAAACCATGAGTTATTAGTGAAAGCCTGATTGCTGGTAGTTTGACGCTGCAATTGTAGTGTTAATAGGCAGGGAGAGAAGGATGCGGGAAGCAGGTGTGTGACTTCTGTGAACAGCGGCAGCACAGGCGTGTGTGACCCTAGGAATCCAGGGCACAGGAAAGCCTTTGCTTCTGATCCAGCCTATTGGTCTCAGAGGAGCTTCCTAAAGGACGAGAACAACATGCTCATCTCCGCAGGATCCAGCAGTTCCGTGGTCCAGGTAAGCCTTGAGTCAAAGAACCAGCTGGAAGCAGCTGTCACTAATACGCAGCTGGAGGCCGGTCAGTTCCTTTATCTCCCGTTATTAACATCCATGTCAGCGTAACGCGAAAGACCGGCATTTATCACTTTCCTGGTGTGAAGCAGTGGCTAGATTTTATCTATGTGTCTTGTCACCCTGGAACTGAGTGTTGCTGTCAAGTGTGCTTGCCAGTCTTGATTGCTAATTTAAACTGCTAGTGAGGGCTCTCCTGGCAGAGAGCAGTGCTTGTGTGTGCATTTGGTGGCTCGCTTATGAAGAGGAGGCACTTGATGGTTTGTTAGAGAGAGGTCTCTGGTGATCATGGTCAGGGAGTGCTGGAGAGCGCCTGGCAAGGTTATAACGCCACGCTGCTGGCGTACGGTCAGAGGGGCTCAGGGAAGAGCCCATGAGCGACGATCGGATACGGTGCAGCAGTTCCTGGGCAGTGATCAGGAAATGGGGCAGTTGCCCAGAACTGCTACTTTTACTCTCTTCCCATCTCCCATCACTGGTTTTTTCTTTCTTTCTCTGTCTGACTCCCTGCCTGTATTTTCTAACTCCTCCCTGTCTGTCCTACAGCCTGTTGCTATGGTCTCCTTTCTGTGAGGGACCCGTGTGAGCTGTGAGGCACCCGTGGGTTCCCTGAGGTGGAAGGCAGTCGAGTGAGCGGGGCTGCAGCACAGGGAGGGAGGGAGGGAGGGACAGACAGACACAGAGAGAGAGACAGAAGTGCCTGAGCTGTGCCATGTGCCTGGCAGTGCAGAGAGCAGGAACTGCGGTGAGTCCTGGGCCCCTGGGGTCATGTCACCCCTCTCCTGCATCCCAGTCCCTCCTGACACCCCCTTCCCTTTCCCTCTGAGGATTTGTGGTAGGATACGTAGGTACATATCTATGTATGTGTGTATATGTTTATGATATTATACCTAGACATATACATAATACAAATATTATAATTTCAAAATATTTATTTGTAAAAAAATAAATCTATTCTTTATAAAAATAGAATCATATTATCTTAAACATAAAAAATACCTGTTTGTGGACGTAAGCCATCCCCAGCCCAGCTCAGCCACCCGTGGGGTGGGCAGGGGATGGGTTAACCCCCCACCCTCCCTCCCACTGAGCAAATGCCCGCAGGCAGAGAGAGGTGCTGCAAAGCCAACACCCAACTCTCTTAAGGAATTCAAGAAGAAACAGGGATGTGGGAGAGGGCTGGGGCTGGAGCAGCTGGGTGCTGGTCTCTGCCTCTGCATCTCTTCTGCATGTGGAAAGGAAAAGTCTTTTTCTATTCCCTGCCGGTGCTGGATTATGTGAGGTCTCCTGAGCTTATTCTTGACGTGGGAGCACCAAGAAACAGAAAAACAAAAGTTGTGGGGGAAGGAACCAAAGATGCTGGTGAGCGTTGCCTTTCCCCTTTCCTTTGCTCCTCGAAGCTTTCTTCTCCTGCCTTCCTGCATGGACCTGCTCGCCTCCTGTCTCTCCCTGCTGAGTATTTTCTCCCGCGGAGTGCCCCAGGTCCTCTGGATGAGCTTCTAACGGGGTCGCTTGGTCCTGCAGTCTTTGTCTTCCCAGTCATCGTGAAAACTGTCAGCATGGCATGGAAGCAGAGTGGAAAAGGTGCCTGCAGAGGTCTCGGGCGTGAGCTCACGGGGGCTCTTAGTGAGCACAAGCGGGTGCTGAGAGCCTGCCCTGCTGGAGGGCCTCACGCTGCGCTTGCAAGCTGTCCTGGCACTGCCCCTGAGCTGCCTGCACAAGTTGAAGAGTTGGCTGGTGCCAGTGGGAGGAGGTGGGACTGAATGGGGGGAGCAATGGCTTCTCCTTACAGGAAAGGCTTGTCCAGGTGGGACCCTAGTTGCCACCTGCTCTGGGCCGGTGCCTTTCAGCTGCACCATCCCTTGCTTGTTCTTGGCGAGTTGCTGCACACCGAGAGAGGCCAGAGAGCTTCTTCAAGCAGCGCACCCAGCTCGCTGCCATGCAAGTGCTTCTCCACTGACGTGCTCTTGTGACCCGTGAATTCTCACGGCTGCTTCTCTGTTTGGTACCCGCAGGGTCCGACCGAAGGCACCGTCTGCGGTTCAGAGCCGAGCTGCTTGGCCAAATCAGTTCTTAACCCTGTGATGGTCATAGCAGGAATGAGAGCCAGGGCACCCTTCTCCATGTGAACGTAGTTTCTTCTTCTCCTTCCAGCCTGAAAACCATGCGGGAAAGTGCTGGCCCTTGCTGGGAAGTCGGGGACAAGCCTTCATCAAGCTGTCTGTGCCAATCCTTCCCAGAGCAGTCACCATGGACCACGTTTCAGGACAACGTTCCCTGGAGACAGTATCGGCAGAGCTCCAAAGGACATGGCTGTCTACGTGAGTGGTTTCTCCAGAGTGGGGGGCTGGGTGCTGCACAGCGTTTCTAAGCCGGGGGTGAGTATGGGTCAAAGAGTCCAGCGGCCTCTGGCCTCCTCCTGGCTCGCAGAAGCAGCAAGCTCCTTGGAGCTGTATTGCGCTTCTGTCCAATATACTGTTCGAAAGGAAGGTTCTGGGGCATGATGGAACTCGGGGAGCCACAGGGAAGAGGAGGTGGCACAGCGCACTGTCCTAGCCCTTCTGGCTTTCAATCCCCGTGGGCATTTGTGACCCTCAGGTTACCCCCCTCCCCCTGGGAACATCTGCTCCTTCTCTGGGTGGCAGCCTAGACTCGCTGAGTAGGCAAGCGTGGCGTGCTACCTAGGTGCAGCTTCTTGTCTGCTCCTTGTGCTCGTCTTGCTTTGACTGCGTAGCTGAAATAAACCCGTGCTTCACCGACTGAAGTTAAGTCTTCCCACAGTGTGTGAGGTGCTCTGGTTTCTCCACCCCCGTGTTTCTCTTGGGCCTGAAGTAGTAACCTGAGGAGCAGGGAAGGCTCCTGGGACAGTTCACTTTCCAGGCAGTGCTGAATCACAGTCAGGCCTTGCAGCTGAAGGTACGGGGACAGAGAGGGAGGAGAACTGTAGGAGAGGAGGAGAAATGCGCTTGGCTGGGGAGAAGCTTCCCTGCCAAAGGGCTATAGGCAGCCCTGTCCTTGAGCGTGTGCCACGCTGGCCTTTCTTCTGCTTTAACTTCCGAACAGCGTGTGCCTGGAGGGCTGTTCTTTTTCTCTTTCCTTTTGGGTTTAAGCTTCAGTGCCTACAACCACCGCAGCTGAAGCTAAAACCACCTTGAGTGTCTGGACTGCAAGTGGCTACAAGTGGCCACATCCCGTAGAACACACTACTCCTGGCCTGCTGGTGAAAGACTCGAAATCCTGGCCTTTCTGAGGCCTCTGTTGCTGCTGGTAGCGAGCAGTGACAGGGAGGCCATTCTGCTTCAGTGCCTTTCTAGAGAAGGCAATGAGACATTATACTAACAGCACTGGGTCTTGTGACTGTGGAAGCAGGCTAGAAGACCTTGCCAAACTGTTTGCTGAAGCTTCTGGGAGCTGCTTCTTCCTTTACTCTTCTTGCAGCCAAATGAGGTAGAGCAGGATCACACTGTCTTGACCACGAGAGGTGCAAAGACCTCGCAGGGCAGCCGGAAGGAAGGTGTTGACCGAGGCCGTCACCGCGGCACTGCTCTGTCCTTAGTCAAATGCTAGAGAGGAAAAGGCAGCTCCGAAGAGGGGGGGACGGTTCTGGGCCGGTGGGTTATGGGTAGCCGTAGTCGTTGGCTATGTCCATGCTGGCCTCCCTCTGCACACAAACGTGCAGCTGCCCGGTGACACCTGCAGGGCCGCCCGCTCCCGCTCCTCCTGGGCCAGCGCCTTCACACGCTCCCGCTGGGGCCGCTGCTTGGGTGTGATGGGCACCGACTGCTCCTGCTCCTCCAGCAGGGTGGGCGCAGCCGTGAGCCCCCCCAGGGCCCGAAGGACAGCGGGGAGTCGTTGGGAGGTTGTGGCGGCATGTGCAGCTGCTGCGGCAGCCCCTCCCGTGGGGTTTGGCCTCCGTGGGCGACAAGCACAGCCCGCTCGGCTGCTGGGGTTTGGCGGCAGACCTGGTGCGTGCCTTGCTGCTCGATGGTGCCGCCGGTGCCGTGTCCTTCTTGCCGTCAGCGGGGGCTTGAGGCATCCAGTGCTGCGCTGGGTCTCGGGGCTGCCATCAAGGAATTGGGTTCCGGGTTGGGTGGTTGGGGCATCAGCCCCACCACCTTCACTGTGTGCCCCAGCAGGTGGAAACTGTGGCTGGAGTTGAGCAAGGGCACCCTCAGGACGATGCGGAGCGTCCTCAGCACCGGGTGGGGATGCTGCTCCTGGGGATGCCGGTTCCAGGCTGCGGTGGGGATGCCGGCAGCGGCGCAGGGTCAAGGCAGTGGGATCAGAGGTGGCACCCAGTGGGCCTAGGACTGGCCCCATCAGGGCGGGCAGAGGGGACTCCCATGTCTCACTGGAGCGGTGAGCGTGTCTGCCCCGCCTTGCCCCTGCACCCACTGCTCCGCGGCTTCCTCCTGGGCCGGGGCCTCCTGGGGCCTCCCTGGGGTGCTGCAGGGGCGTGCGGCCCAGTGCTGCCGGGAGCTGCGGGGCCCGGCTGGGCCCTGACACCGGCTGTGCTGGCACCTGGCAATGCTGTGTGTTCCCTGGAACGTATCGCAGCCCCCGGGCAGCGGGGGGCCGTAGCTTCCAGCATGGGTCTGTGGGACTGGAGCAGTTGAGGGTCACAAGGCTGGGGTGGGGCGTGGGGTGGGAGTCCCAGAGCAGCAGTTCAAGGCCTCAATGCTGTGGTGTTTGAGTGGGACGGCTGCTTTAAATCTGTCCCCTCTGCTGCATGAAGGGCCTTTGCCCCTTGGTGTTGCCCTGGTTTCTAGGTTGCTTGGCGGGCACGCTGCTGATGTTGGACGCTCTGCGCTTGCTGCTTCCCGCCTGCAGCCCGCTGCTGCCTGCCCCGTGCCATCCCCACGCAGCTCTGCCTTTGTGGTTTGCCTGCTTGCTGCCCACCTCTCCCCACCTGGGCCCCACCCGGCAGGAGGTGACACCCGGCGGCAGCGGCAAGTGGGTCAAAACCACCCGGGGCTGCCTCCGCAGCGCCTCCTCCAGCAGCTGGGCCATGTGGGGCTGGTGACGCTGGGGGTGCACCTGGGCTCTGGCCAAGGGCGTCAGTAGTGGGGACTGCAGGACGCTGAGCAGGGGACTGTCCAGAGGAGCCTGCAGGGGATCGTTCTGGGGACTGTCCACAGGACTGTCCTCAGAAGTCTCCTCTGCCGTCTCCGGAGGAGCCTGCAGGGGATCGTTCTGGGGACTGTCCACAGGTCTGTCCTCAGAAGTCTCCTCTGCAGTCTCCGGAGGAGCCTGCAGGGGATCGTTCTGGGGACTGTCCACCGGACTGACCTCAGAAGTCTCCTCTGCAGTCTCCGGAGGAGCCTGCAGGGGATCGTTCTGGGGACTGTCCACAGGTCTGTCCTCAGAAGTCTCCTCTGCAGTCTCCGGAGAGCTCTCCTCGGAGATATCCAAGGGCAGCCAGGTGGGGAGGACTGCCGACACCCCGCCCTGGTTCCCCTTGGTGTCTTGCAAGGGGGAGGCCGGCACACCCCTAAAGGGGTCGGCATCCCCCAGCATCCCCGATTGCAGGCGGCGTTTGCACCAGCCGCCCTCCGCCTCGTACTCCAGGAGGTCAGGGTCTTCGCTGCAGGAGGCAGTGGTGTCCAGGCTGTCGGGGAGATCGGCGAGGATATTTTCACCATCCACCAGCATCACTGCTGCCAACTTCTCCACCTCGCAGCCGCCCTCTGCCCTGTACTCCAAGAGGTGGGGGAGCTTGTTAAGGGAAGTTGTTAAGTCGAGGACATTGGGGATGGTGTCCCCGCCATCCACCAGCCCCGCCGCCACCAGTGGCTCCTTGGGGCAGCCGCCGTCCGCCACGTACCCACAGAGGTCAGGGTGCTCATCAAGGGCCTCGGCAGTCACGTTGGGGACACTGGTGGTCAGGGTGGTGTCCTCACTGTCCCCTAGCCCTGCCACCACCGCATGGTCCTGGGGGCAGGCGCTATCTGCCGTGTACATGGAGAAGTCGTGGAGGTCATCGAGGAAATCGGCGCTGATGAGGCTGTTGGGGAAATGAAGGCCATTAGGGATGGTGTCCTCGCTGTCCCCCAGCCCTGCTGCCACCACTTGCTGATGGGGGCAGCCGCCCTCTGCCACGTACTCGGAGAAGTCAGGGACCCGGCTGAGGAAGCTGGTGAAGTCGTCGACGTCGTCGACAGAGACCTCGCCGACCCCCAGCCCCGCCGCCGCTGCTGGCTCCTTGGGGCAGCCGCCCTCCGCCACGTACTCGGAGAGGTCGGGGAGCTCGTGGAGGAAGGCGGCGAGGCTGGGGCTGTCAGGCCCATCGGGGAGGCTGTCCTCGCTCTCCAAGGTGTTGAGCCAGGAGAGCACCAAGCTGGCCATGGTGTCCTCTGCCAGCTCAGGACAGGCCTCAGCGAAGGCCTGTGGCCCCTGCTCGGGCAGGTCGACGGGCTTCTCTGGGGCTGCCGGGGTGGTCTCCACTGCTGAAAAAGCAAAGAGATCCAACCCAAGCGCGGGGTGATGCAAGCTTTCCTTGGCACAGGGCAGCTACCTGCGGGCTCTGCCACCCCCCAGAGCTCACCTTTAGGCTCCATCCTGGTTCTGCAGGTCGGCAGAGCCAGGGCGGTCTGGTGGGGGCTGGCAGCAGGGACACTGTCCTCGATGGCCACCACTTCCTTCTTGAAGCCCTCTGATAGCTTCTGGGCGCTGCCGGGCAGGGTGTGGAGCACAGGGTGCTCCTGGACCCAAGGCTGAGCCGTGGGGCGGCACGGTGGTGGGTCGCCGGTGTGGGCAGGGGCACGCAGCAGGCAGGAGCCCGTGGGGTCCATGGGCTCTTGCTGGTCCAGGGTCCGTGGCCCCATCCCCCTCGGCTGGTGGGGCACCAGCGCCTGTGGCACCACCTGCTGTCCCCAGCCGTAGGCAGGGGGACAGGGAGCAGCCATGGTGGGGAGCGACACCCCATGGTTTAGCTGCACCCGGTGGGGGAGCTGCTCCCCATGGGGAAGCTGCACCCTACTGGGGAGCTGCACCCCACTGGGGAGCTGCAACCCAGCATGGAGCTGCATCCCATGGGGGAGAGGCACCCCAGCTGGAGCTGCACCCCAGCAGGGAGCTGTACCCCCATGGGCATCCGCACCCCACTGAGGAGCTGCACCCCAGTGGGGAGCTGCATGCCTTTCGGGTGCTGTACCCCACTGAGGGAGCTGCACCCCAGTGGGGAGCTGCACCCCGTGAGGGAGCTGTGCCACTGGGGGAGGTGGCACCCTGCTGGGGAGCTGCACCACCTGCCCCGGGGCCCCCAGGGGCCCTGGCACCGCCTGCCAGACGGTGGGCTGGGACAGCTGGTGGGTGACGGTGTGGAGCTGGGCAGGCTCACCAGACACTGCCAGCCCCGGGACAGAGGGCAGCACGTGGGCACTGACCGGTGCTGGCATGGCTGGGGTGGTGAAGCTCATGCTGGGCACCTGCGATGCCGTGGGCAGCCGGAGAGGGAACCTCTCTGTTGGGGGAAGCAAAGAGGGGTGGTGGGGTGAGGTATTGGTGGGCAGAGCCCGTTGGGGGGTTACCTGGAGGGCAGGAGCACCACGAGGAGCAGGAGCCTGATGCTGTACCTGCCTGGCGGTGGGTCAGTGTGGGGTTTGTTTGGGGCAAACACTGTTCTGGGGTTCTGTCCCCAGGGCGATCATTCCGCCAGCACCTGCCTGAGCCAGCCTTGCCAGGGCTGGATTTGTCATGCCTCAGCAACTGACCATCACCATGATTTCCCATCCTGCTGATGATTTTCTGTCCTCTGTGCTGATTTCTCATCCCGATGAGGGTTTCCCATCCCCGCCATGAATTCCCATCCCAACGATGATTTCTCATCCCAGTGATGGCTTCCCATGCCAACAATGATTTCTCAGCCCTGGGATGGTTTCCTATCCCAATGGTTTCCCATGCCCACAGTTTCCCTCCCAAGCATGATTTTTGTGGAGAGGTGAATTTCCTTCCAAAGGGGAAGGGATGCAGCCGGTACAGGCGGCCCTGCGGTGCTGCCATGGGTGAGCTGCCCCATCCCCACCACTGGGGCGGGATGGGGCCCTTTTGGGGGTTGTTTTTGTGCTGCCCCTCTCTGCCCCAGGGTGGGGACAATGCTGCTCCCAACCGTAGGGATACCTGGCGCTGGCGGTACCGGTACCTTGTGGCCATGCTGGGGAGCTCTCGGGCAAATCTGGCAACTGGCCCGTGCCAACCGAGGAGAGAGGCTGGGACGCAAAGTATAGCGGTACAGAGGCACCCTCACATTCGTGCCCTCGAGCTGTCCCGTTCAAACTGAGGCACCCCAGATGCAGTCTTACACGTGTTTTTAGACCGTTCAAGCATTCATCTCCAACGCTAGTTGACCGGTTGATACTTAACACACACGTGTGCACTGCTGTTTTGCAAAGCAACTCTAGTTCTGTGGTGTCGTCATCCGTCTGCTTGCTTTTTCTGAGAGCCGAGTTGCAGATCCTGCTTCCTGTACCTGGAGAGATTCCCTATTCGATGTGTTTGCTTTTCTTGCTTTTAGACTAAAGGCAGATACGCACTGTAGTGTAAACTTCTAATTTGTTCCCATCCCAGAAGAGTCTGATTGTCAGTGTTTGACTATTTCTTGCATTTGGGGAGAGGGGGCAGGAGATGGCAGGTATTCTTCTGCCCCAAATCTGGGGTTTTTGCATACTAGCCATAGAGGAAAGAGCAAGGGTGCCAGCTGGCGAGCCATGCAAAAAAGCAGTTTCCTTCATAAGTGATTGCGACTAGTTTCCTAAAGACAATGTCCGTTTCAGGCAAGAGCAAAAGAACAATATCCCAAACAGTATTGTGTTTGTGCAGGTATTATGAAGGAAGCGTTAATCCTTTCCAAACTTGAAACGCAGTAATCAGTTTCGCATGTTAGCAAATGTTAGTAGTTCTCTTTCTAAGATCTCTTTTCTGCCCTAAGCTGGTCTCTGTGCTCCAGGTTGTCATTCTGTATTCTGTGTTCCTCAGATTTACGGAGGAGAGAGAATCAGGTGCAGTGATTGAAATTACCGCTATTGAAATGCAATCCTGGCTACAGGATTGTTGCTGTCATTCATGTATTCATACAGCCCAGTAGTATGTCAGCTCCGCCGGCCTTATTTGAACGGTCGTGTTTTCCAGCCTTCTTAAAGATTTGCCTCTCCACCACATAACAATGAGTAGCCATTGTTAGCTTGTGGTTTTGCCATGTCTTTCTGGTGTTGGCTCTGAATAAATGAAGTACACTGGTGAGTTACAGCGTCTCTTGCACAAACACTACAGCAGCCTCCTGGTGCCCATGAAGCATCTGCAAGCAAAAAACCCTGAATTTATGTGGCTCTGCGTGCAAGCTTTGGGTGTATTGCTGCAGTAGTTGTTGCAGTGCTTTCAGGCCCTCCCCAGTAATTCTGGACACCACAGTGTTGCGCTTCTAAACGTGGCCTTGTTCTGGGGGTTAATTGAAATGGGTGTGCCTAGCGCTGTCTTGTCGATGCACGCTCCGTTTCTGGTTGGGCAGCACCCTCTCCTGGTATTGTAATGCTGCCCTAAATGAGAGGAGAGGTGCTGCTGTCGTCAAGGATCAGGTAAATAGCTGTATGCGGTTCAAGGCAAGAATGGCACTGCTGTTCTGACACGGAAAATGAACCAGGCAGATGAGCTTTCTGTTCCTTCAGCTGGAAACATTGCAGAAACCACTGTTAGAGTGGCTCCTGTTTGGGAGCGAGGAATGGAGGCTGTAGTGGTGGAGAGGCCTTCCAAAATGCGTTACTGGCCTTGGAGTGTGTTCCTCAAGGTAAGTGGATGAAGCAACCCTTGTGTGGTGATGTAAAGTACGTCCTTGTCCTTCCTCCCCTTCGGGAGGTGCGTGGCTGTAAGTGCGAGCCCGGTGGTGTTCTAGCAGTGGCAGGCAGCATGAGCCTTCCTCTTTGCCCCTAAATTCCACAGCAGCCTCCGAATTGCCCTCTGCTCATGGGGCACTTTGGATGGTGTATGAGTTGTTTGTCAACAATATCCGTGGTTGTATGTCTGATTCATCATGAGTAGAGCGCAGCTACAGATCAATGAGTGTGTGAAATCTCAGCAAGTTTTCAAATGTAATAACTACTCCCTAAAATACTGCAGCATTTTCCAGATTATCTTAAAGCAAATTCTGGCAATTGAGACCTTTCTGGGTTTTTTCACAGGGCTCCTAAATTGCGCCTAATCCTAGGAACTACTTTCAGGTGACGTTTCCACTCCTATTTTCAGTTGATACAGCACACGTAACAGATTTAGTATTTTGGCGCTGTGACGGCTAAGTATGGCAGATATCTGAGCACAGGGCTTGGGCTTCCACAAAGAAACACTGTTCTAAAGGTGCTGCTGCTGACATTTCTGTGACTTCTTTGTCAGGTCACTGATGTTTGTCACTCAAGTAAACTTGCACCTCAGAGTGTCTGGGCTATGGCTGTTCTTTCTTAGAACTTGAAGTACTGTGTCTGGTAGCTGTAATCCTGGGGATATACAGCCTGGTTAAAGGTACCTTCGAATTTTGATGGTTGGTTATTTAAGAACCCAAAACGGTAGCACAGACTTTGTATTTTTGATACTTCCGCAGCAGAGACAAAATACCTGAAGTCCCTGAAGGGGGGGATCACTGTCTGTGTATCCTCTTTCCTGGGCTTTTAGGACAGGAGCAGGGGTGAGGTTTTGGAGATAAGCACCTCTTCTCTGCCCTGGGTTCAGCACTGAGATTACAGACATTTTCTGTCCCTATTTTACAAGTCATCAGGTCTGTTCTCTGGGTGATGTGAGGGAGGAGAGGGGCCCTGTATATGGGAGAGAAAAGGCCGTTGCCCTAACAAAGGCAATAGGTAAAAAGGGACCTGAGAGGGCTCTAAAAGGATATGCTCTGAGAACAGCTATCCTCAGCCTTGGGATATGGAACATAGACTGTGCAGCAGCAAATAGAAAACTCAGACCTGATAAAACACTAGCACGTACCTCCCGCAGCAGCCCAGTGATGTTGTCCCTCTCTGTGTCACAGCACCCTGTCGTCTCCTCTGTAACAGTGACAAAAGTGAGATGAGTTCGTATTTCTGTGGGTTTACCTGGCCAATACTGTCCCACCCTCATATTTTTTCCTGTGTTGTCCAAATAACCTTACTGCGTTGAGGAAAATAATGAGAAGTGTGGTTAGGGACTGGAAACGGATGGGATGGAGTAAGGGAGGAAAAGAAATACCCATTTTAAGTGTGTTGTGTTTATTTTTATAATCCTGATGTGAATGCAGTCCTCGTCCCAGGTAATGTGCGTCTCTGTGCGTGTGCTGGCCCTGGTGCTCGCTCTCCACTCCGGTGTGTGGGGAGGCTTTGCTGGGCCTCTTCTTGCTAAAGTAGAGGGTGTGCCTGGGGTACCTGGAGCGGGAGGGCTGCCTGGGGAAGGCTGTGACACCCACAGATCACGCCTCTGGTCTTTTAAAATCAATCTGTGCCATTGCTGCTGTGCCCTGGAGCCGTTCCTGAAAGCTGCTGTGCGAGTTGCAGTTGGTGAATGCGGTCAGTCTGCGAATTTCAGTGGGTTTTCCCCTGTCAGCAGAGAGCCACGTGGAAAGGGGATGTCTCAGCCCACACTTGGTTTTCCTCGGGACTTTGGCAAGTAGTTATTTGTGTAAGAATTTGCCCCCAGAGTTGGGAGACGCGTGGAGGACAATATCCTCCTGCTAAGCAGAACTAGCTGTGCTGCAGGTGGCAGAAGGGCAGTGTTTCAAATCGCTCCTAAGCACGATGGCAGTCATTTGTGTTCAGCTCCTGAACAGTGGCTCCTGCCCAGCAGCAGGATTACAACAGGTAAGAATTATTTTTGTGTGGTTCAGTAGCTCACTACGGGGAAGATGCCAGATGGGGATCTGTAGCTGAGCCGTGGGGAACTCAGGTGGAGGATGCTTCAGATTTGGTCCTCAGCTGTCACCCGACACTGAGAAGTTACCTGGGATTTGATTGCTGTGAAGTCAGCATGGTCAGCAAACGTACTTCAGTGAAATTAAAAAGGGAGAAGAAAGTAGTCTTTGAGCAGAGACTCACAGTTTCTTCGGCAGTTCTGCCAGCTTTCAGGGATGGCTCTTGAGATGGAGGTCTGACCCCCTCTCTGCACTGGCATAGTGGCCCCCTTCATAGCAATAGTTGTCTGGTCGTGTTTGATTCCCCTGGTTTTAACCTTTGTTCAATTACGGACAAAGCACTTTTTTTCTGTGCTATTGCTTCCGTAAGTCAAGTCAAGCTCTGCAAATTTGGGTTTCAGGGTTCCAACAATGAGTTGATTTCCTTATCCCTTGAGGACGAATATCCCCGTGCACACCCCAATGCACACTTTAACCTGTTGCGAGCGATAAATAACAGACGAAATCTGATGTGCTATAACTTGTTTACCCACAAAGCAAAGTGCAAGAGAGGCTCCAGCTAAAGGGAAGGTGAGGTATTAGGGACAGGGTAACAAGGCAGAGACCCCCCTCTCCCCCCGCTGCTGTGTTTGATTCTGGAGGACACGCTCCACATCCATGTGTTGTTTCAGAGGGTCTTCGTCTCTCTGTTGTTGTTTTATTTGTTGGTGTACCCTGCACTGTCTCCTGTTGTTGAAAATCCGACTGCTGGTGCTGCTTCTAAAGCAGAGTTGTGTCCTCTTCAATGAAACTTGCCAAGTCAGGTTGAACTGATGAAGCAATCGCTGGGTTGTTTTTTTTTCCCAGTAGTTTGCTGTTGGAAATGTCAGCAGTCTGTCTCAGAGGGCAAGTGTATTCCGATTCCCAAATCATCCTGCTGCAAATGCATGCACATCAAATACCGCTTCTTTGTGATGCCCGTAGGCCCAGTGCTCTTTCGCTGGCTTGAGAGCAGCAGGTAGCTCGGAAGCTCTGCAGCGCCAGGGAGGGATGGGGCCAGGCGGTGCTGGTAGGGGCACCCAGCCTGGCTGCCCACAAGCAAAGGCTGTTGGGGTTGAGCCGGCAACTGAGCCCCACACAGCCGCTTGCTCAGCCCCCCCACTGGCAGGATGGGGAGAGCATCAGAAGGGCAAAAGTGAGAAAGCTCGTGGGTTGAGATAAGAACAGTTTAATAATTAAAATAAAACCATAATAACAACAGCAATAATGCAAAGAAAAGGAAAATAAGGAGAGAGAGGCGAAACCCGGGGCGGGGGGAAGGGGGAATGAACAACCCAGACACACGGCACGTGACGCGGCCGCTCAGCACCCGCCGACCCGCCGATGCCGGTCCCTGAGCAGCAGCCGCCCCTCTGTGCGCCCACTGCCCCGGGTAATAGGCTGGTCGTGGCGTCACATGGTACGGAATGAGCACCCCATTGGCCAGTCAGGGTCAGCTGTCTTGGCTGTGGCTCCGCCCCCCCGGCCCCTTGCCCACGGGGCAGAGCGTGGGAAGCTGGAAAGGTCCCTGGCTGCTTCGCCAGCTGCAGCGAAGAGGAGTGACCCTCTCCCAGCCAAAACCAGCGCAGTCGCCACCCCTTATTCCACACCGTTTTCGCCATGCCCAGGTCCCATACGATGCAACGCAACCTCACCAACCACCACCCCTCCCCTCCCCAGCCTTTGGCATCATACACAGACATCACTCCCTTCGTCTATGGCCCTTCCCTGTAAAATGTCCATAAAAACGTCCACTTGTGTTTCTCAGGGCAGCTGCGGTGCCGGGTCCGGCCCTGGCACAAGCAGAGGGACAGTCCCACGCGCTCCCATCATGTCACCCCCAGGAGCTCCCCGCAGGGGCAGGGAAGGATGCTCCGGGGGTTGGGAGCAGCTCCCAGGACTTCGGACACCAGGCACGGCCACCCTGGTGCCACACGGGCGGTGTGTAAGCGTTGCCGCGCAGGTGGGGGTTTGTGCCTCGGTTTCCCCGTGGAGAATTGCTGTGTCGCTGCAGAGGGGGGTGATGGCACCCCCGTACCGGGGCTGGGTGTACAGCCAGGGCTGGGCTGCTGAGGTGTCCCCTACCCACAGGAGAGAGGGTCAGACAGAGCCCGGCGGTGCTGGAGGGAAACAAGGAGGCAGAAGGGGTTTTTTCTTCTCCATTTTTGTTTTTAATTTGTAAATAACTTTCCATGAAAAACGTTAAATTGCACACGTGTATCTGCAGTTCTTCAGTATCATATAGAGGCCCCAAAACAGGAAAATATCACAAAAACAACAAATAAAAAGAAGCATCAGCAATACAGATACCAACACCTACAGTGACCCCCCCCAAAACCCGCAAGAGGCATGACCCTTGCTCCCCAGCCCCGGGACACTGTCCCCAGCCTACGTCAGCTAGTGAAAGGCAGAGAGGGTTTATGGTGGTCTGGACCCCTTGGCAACGGCAGCGAGGGGTTTGGGTAGAAAAAATACCAAAGCCAGTTGTGGGAGCGACCCCGTCCCCGCTGCTCCTCTCCTGTCGCGGACAATTCCGGGACCCTTGATGAAACCTGTTGCTGCTGCTGCAGGAATCCTCCCTTGCCTGGTCTTGGTTTACAGAACGATGAACACAAGCCTTTAAACAATGAAAATATAAACCAACTCCCAAACTGCATTTCCCCTAACCCCACTCTTAGGAAATTCTAGTGCTAAAAATACAGGTTCCTTTGAATATATAATCGATAATAGATTCTATAAAAACATCTAAAGAAGCAGACTTGCTGAATTTATAAACCTTTTGTTCTTCCCTAGGTAGAACCTCCCTAGGAGGGAGGTTGAACTCAGAGGATCTAGAAGGGACCTCTACGTACTTGCTAGCTAATTATCACACTATACCTATGACCTACCCTAGACAGAAAATAGGAAAAAGAGAGAGAGAAACAGAGGGACGAAGGGGTGAGAAAATTGCACTTAGTCTGTCGAGCCCTAAGCCACCAGGATCTCATGTCTTGGATGGGATTTAGCGGGTGCTCTGTTAGCCCTGAAGGAACGTAGGCCGTGTCCATTGCCACGGGGAAAAAGAAAAAGACAATTCACATGTATTCCTTTAAAAGCAAAAAAATAAGCAGTGTTGTATTTCTTCTCCTGAGGAAACTCACGGACTAGAGACTTCTGACGTGGCCTTTAAAGCTCTATCAAGCTGTTCCTTTGGTGTTGGTTTTTTCTCCCCGCGGTGTTTCTGTGAATAATCTTACAATGAAGCTGGTAAAAGTCCCTGTGAATGTCTCTGTCTCTAGAAACTCTTGTCCCTTGTAAGTCCCAGCAGCTCTGGGGGAGCATCCTACTAAAGCCTGTGCGGGCTTTGGAGAGTGACTGGCCCCTTATAAGAGGGACGCCAGACTGCTCCAGTCGCTCACATCTGCTGGCAAAGAGCCGTCGCTGAGTTCAAACACCTCCTCCACGTTGCCGGAGTTGGAGAGGTAATCGTTTGCCCCTTGGTGCCAGGGGTGCTGCAGGAAGGCCGTGGCCATGAAGGTTTCATCCAAGTCCAGGTTGTCGTGGTTGGATTCGGTGAGGACGTGCTCCTGCCCCTGGGGAGAGGCGATGTGGTGCCCGTGTAGCATCAAGTCCAGGTCGCGTGTTATGGGGCTGATGGGAGGCGTGAGCTCCAGGTCCCCAAAAGTGGAGAAGTCTCCATTCAGGGTGGTGTTGAGGATGGCTTCCCAGTCAAGGCTGCCTTTCGGTGATGCCAGCTCAGTCTGCTCTTCCTGGGTCAGCAAGGCAGGGTTGGAAAGCCGAGGCGCCTTGGCCGTTTGCTCGGGCAAGGGCTGCTTGCGCTTGTGCCCTGCTTTGCCATCCGCTAGGTTCCAGTTCTGGTCACCGGTGACTTCTTCAAACTCTTTCAGCAGCTGCTGTAACTCCACGCTGACGTTGAGGCTGTTACTGGAGGCGCAAGCTGAAGTGGCCGGGCTGGCGACGCTCTGTGCTTCTTGCTGGGCTCTGTCGGTGACGGCCGGGTGGATCTGCACCGGGGGCATCCTCCGCTTTTTGAAGGCACCACTCTTGAGCCGGTCGGCGTATTGGGGGTCAAGCTTCCAAAACCCACCTTTCCCTCGCTCGCCCTTCTCCTGGGGCACCTTGATGAAGCCCTTGTTCAAGGAGAGGTTGTGTCGGATGGAGTTCTAGACCCAAAACAGGAAAAAAACCAAGGCTGAACCTCCATTATCTTTGAAAGGTCGTGGAGGACAGGAGAGGTGCCCGAGGACTGGAGGAAAGCAAATGTCACTCTAATCCTCAAAAAGGGGAAGAAGGAGGACCCGGGAAACCATAGGCCAGGCAGCCTCTGTCGAGTGGTTCTGAAGCCCTGAATGTGCCTGGAGTGATGTGACTAATTCGAAAGGAAACTCAGCTATTGGGTAAATGCCCCAGCGTTGGACTCCACAAAGCTAAGACTGGATTAAGAGATTGGATATGGTAGAGGTGGGTGGTTTTTTTTGTAATGTTGCCTAGATACCTTTATGCTTATTTATCCATAACCCGTAGTGCTGAAGAGGAAAACCAAGGCTTGAACACTTAGAGCTGTTGAAAAACATGCGCACACCCACACCGCACCCCCACCCCCACCCCCAAAACCCCTCCTCCGGGCTGAAGCCCGGGTGTGTTGGCTCCTTTCCAAAGCACTCAGCTCCCACAGGGATATCTCCATCATCTCCCCCCAGAGTAGGTGGCATGACCTTTCCAGGCTGTCTTCATGTATGGGAATGAGGAGAGGGGATGAGAACACAGCCAAGAAGAGACCAAACCGAAGAGAGAAGAGACCTAAAAAAGTAGAGAAGAGACCAAAAAGAGAGAGGGAGGCAAGGGAAGCAATAAGAAAAAAAGAAAAAAAAAGGAGAAAAAACAAAAATGAAAAAAAAAAAAAAAAAGAATAAAGAATAAATAAAAAAGAAGAAAAAATAAATAGAAGAGAAAAAAGAAAAAAGAAAAAAGAAAAAGGAGAAATAAAAAGTAGAAAAAATAAGAAAAGAAAAAAGAATAAAGAATAATAATAAGACAAAAGAATAAAGAAAAAAGGAAAAAAGAAGAACAGAAAGCACTGGGCTGCCAGAGGCGCTGGCGACCGCCCTGCGCAGGGAGAAGGTGGGCAGCACCCGGGCAGGGGGTTTGCAGCGCCGTCGCCCTGCCCTGCCCGGGCGAGCACCGCTGCCGGGATCGCTGGCGTGCTGCGGGCGCGGGCTGCAAATAACCCGAGCAGAGGGACGAGCCTCCCGGGTCCCTCCTGCCCTGCCACAGCCGAGAAAGCCCCCCGTGCCGGAGGTCCCGTCGTGTGCCGGAGGAGGGCAGCGAGCCAAGGTGGCTGGGAAAAGCCCCTGTGCTTCAGGCTGTCCCCAGAGCTGGTGAGCGTGGGGGAGCTGGCCCCTGCCCCCCGAGGGCACGCTTGTGCTGGCTGGGGACAGCAGCCCTATTTGACCTCTCTTGGGTTTCCCTCTGAGGCCTCACCGGCTCGTCACAGTGATGGAGCCTCCTTTGCCTGTCCCGGGGTCAGGAGACCTGCCCTCTGCCCTGCTTGGAAAGCAGCAGCATTTCTGCTCTGGACCTCCGCAGCGAGGGATTTGCGCAACAATCTGCCTGGGGGTCGGCTCCGTCCCTCTCCTACACCTGCTCCTCAGCCCCCAGAGGCACTCGGCCTGGCGATTTCATGTGTGCTCACCCCCGAGGGACTCAGGACCCCACGAGAGCGCCAGGAAGGTGGAGCTGGGCACAGAGACGCCTTCGCCCCAGCGCCAAGAGGAGCCGGAGGGACCAGCAGACCAGTGGGTACCTCCCCGCTCCCAACACGGCCCCGGGCTCTCCCCTAGAATGGCTCCTTCCCTCCGCCGCCCTCATGGCCGTGGCATTTCTGCACACCCAAGCTCTTTCCCGTTACAGCCCTTCCCCGCCGGCTGCCGGCATCGCTCTCCTGCCAGAGGGATCCAGCATCCCCGCGGGATCTTGCCTTGCACCGTGGGGGCTGTGGAAAGCCCTCCCCAGCCCCGTGGGGAGAGGGGAGAAGGCAAGAAGTCTCCAAATCTCGTACCTGCCAGTTGGGATTGGCGTGTCGGAAGTAGCAGAAGTTGTCAGTAATCCACTTGTAGATGGCGGAGAGGGTGATTTTGGGCTTCTGGCTGGCTTCCATCGCCATGCAGATGAGGGTGGCGTAGGAGTAGGGTGGCTTGATGTGTGGGTTGGTCTTGTAGTCAATGTCCTGCGCGAGCTGAGGGTGCGCGGCCGTGGGGTGGTGCGCCGTCCTCAAGGTGGAGGAGGAGATGGGCTTGCAGGGAGTGTGGGGCATGCCCATGCGTGCCGGGTCGGCGGCCGGGGGCGAGCACGGCGCGGCAGAGCTGGGGATGCTGTGACAGTCCTGGGGGTCCGGGTCACTGGGGCAGCAGGAGGACTTGCCCATGCAGGCGCTGATCGAGAAGTCCTGCAGCCACATGAGGCTGGTCAGGCTGTCGTCCAGGTCGTCTGAGTCCCCCACGCTGCCCTCCGGCCCTCCGTCCTTTCCTGCCTGCAGGCAGCGCAGCCACCCCTCAGCCATGCCTCGGCACTTCGGCAGCTCCTGCTGTCACGGGGTGCACGTGAAGGGAAGGGAGGGGATGGGGCAGATCCTGCAACAGCAACAGGGAGAGGGTTGAAGCTCCCTGAAGCGCAGCTGCTCTCCGGCACCCGGGCAGGGCTGGCCCTGGGTGCTCCGGGTGCCGCTGGGCGAGACCCATCCCCAGGGTGCTGCGCACTGGAGCCACAACACCTCCCCGGGGTGCTTGAGCAGCCCCAAACTCAGGGAAATTCCCTCAAACCCCTGTGCCACGGTGTCACCCAGACCCCAGCGGGCCAGTGCTGCCCAACAAGCCTTCAGCCAAAGTAAGAAAGAAAAAAAACAGCCAAACCCCCCTCAAACAGCCAAAATCCAGCCCTGCCATCCCGCAAAGCAAGAATGATTCTCCCACCTGCTGCTAGCAGGACAAAATCTCAGGCTACACCACCTCGCCAAAATATCTTAACGTTCCCCTCCTGCTACCAGCTTCCCTTGGTTTCCTGCTCTTTCTGCCTCTCCCTTCACCTAGCGGCCCTAAAACAACCCGGGGAGGGGGCACAGGCCCAGCCCAAGCACACCCTTACTCAGCGAGAGCCGGTGGATCCAGGCGTCCGTTATTCCCGGGCTGGGGCTGTGGTGTCCGGCTTCGCTGCCGGGCTGTGAGCCCAAACTCGCGTGTCTTTGGGCGAGGAGAGGCCCCCGAGGCCGAGGAGCCCAGCACCGGCTGCACTGGGGCAGCTGGGGCCGAGGGTTCCGTCATTCGAATGATGCTGCGACCAACAGTCAGGGGGTGTGGGCGGAGCGGAATCACCCGCTCTGCTCCCTCAAAACAGGCTTTTCCCCCCAGAATAAGGCTCAGCGGGGCGACAGCTTGTTTGGATGCCTGATCCCCAGTGTCACCACCCAGCCCTTGCACATTCCTGTGCCCCCAGTAAGGGAGAGCCCAGAAACCCTCACGGCAGTGGTTGGGGGGAGCGGCGGAGGGAATGCAAATAACAACAAAAATAACAATAACACAGCTCCTGGCCCTGCTGTTGGTCCTCGCATGGCCATGGGGAGGTGGAGGGGACCTGCCAGTTTGGGCTGAGACTCGGCTATTTGAGGGACGGAGCCCCGGGGTGGGGATGGGCAGGGTTGAGGTACGCGGGGAGGTGGCAGGGAGGATGCGGGATCCCACCGTACCGCACACCCAGTGCCAAATCCATCCCCAGCAATCCCAAACCCCACATCCTGGTGCCCCCGGTGGGGCTGGTGCAGGGGCAGCCCCAGCCCTTCCCTCCTGCCTGGGACCCCCCTCCACTTGTGACCCTGAGGAGCCCACAGTGACCAGGGCAAAGCTGAAGGGGGGAGGGGGGCTGGTAGAGCCCCAGATTCAAGGATGGGGCCTGCCTTTATTTAATTAGAAGGATTACAGACACATGTCTCTCTACGAACTCCCCAAGCCCCACCACTGCCCGCCCAAGGGCTTTAACAGAGACCAGGGAGGGACCCCCAGCACCCCAACCGAGGGGGCCAAGAGCAGCCATGAAAGCCAAGGGAAGCCGTTTGCTTTCCCCTTACACTGTAAGGCCTGCCCTTTGCGGGGTGGGGGGCTTCGGGGTGTCTCCGGGAAGGTTTAACCACCAGGCACTCCTCCTGCCCACTGCCCCACGGGGGAAGGACCCCTGAGAGCAAGGGGCAGGGGGGCGGCCAGACCCGCTCTCGGGGGCTGCTGCTGCCACCAGTGGTGCGGACAACAAGGGCTTTTCCTGCCAGGACCCCCGGGGGTTTGGGCCAGACGAGCTGGGAGGGTCAAACCCTCTCCCCAGCACACGGGCAGAGTCCCCTCTGCTCGCGCCCTTCCCCAGCGGCCGCAGGCTGGGAGCTGGTGGGTGCTGGGACCAGCCGTGGAGGAGGGAGGAGGCGACTCCCAGGGGAGCGGGAATCTCTATCTCCCTTTTCAGCAGACCGACAGCCAGAAACCAACCCCAACCCTCAGTTTGCTGCCCTTCTAACAAGTCACCTCCCTCGGGAGCAGGGCCTGCCTCTGCAAAAACACACCTGAAGGCAGCAAGAGCTCGAGGGCTTTCCAGAGCAGCCTGCAGCAAAGCACTTCAGGCCTCAGCGCTCCCATCCCCACCCTCCCCCTGCGCAGGGTGGGGCTGTCTGCGAGCAACCCACTTGCCGCAAGGTGCTTCCCCCCACCACGCATCAGCCCCTCCATTAAAACCAAATTATAACCCCCCCTTACAGCCCTCCTCACCTTCAAGGCATCAGCTCCCAGCACGAGGTTTCTTCCCTGGCGCTGGAGGGATTTCTCTTCAGCGCTCCTCTTCTCCCCTTCCCCTCCAGGAAAGGTCCCCTCTGGGTGTCCTCATCCGTCCCCGCAGTGCCGGGGCCCCGGCGCCTGTGCCCACTGCCCGGCCACCCGCACCCCGCACCAGGAAGCTGCCGCTACCCCCGGCCAGGCTCTCCCTGCAGAGGTTTCGTTTGCATTTGCACCTTCTCCATCCTGGCAGGGCTCGGAGGAGGCAGGATTTAGGATGGGTCGGTAATGCGGGTTGAAAGGGACATTGGGAAGTGTTTAGGAGACTTGAAGCAGCTGGGCTGGTTTTGGGGAGGTGCAGGGGGACGGGTGGGTGGATGCTCCCAGCCAGAAAGGGTTTCCACCCACCGAGCCCCCAAGACCCCGACTGCCCTCGCCTTGTAACCACAGAACGACTCCGGACACTTTGTTGACATAAGATACCCTTTATTAAACGCGCTCTTCAAATCCAAAACACACTCAAAGCAAAGCCGTAAGCAGCAATCTGGTTTCCTTCCTTCAATCCCTGGCGGGTGGATCCCTGGAACAAGGGGCTGCCCTGCGAGGCAAGGGGCCGTTGCTTTTCACGCCACGCTGCCGGCACTGGCAGCTCCTGCCCACCCCTCGTCCCTGCTGGGTGGCCGAGGGCAGCGCTGGCATCACCCACGCCAAAATCCCGTCTCTCCTGAGCCACGGCGGAGGATGCTCGTGGCTTTGCTCGCAGCACGCTGCATGGGCACAGCCTCCTCCCGGCTCCTCTCCATCGCCGTGCGCTCGCCGGCAGCCACGGCCCCTCTGAGCAAGCGTCAGGTGCCCGCACGCAGCCACCCCGCTCTGCAGCTGCCCCCTGAGCTTGCTGGGCCACTCCTGCAGCCTTGGGGACACACAGCTCGGAGCGGCCAGAAAACCCTCCTGGTCGCCTCCCAGGACCTGCCTGTCCTGCCCCGACCCGCCCCGACCACAAGCACTGTTGCAGCCCTACACCGGGGGGCCTGGCCAGGCCTGGAGAGCTCTCCTTGTCCCCTTTGAAACCACGAGGAAGGTTGGGCTTTGGTAGACAAGCCACCGCTGGAGCATCAGACTGATGTTCCCTTCCCTGGACACCATCCAGCGACACCGTCCCCCCGCCCCGCTCTGCCCCACCGCCGGGCCCCATGGCCGCCTCCCTGGGGCTGCCCAGGTCCTGGAGCCCTGGTGGAGCTGGGAGGAGGAGGAGGAGGAGGGGGAGAGAGGGACAGAGCGGCAGAGAGGGGTGGGACAGGGCAGTGGGGGGGCCCCCACGCGCCAACTGCCCCCGTTAATACACCGGTCATGGTGTCACGTGGTATGGAATGATCATCCCATTGGCCAATCAGGGTCAGCTGCCCCGGCCGTGGCCCCGCCCCTCCCAGCCCCCTGCCCACACGGCAGAGCGCGGGAAGCTGGAAAGGTCCCTGACCACCGCAGTGAGGAGAATTAACCCCTTCTCACCCAAAACCAGCGCAGTCTCCAGCCCTTATTCCCTACCATTCACACCATGCCCAGGTCTACACCATGTCAGAGCCTACATCAGGCTTGCAAAAGAGACAGCCTATGGGCCAGGCCAACCTGCCAAGACGTTCATGTTAGCTACCACACTGTGCACAAGTGCTCTTTGCCCCAGCGCACCCCCACAGATCTGGTGAGGAATCCAGTAGAGAGGAAGATGAGGGCAGGGAAAGCCTGCTCTCCCCTTCCTACTAAGTGCTCCTCTGCCTGATGACTCGCTCGCTCAGCATTTCGCTTGGAGCCTGCCTGGGTGAAGATGGGTTCTTCATCACAAAGGCTGCATCTCTCAGGGAAATCCTTCAGAGGAGAGAGAAAGGTTGGTGCCCTGCAAATGGGAAACCTCTGAAGGAGGGGGGTGAAGTCACTGCGGTGGGATAAAGCAGAGAGAAGGTGGTGGGTGTCACGAGCTAAAGGTGACTGAGGTGTTGCAGCAACAAGAGGGCAGTCCCAGAGGAGTCAATTGGGCACCTGTAGCACAAGGCAAAGGCTACAGGGGTGAAGATCTGCTTTGAGAGGCTGCAGCAAAGCCGACCGATGAAGGGAAAATACAGGGAAGTCATCGGGTAGAGCTGCCAACAGCAATTGTTTGCTGCAGCTCACTGCCTTGGAAGCAAATGATCAGGTATAGTCCCGCAAGCGGATGTTCGCAGACACTCGCATGCGAGTGAGACACCCCCATCGTCAGGTCCTGCACGGAACCTAATGCTTTGAGAGACTGACGGGGGAGAAGGTTGTTCTGAGGGAACGATGCTTCCTTTTCTCCGTTCTGTCCTCTTTTCCAAGGTAATCAGGGATCAAAACCCGAACTCAGGACCACGCAGGCAGTTGCACTCATTGATGAGAGAGAAGGAACAGCTTTCCCCGACTTTCTCTTCCTGCTCCTAGAGCAGCGCTCTCTTCCTTTCTAGACATTCAGGCCCTGATCGTGCTTCAACGGGAGACAACGGTGGGTTTACAGTCCCAAGAGGAGACCTAAAACATCACCATTTGCATAAAACTGGCAGGATACAGTTGCAGTTACACGTGTGGATGGGCAGGAAGAGCATAAAATGGTCCCTGACACCAAAAGCAGCGCCATGGAAAGCTTAGGAAAGGTCCATCTCTTGACATTCTCCATAAAGATACAGTAAAAGCTCACCTCCTTCTGGAAGCCGCTGCACGTCACATGAACAACACCAGAGCTCAGCAGGCACGTGCCATCTGCAGAGACAATGAACGTTGGACAACATTCCATACTCTCACCATGATGGTGGCACCAGTTTACATTTTTTTCATCACAACCTCTGGAAAGGTACAACCAAGTACCCATTTTCTTCATCACATCACTTACAACCTCTTTTAGAAAAACGATGACTGAGTGTAGAGATTTTCCCTCCGGGGCTATCGAGGTGCTGCGCTTTGAGCTTCAGCCCAGAGTCATTTCATTTGATCACCAGCACCACCTCACGGGCTGCGTTACAGAAGCACCCAACCCCCAGACCCAGCCGCCTGTCAGGCAGGTGTCACAACAGCACACACTTGGCCAGTACAACGTCACCAGAGTTGGGTGGGTGGGGGGTTGGGGTGTTTCGGTTTGGTTGGGTTTTTTGCGTGACAAACAGTGAACAGGAGAACCAATAAATGGCATTTGAGCTCAGTTTAAGCTTATCACTATTCAAAGCCGTGTAATACCTACCAAAATTATAGGTGCTTGGGTGAAAACACAGCTCAGGTTGTGGATAAGAAGGAGGAACTCTCCAGCTTAGGCTGCGCTCCTGCACCACAACATCCAGAAGGAGGTTTGGAGCAGTCGTGCTTGTTACAGCGTCCAGTGACCACAGTGCAAAATAGGGGCAGTCCTGAAGGGATTCTTCTGGCCTGAAAGAAAACAAGCGCAGAAGCTAAACGCCGACTTTCCAATGAATTATGGGGAGGGATACTGAAACCAGCTTCATAAAAACCTACCTTAGTGAGCCTGGCTTTTGAGCCTGATACCAGCAGTCAAAGTCAAATACACCCAAATAAGTAGATGGTTTTCCCTGGCCGCGTGTATTCACTTGCCAGCTGAAGACTGAGACACTGGTGCCAGGAGATATGACTGGAAAAGGCAAGACATTGTTTCTTATTGGTATAAAAACCAACATATCTGATATTTTTAAAACACCACTTTCTATTTTGGCTTCATTCTGTTACACCACTCATGAAACACAACACTTTGCTAAGAATCATTTTAAACATTTACACCATAGCATCACCTCTGTGATAGGTTTCAGTCATGCTGCCCCCCTTTTCAAGTTCAGATTGTATCCATCCTAAGCCAAATCAAATACACAATTATTAGCTAATCAAGTTTTCTATAGAGTAAGAGTTGATCAAGAGGTTTAGGAAAAAAAGAAATAAAACAAGCCCAACAAGTTAGCCTACACAGATACTGAAGACTTTCAGGCTGTGGGTATGGAACAGCATTCATTGCTCAGATTCCAAAGCCATTTCGTTTAGAATCACCAAACACGGGCATCAGGAACAAACCTTCATCAACGCTGTCTTCTCTGTCAATGCAGTTGGGAAAGGTTTCTATAGCCTGACAGCTGGGTAGTTTGGTCTTGCTGCTCTGCCCTCTCAAGGGAAAGGCTCCGCCCGTCAGATCCAAACTGTACTTTTGAACACAGGATGCCAAACGCTGCAGAAAAAATCACAGGAGAGAGAAGGGTCATTCTGAGAGAAAAGCAGACATTACACCTCAGTAGGAAAGAATGTCTATGTCTACTAGAACCTGCATATTGTACTGTATCTCTCCCAGGCACTTAATCTGATGGCAAAGAGAAACTACAGCTGACAAGCAAGAGAACTGAGTGTCAAACCGTAACGGGTAAGTTTGGCTGTAAAAGCTTTGCACATTTTCAAAACTGAGCATTTCCCTCACATTATTGGTTCTAAATGTGTTTTGCAGAATTCCCTGCACCATCCCGGTTTCTTCACAAACCTACGTACTTAGCTAGAAAGGGACATCTGAAATAATGCCATACATAGGCATGCAAAGCGCTTTGTTCCATGACTTGATCACAGAACTGATGAAGTTAGAGGAGTCACGGCCTTCCAGCAGCCAAAGCTCTCTTGCGAGGCATTATCTATAGGCACACACCGCTAGAGTGAATGCCCATCCCTCGGGAGTAGCCATGAGAACTTCTTACTGAGTCACACTCTTCTCTCAAACCACGTCAGCTCCTGCCAGCTCCTCCTCTCACCTCCTCAGGGACTGATGGGTGAAATATGCCTCCCTGCCTTCACCAAGTGCAGCCAACAGCAAAACAACCCGGCGGACATGGCATGCACGTGGGCAAGGCGTTTAGGATCACAAATCCCTACAGAGTCAGCAAACTACTTTGAGACCTACAGAAACTCCAGCAGGATTGTGTGGAACCTCTGAGACCACCATTTGCTAAGCAAGCATTGACTGAAATACTGTCTTTCCAAATACAGCACTTGGTCAAATGCTCTACCCTACGACACATGGGTATTACTCAGCCCTCAGCCCCACCACCCTCCTCCTTCTCCCACATCTGGCCATCTCTGAGGCCACCGCCCCCCCGCGCCCAAACCCCCCATATTTGGCCACACGCGTCGCCCACAGGCACAATCAACACCACAATGGGCTCCTGCTGCCAAGAGCCACCTCGCTGTTGCTCGGGACCTATAAAAGCAGGGCCCCTGCAGCTGGCCCACACCGTGCCGCGCTTTCAGGACGTCGCGTGCCCAGCGTGCTGGGGAGGAAGAGGAAGAGGGGTTTAGAAGATGAACGTGAGGGTTTGGGTGTTAAAAATGATGCTTTCCTGTTAAAAAAGGGGTTTGGGTGCTTTAAAGTGAGTCTTTGGCACCTAAAAATGAGGTTTCATTCTTTAATAGAGGGGTTTGGACCCTGAAAGTGAGGGTTTGGCACCTAAAAGGGGAAGCTTTTAGCCTTAAACAAGGGGTTTGGAACACCAAAAATGAGGGTTTGGGACTTAAAATAAGGATTTCAGCATTAGAAGAGGGGTTTGGCACCTGAAAGTGAGGGTTTGGGACCTAAAACTGAGGCTTTGAACTTAAAAGACAGGTTTGGACTGTGAAAGTGAGGGTTTGGCTGTTAAAAATGAGGCTTTGAGCTTAAACAAGGGCTTTGGACTCTAAAACACATGGTTTGTAATGAGAAAATGATGGTTTGAGCATTAAGAGACTGGATTTGATGCTAAAAGGGCACAGTTTGGGGCCTAAAAAGGAGGTACTGAGCATTAAAAGAGGGGGTTGGACCCTGAAGGTGAGGCTGTGAGACCTAAAGCTGAGGCTTTGAACCTAAAAGACAGGTTTGGACCCTAAAAGTGTGGGTTTGGGACCTAAAACTGAGGCTTTGCGGGTGAAAGGAGGGTTTTGATCATTAAAAATGAGGTTTTGGCACCTGAAAGTGAGGCTTTGGATGCTAAAAGTGAGGGTTTGGGGCTTTAAAAGTAGGCACTGAGCATTAAAAGAGGGGTTTCGACCCTAAAAATGAGGCCTTGGGTGGTAAAACTGAGGCTGTGAGCTTTAAAACAGGGGTTTGGACCCTGCAAGTGAGGCTTTGGGTGGTAAAACTGAGGCTTTGAGCTTTAAAACTGGGGTTTGAACCCTAAAAGTGAGGGCTTGGGACCTAAGAATGAGGGTTTGACCCTAAAAAAGACAGGTTTGGACCTGAAAAGTGAGGGTTTGGCACCTAAAAATGAGGCTTTATTCCTTAATAGAGGGGTTTGGACCCTGAAAATGAGGGTGTGGCACATAAAAATGAGGCTTTGAGCCTTAAACAAGGGCTTTGGACTCTAAAATGCACGGTTTGGAACTAAAAAATGAAGGTTTGAGCATTAATATGCAGGATTCGATGCTAAAAGGGAGAGTTTTATGTCCCAAGCCTGTCTTTCAACACTCAAAGCCTCAGCTTTCAGTCCCAAACCCTCACTCTCAAGGTCGCAACCCCTCTTTTAAGGCTCAAAGCCTCATTTTTAACACCCAAACCCTCACTCTCAGGGCTCAAATCACTCTCTTGACTCTCAAAGTCTCAGTTTTCAGTTCCAAACCTTCACTTTCAGGGCCCAAACCCCACTTTTAAAACACAAGGCTCATTCAGGGGTCCCAAACCTTCACTGTTAGGGTCCAATCCTGTCTTTTAGGCTCAAAGCCTCAGTTTTAGATCCCAAACCCTCACTTTGGGGATCCAAACCCCTCCATTTCATGGAGTAACCCTCATTTTTAAATACCAAACTCTCCCTTTCATTGTCCAAACCCTTCTTTTAATGCTCAAAGCCTCATTTTCAGGTCCCAAACACTCACTTTATAGCACCCAGACCCCTCTTTTAACCTCAAAGCTTTATAGTTAGGACCGCAAACCTCACTTTTAGGGTTCAAACCCCTGTTTTAAAGCTCAAAGCCTCATTTGTAAGAGCCAAACCCTCACTTTCAGGGTCCAAAGCCCCATTTTCACACTCAAAGCCTCAGTTTTAACACCCAAAGCCACACTTTCATCATCGAAACCCCGCTTTTAATGCTCAGTGCCTCCCCTTTCGGTCCCAAACCCTCACTTTTAGCATCAACTCTGGTCCTTTAAGGCACAAACCATCATTTTTTTCTTTCCAAAGCCTCACGTTTTAGAGTCCAAATCCCTCGTTTAAGGCTAAAAGCCTCATCTTCAGGTACGAAACCCTCACTTTCAGGGTCCAAACCCCTCTGTTAAGGAACAAAGCCTCAGTTTTAAATTCCAAATCTTCAGTTTTAGGGTCCAAACACCTACTTTTAAGGGACAAACCCTCATTTTTAGGTCCCAAACCCTCACTTCTAGCATCGAATCTGGTCTTCTAATGCTCAAACAGTCATTTTTTCGTTCCAAACCGTGAGTTTCAGAGTCCAAACCCCTGTTTTAAGGCTCAAAGCCTCATTCTTAACACTCAAATCCTCACTTTCAGGGTTCAAATCCCTCTTTTAACTCTCAAAGCCTCAGTTTTCAGTTCCAAACCTTCACTGTCAGGGTCCAAACCTGTCTTTTTTACTGTCAAAGCCTCATTTGTATGTTGCAAAGCCTCACGGTTAGGGTCTAAATCTGTCGTTTAAGGCTCAAAGCATCATTTTTACGTCCCAAACCCTCCCTTTCAGGGTCCAAACCCCTTTATTATGGCTCAAAGCCTCATTGTTAACACCCAAACCCTCACTTCTAGGAACCAAAGCCCTTGTTTAACAGTCAAAGCCTCATTTGTAACACCCAACGACTCACGTTCAGTGTCCAAGCCCCTATTTTAATACTCATTGCCTCCTTTTTAGGTCCCAAACCCTCACATTTTTTGCTCCAAACTGTGAGTTTCAGGGTTCAAACCCCTCTTTTAAGGCTAAAAGCCTCAGTTTTAGGTTCCAAACCTTCACTTTCAGGGTACAAACCCCTCCCTTAAGGTTCAAAGCCTCATTTTTAAATTCCAAACCTTCACTTTTAGGGTCAAAACCCCTACTTTTCAGGGACAAACCCTCATTTTAGGTCCCAAACCCTCCCTTTAAAGCACCGAAAACTTCACCTGTAACAGCAAAGCCTTATAGTTAGGACCGCAAACCTCACTTTCAGGGTCCAAATCCCGCTTTTTAAGATCAAGGCCTTATTTTTAGCAGCCAAAGCTGCACTTTCAGGGTTCAAATCCCTCTTTTAGCTCTCAACGCCTCAGTTTTATGTTCCAAACCTTCACTTTCAAGGTGCAAACCCCACTTTTAAGGCACAAAGCCTCATTCAGAGGTCCCAAAGTCTCACTGTTAGGGTCCAAACTCCTCATTTTCATGGACTAAATCTCATTTTTAAATTCCAAACCCTCCCTTTGATTATTCAAACCCTTCTTTTAATGCTCAAAGCCTCATTTTAAGGTCCCAAAGACTCTCTTTATAGCACCCAAACCCCTCTTTTAGTCTCAAAGCCTTATAGTTAGGACTGCAAACCTCACTTTCAGGGTCCAAACCCTTGTTTTAAAGCTCAAAGCCTCATTCTTAACACCCAAATCCTCACTTCCAGGGCTCAAATCCCTCTTTTCACCCTCAAAGCCTCAGTTTTCAGTTCCAAACCTTCACTTTCAGGGTACAAGCCCCTCTTTTAAGGCACAAAGCCACAGAGCAAATGCTTGATATGGGAGAGGAGGAAACCTTGGGGCTCAGGGGTTGGGTCATTTTTGCCCACCTCTGTGGGGAAAAAACAATGTATAAAGAAAAGGATACCTTGTGATGCTCACTCCTCTGTGTTCCTGTCCTGTGACACGTTGCTGTTGATGTAAAGCTCCGTGTTGTCACTGGGGTGCATTTTGCAAGGAGGCCAAAGGATCGCCGGTATTCAACTTATGGGCTGCTCCGTCTGCACAAGCTGGCGGAGACGGCGCTGCGGAGGCAGCCTCGGATGGGTCTGACCCACCTGCTGCTGCCGCCGGGCGTTGTGTCCTGCCAAGAGGGGCCCCAATGGGGAGAAGCGGGCGGCAAGCAGGCCAAGGGAAAGCTGGACGGCGACAGGGCAGTGCAGGTGGCAGCGGGCTGCGGGTGGGAAGCAGCAAGCGCAGAGCATCCAATACCACCAACGTGCCTGCCAAGCGACGTAGGACCCGAGAGGAAGCCAGAAGGCAAAGGCTCTTCATGGGGCGGAGAAGAAAGGTTTAATGCAGCGGCCCACCCAGACACCACAGCACGGAGGCCTTGAACTGCTGCTCTGGGACTCCCACCCCACGCCCCACCCCAGCCTTGTGACCCTCAACTGCTCCAGTCCCACAGACCCATGCTGGAAGCTACGGCCCCCCGCTGCCCGGGGGCTGCGATACGTTCCAGGGAACACACAGCATTGCCAGGTGCCAGCACAGCCGGTGTCAGGGCCCAGCTGGGCCCCGCAGCTCCCGGCAGCACTGGGCCGCACGCCCCTGCAGCACCCCGGGGAGGCCCCAGGAGGCCCCGGCCCGGGAGGAAGCCGCGGAGCAGTGGGCGCAGGGGCAAGGCAGGGCAGACGCGCTCACCGCTCCAGTGAGACACGGGAGTCCCCTCTGCCCGCCCTGATGGGGCCAGTCCTAGGCCCACTGGGTGCCACCTCTGATCCCACCGCCTTGACCCTGTGCTGCTGCCGGCATCCCCACCGCAGCCTGGAACCGGCATCCCCAGGAGCAGCATCCCCACCCGGCGCTGAGGACGCTCCGCATCGTCCTGAGGGTGCCCTTGCTCAACTCCAGCCACAGTTTCCACCTGCTGGGGCACACAGTGAAGGTGGTGGGGCTGATGCCCCAACCACCCAACCCAGAACCCAATTCCTTGATGGCAGCCCCGAGACCCAGCGCAGCACTGGATGCCTCAAGCCCCCGCTGACGGCAAGAAGGACACGGCACCGGCGGCACCATCGAGCAGCAAGGCACGCACCAGGTCTGCTGCCAAACCCCAGCAGCCGAGCGGGCTGTGCTTGTCGCCCACAGAGGCCAAACCCCACGGGAGGGGCTGCCGCAGCAGCTGCACATGCCGCCACAACCTCCCAACAACTCCCCGCTGTCCTTCGGGCCCTGGGGGGGCTCACGGCTGCGCCCACCCCGCTGGAGGAGCAGGAGCAGTCGGTGCCCATCACACCCGAGCAGCGGCCCCAGCGGGAGCGTGTGAAGGCGCTGGCCCAGGAGGAGCGGGAGCGGGCGGCCCTGCAGGTGTCACCGGGCAGCTGCACGTTTGTGTGCAGAGGGAGGCCAGCATGGACATAGCCAATGACTACGGCTACCCATAACCCACCGGCCCAGAACCGTCCCCCCCTCTTCGGAGCTGCCTTTTCCTCTCTAGCATTTGACTACCGACAGAGCAGTGCCGCGGTGACGGCCTCGGTCAACACCTTCCTTCCGGCTGCCCTGCGAGGTCTTTGCACCTCTCGTGGTCAAGACAGTGTGATCCTGCTCTACCTCATTTGGCTGCAAGAAGAGTAAAGGAAGAAGCAGCTCCCAGAAGCTTCAGCAAACAGTTTGGCAAGGTCTTCTAGCCTGCTTCCACAGTCACAAGACCCAGTGCTGTTAGTATAATGTCTCGTTGCCTTCTCTAGAAAGGCACTGAAGCAGAATGGCCTCCCTGTCACTGCTCGCTACCAGCAGCAACAGAGGCCTCAGAAAGGCCAGGATTTTGAGTCTTTCACCAGCAGGCCAGGAGTAGTGCGTTCTACGGGATGTGGCCACTTGTAGCCACTTGCAGTCCAGACACTCAAGGTGGTTTTAGCTTCAGCTGCGGTGGTTGTAGGCACTGAAGCTTAAACCCAAAAGGAAAGAGAAAAAGAACAGCCCTCCAGGCACACGCTGTTCGGAAGTTAAAGCAGAAGAAAGGCCAGCATGGCACACGCTCAAGGACAGGGCTGCCTATAGCCCTTTGGCAGGGAAGCTTCTCCCCAGCCAAGCGCATTTCTCCTCCTCTCCTACAGTTCTCCTCCCTCTCTGTCCCCATACCTTCAGCTGCAAGGTCTGACTGCGATTCAGCACTGCCCGGAAAGTGAACTGTCCCAGGAGCCTTCCCTGCTCCTCAGGTTCCTACTTCAGGCCCAAGAGAAACACGGGGGTGGAGAAACCAGAGCGCCTCACACACTGTGGGAAGACTTAACTTCAGTCGGTGAAGCACGGGTTTATTTCAGCTACGCAGTCAAAGCAAGACGAGCACAAGGAGCAGACAAGAAGCTGCACCTAGGTAGCACGCCACGCTTGCCTACTCAGCGAGTCTAGGCTGCCACTCAGAGAAGGAGCAGATGTTCCCAGGGGGAGGGGGGTAACCTGAGGGTCACAAATGCCCACGGGGATTGAAAGCCAGAAGGGCTAGGACAGTGCGCTGTGCCACCTCCTCTTCCCTGTGGCTCCCCGAGTTCCATCATGCCCCAGAACCTTCCTTTCGAACAGTATATTGGACAGAAGCGCAATACAGCTCCAAGGAGCTTGCTGCTTCTGCGAGCCAGGAGGAGGCCAGAGGCCGCTGGACTCTTTGACCCATACTCACCCCCGGCTTAGAAACGCTGTGCAGCACCCAGCCCCCCACTCTGGAGAAACCATTCACGTAGACAGCCATGTCCTTTGGAGCTCTCCTAAGCTATCCTAAAGCGCTCTGAACATGAGGGACACAGTTTCACCTCAAACACAGCAAGTGAAATCCACCTGAGGGTGGCACCCCAGCGCCTCTCAAGGGAGGCCAGCCGTGCAGCCGACCTGCTGAAACAACCAGCCAGAGAGCGCAGCGTGACCACAGCAGTGCCCAGCGCCTTACGAGACGCACTGCTGGCGCTGCTGCAGGGACAGGGTTTGTGTCCACTGGAACAGAGGCTGCCGTCAACCCAGCGGCAGCCGCCAAACCCAAAATAACCCTTAGACCTGGTAGCATTGCCCCAGTCCAGGAACAAACCCTAAATCCAGAGGCACCCCACACCTGGCTGCACCCACCAGACCTAGCAGCATGCACCTGACACAGCAACACCCCCAAATCCTCAAGTTTCCCCCAAAATTGGCAGCAACCAGCAGACCCAGGCACACCCCCCAAAACCTGTCAGCGACCTGTCAGCACAATCAATATTTATACAGCTAAATAACAAAAGGATTAGACAATACTTTGTCTTCACTGCCCCCCAATCCATTTTCTTTCTCTTATTTCTTTTTTTTTTTTTGCATTTTTAATTTCAGCTCGTTTTGCTTGTGATCTTTATATAAGACCTGCTTTTGTAGAAGCGTGAAAGGTCTTTGTGGTCCCTCTGCTCATGAATCCATTTGCTAAAATAATGTTTTTGAAAACCTCTTTTTTAGGTATCTTACTGACCAGTTCATTCATGTCTAATATTGAAAGCTTTTGAAAAGCAGGAACCGGTTCGGTTCTATACAGGACAGCGTTGCTCAGAAATGGACCCCAGTCCCTGCTGGCCTCAGCGACCCAGTGGCACACACTCCTGTTACCGGCTCATCTGGTGGCTGGCTGTAAAGAAATGTCATCTTTTTTGCCGTGGCTGGGGGTGGTGATGGTGGTGTTGCTGGTGTTCTGTCACACCTCTATAATCCATAAAGGAACAGAGACTTTAAGGTGTATCATGTTACTGGTTTGACAGGACTTGCATGCTAGAGAAGAGTTGCTCAAGTGACTTGCTACTTTTACAACCTCTTGCTAGAAGGAGCAAGAGGGAACAGGGAAGGGTGTAGAGGAGGACTGGAGCAGCCCCGTAGCCGGTGTGTGCCGCCAGCATCGCCCTCGTACAGCCGTCTCGCCAGCAAAATGCAGGAGGAACAGAGCAGCTTATGGCCACTGCACGAAGCAGCTGCAGCGCAGGAAGGGGAATGTAACTGCGAGGCTGTGGGGCACAGCCCGCGTGGTAGCCGAAGCCTCGCGGGAATCACACGGAGATGTCAAGCTCTCTAAAGGACCCTGAGATATGAACAGGAAGAACTTAGCAATTGTTGACTTGGTATTTCTTGCAAACGGAAGCAGCTGACGGCTTCCCCTTATTTGCTTCTAGTCCAGTCCTTGGGCCGATAGGCCAGACCTTGCAGCAGGGCATGCCTGCTGGAGAAAAACTGCTAAAACCGCCTCTTTGTTGCTGCTCCTGTAACCAGAGCGATCAAATTAACCAACCATAGATGTTGCTTTACTCCTTGTACAGCCTTATCCAACTGGACGTTAAGTCTGGGGACATGGAGTATACCAATCAGTGTATTCTTTGATCTGCATTTTAGTCCCTCGGTAATCATTAATGTGAACGAAACAATAGACAATGTGCTTCTGTCAGAAAAGGATGACAAAATGTGGTTTCGTGTAGCGGACTGAGAAAACTGGCCAGGACTGCCAAGATTAAGAGCCAAGTAGGTAAAAGGTAATTCCGACAGGGGGAGATCGCGACCACCGACTCACGGACCACCACCGACCCAAGTAATACCACCTACTCAAAAGAGAACAACAAAGAGGATAACTGAGTCTGCGCAGTAATTTACATATGGAACGAGCAAGTTTGTGCTGATTGGTAGAAAGGACAATAATGAATATCTATGAATATGTGAATTTTTGATCTATAAATTGTACGGGAAAGGTGCGTAAGGTACGCACGTTAGGAGCAGCGATCCTGCGTGCATCCGGCGCTGTGAATAAAGAATGCCTGCTCTTTAATACTAAATTGCTGTTAAAGAGTTGTTTCTGATTTTACCGCGTTTTTCGGTAACACTCCTACCAGTCTGTCACGATCCACTGTCGGGCTGAACAATTTGGCAGAGGTTAAACCCCCTTGCTTTCCAACCGACCTCAGGGAATTCTGGGAGGTTGGGGGCGGCTGGGCTTAACTTCTGACTGACTCCAACGTGTTGCCGTGGCCACGTTCCTTCTACATTCTCGGGAACAGAACTAAGACTCAAAACGGAATCAAAGTGCCAAGTCCCTTCATTTGGCCAGCGATGGAGACGCGAGAGAAAAGCAGAGAAAGAGAGAAAAAAGGGAGAAAGGGGGGAGAGACAAAACGAGAGCGACACCAGAGTGTTGCAATAGCTACCGCCGCGGGTCTGGGGCGTTGCGTCCTTCCGTGCGGTCCGTCCTTCTGTGCGGCCCGTCCTTCCACGGGGTCCCTCCCTCCGCGGGGTCCGTCCCTCCGCGCGGTCCGTCCCTCCGTGCCGACTGTGAGATTTGATTCTGCGCTTTTGAACAACTGAGGAGACGATAAGCAGTGAGTCACGTGTCTCTCTGATAATGTTTTCCTAGCGTAAGCTTACCTGGGGCTGGGGGCATGATATAATTCAATAGGCTGGAAAAGGAGAAAGAGGACAGTTACCCTTTTTCCTTGTGGTAAAGCTGCACTTGAGCCTGAGCTCTCAAGAAACACTGCTGAGTTTATTTCAGTAAAACTGAAATCGAGAGGTTCTAAGGCAGTGTTGCAAAGCCCTTCAGGATTCAAGGGACACCTGGAGTTATAAACGTGAAACGCTCTTTTTTCCAGGTCATAGACGTTAAATAAGTCCATCAATCGCTCTCTGAGAGCTTGCTTGCATATTTTTATGTATTTGAATATTGCTGGAAATTTTTTCAGTTTTCAAGTCCTTTAATGACGGTTCACGGTTTTTAGTATTTCGTATAAAACCAAGATGTTGCTGCTGACCCCACCTATTGAATAGTTGCGTGTTTTAATTGCCCAAGCCTCTGGCTGAGTATTCATGCCCTTGAACGTTACTCACTGAAGGTGTGTGCGTGAGGCATGAATCCAACCTTCGTACCCAGGTGGCGAATAGGAGTTTCCCCAGGGACGGATCCAGAGCAGGGAATTAAGCTCTCACTCTGCACTGCGCTTTGGAGGAGGAGCGGGTTTGTGCCCCTTCTCTGAGTGGATGGTGAGCTGAGGGGTGTTTCGCCCTTAGGGAACCTGAAGCTAAGCCAAAGAATGTCGAGTGAGTTCAAAACCCTGCCCAAGCCTTTGGAACATCCCGGCTCTATTCACTGAGGCAAAGGAGTATTTTAGTTGAGCAACACTTATGCTGGGTAAAATGAGAGGATGAGAGGCTTTTGCTGCTTCAAATACTCATGGAAATGTCATTTTAAACGTGGTTCTTCAGACGAGATAAGTCTGCACCTCTTTTCTTAGCAGGACAAAACTTCTGAGCCTGTTCCCAGAGACAGAAAGAGCACAGGAATTCCGTGGAGTTCCATGGTGGAGGTGAAAGATCCCAACCCAAAGGGTGCCGTGCTGACAAGCAGTGGGAAATATGCGATGCCAGCTCTTCCTGCGTAAGTATGGAATGAATTGGACTGACCGAGCAGTGAACAAGAGAAACCACGCGCACAAGTGTGAGTGGCAATGCAACCGAACTGGCCAGCGCCTGCAGTTACGGGGGAGGAAGCACTGTCACTGCGTCTTAATCTTAAAATCTGTGACACTGTCTAACGTCGCAGTAGGGTGGTCCCCGTGTTCATGCCCCTGGAAGCTGGTTAAACCTGTGCTGTGCTAAGAACGTGTATTTCTGCAAAGCATTTTGGTGGTGTTTGTAGCGGAGTTGTTCTCTTTGAGAGGTCGTTTTGGTTCTGTTTGATGTTGCAAAGGCTCCTTGCGAAACGTAAGAAATTGCCACTGGACTGAGATGTCCTCCCCCTCTGACTTCTATGAACTCCCGTGTGTGGAAGAGACGGAACTTTTCCTGTTGCTGTAAATTAAGAAAACACTCCTGTGTGCTGAGAGGAGCGGCTGTTTTAAACTGCACTTGGTAGCACTTCTGTTTTGCTGCCACGGATCTCCTTCTGGAGAAGCTGTAACACAGGCTCCTTCCCTTTCTAAAATGTAATCACTCAGAGACTAACTTGATCGGAGACTAACTTGGTGCTGCGCCTGCAATGTACATTTGCCGTCTGGCAAAGGAGAGGTGGGATTCATTTCACCTGATTTCTCGCTGTCAAAAAGTTATTTTTCTGGTCTGAGCTAATTTCTTGCTTGATCAAAGGAAAGGGAGAGTTCTGCAGCAGGAAAATTGTTCCCCCCTCCCTCTTCTGGTGTTGTGGCTCTAGAAGAGTAGTTTAATCTGAAGGCCTATGTTTTAGGAGGCGAATGTGGAGTGAGAAGAATTCCACCTGTTCTCTTCCTTTGATAAAATCCAAAGCTTGGAAGAGTTTTCTTTGACCCATCTTTAAACTTTTCTCTCCCACCAGGCCCTCTCCCCCTCCAGGGAAGCTTCTGTGCGAGGAAAGAAGGAAAAGCCTCCCTTTTTGCCAGAGGAGCCATCGCCCTCTTCGTCCTCCTCATCCTGCTCTGGTGATCCTAGTCCAGATGAGTTGTTGTGTCTCATTTGTGAAGATACAATGTCCGATGCTGCTGTTAGTGCCTGCTGTGGAAGCAGTTCCTGTGACGGATGTAAGTGCAGCTCCCATGGTTGTTACTTCAAAACATCACATCTGATCTTCTGAAAGCAGAAAGAGGAGATCAGGGAATTACTTTGTCACCAGTTCTATTTAAGACTTAAGCAGAGCCTGAATAGGAAAGGACTTGTCTCACTTAAAGGGAAAAAAGGCAGGAAGCTTTTTTCCCTTTTTACGTATGTAGTTAAATCCTCTTGACAGGTGGAAGGAGGAGTTTGAGAAGAGAGCCTAACTGCGCAGGTGATTACAGTATTAGATATCGAACGCGTTTGGTTTGTCCGCAGCCCTTTCCCTCACACAAAATTATAGAGCCATCTCTGGTGCCTTCCTGTGGTCTGCAGCCAACGGGGAGCTGGGCATTTCATCCACACTCTTCTCCACGGGAGAGGTGGTTAAAAACTTCAGAGCTGTGCCGGTTGTAGCTGGGATAGAGTTAATGTCCTTCAGCGTCGCTGGCATAGTGCTGAGGGCACACTGATGTTTCAGCTGCTGTTAAGTAGCGGCTCCGTGTCGCTAAGTAGCGCCTCTACTAGTCAGGGGCCTCTCCAGCTTCCCGAGCTCTGCCCGACAGGTATGAGTGGCAGCGCCAGGGACCCCTCTGCCCGCCCAGCTCCATCAGGGGTGATGCCCAGGTGCGAGGGCAGAAGGAGGACCCGAGCCGTGCGTCAGTTGGCCAGAGTGAGTCGGCCAGCGTCAGTCGGCCAGCATCACCTGCCCGGACTCAGCTGGCTGGCGTCAGTCAGCGTCAGCGTCTGTTGTCGGGAGTCAGTCAGGACTTAATCCTGTCGGCACCGCTGACCCCCCGTCTGGGGTGTGGGGCTGAGCGCGGTGGTTCAAGTGCCGCCTTAGGCCCGTCAGTCAGGGTGGCTGTGTCAGCCTTGGCTGGCAGCTGTCACCTGTGTTTGGGCACACGGTGCCGTGTCCTGCTCTGCTGAGGGCGGCTCCTCATTCCCTGCCTGCTTCAGCTCGTTTTCCTGCATCCACATGCCTGGGGTTTGCTGGTTTAAGGCAGTGAAACGAACTTAATCAGGCTTCCCTTAACTTTGTGTCTTCTGCCTAGTGAGCCGTCGGACAGAGCTTTGGAGGAAGAATGGTGACAAGCCCCTGCTGGTGTGGTGGTGTTTTACTGGTGTGGAGGAGAGGATACTTCAGTTGGTCGGAGCGAGTCCCCAAACCCCTGGGCCTGTTGCGTGGGCTGCCAACGTTTCCGCAGTTCCCCTCGTCGGGCGGCTGTTTGCAAGGGGTGTGTTTGAGCACTGGGGGTTCAGCAGCCGCCGGGCCCTGGCCCTGGGCAGCCTGCTCTGGGTGACCCTGCCTGCGCAGGGGCTGGACCAGCTGCCCCCAGGGATTCCGGAAGGCCTTTCTCTCCCTTGTGACTCCGTGACTCTGGAACCGGTGCTGCGAGGGGCCAGCGCTGTGGGAGCACTGGGAACGTTGTCTTCGCTGGGCTCTGCCTCTGTCAGGACGGCTGCGTGTGTGCTCTGCCCTGAGACACTCGGCGCCTGCGCCCGTCTGTCCAGGTACGCCAAGCAGTGTGCAACAGAGCACACTTTCAGGAGTGACCTGAGGAGCTTTTGCTAGCTTTGCCGCGTTGGAGAGGGACTGCAGCTCCTGCATGCAGGAATAGTCGTGTTGGAGAATAACCATAGGAGGCAGCTGGGTAAAGTGGCTCTAGTGTCAAACGCTGATGTGTCTCGGGTTTGGGTTTTTTCATGTAAAGGGAAATGAAATCTGTGGTCTGCATCAGATACGGGATCGGGGCTGTTGGGGGCTGTATTTCTGGGGAAAATGTCACTGAACCAGTCATTAATAGTGATTCAGAAAGCTCTATAATTGTGATCTTTCCCTGCTGTTCAACAAAGCGGATGCTGTTTTTTCTCAACAGAGCATAGTTTTTCTTCCATTTCTTCTTCTTTGGCTTCTTCCCACTCTTTGTCCTCTTTCCTTAGACAATGTGACCAGAGCAGTGTCAGGCAACGGTGTCCCTTCTCTGACCACCAAGTAACTAACGCTTCCCTGAGATCACTTTAGCTTCCACATCTGGCTGAGTGAAAGAATGACGCCCGTCAGCCTCAGCCTCCCTCCGTGCGAGAGTGAGCCTCTACGTGCACGAGGGAGTCCAGAGCTGACTGAGAGTGCCTTGGGTGCTGCCCTTTCTAAAAGCGAAGGGGTTTCTTGCAGCTCTCCTTGCAAAGTGAGTGTGTGGTTTCACACGTGCATGAGCTAGCAGGACGGCTTACGGCCACAGAATGGAGATGGGCAAATCCCCTCTCCTTCTCCCCGGTGCAGTGTCCTGCCTCCTTCCTTGTGCCAGCTTTTATGCTTGCTGGCTCTCTCTGCAACCCCATTTCACTCTCTAAGCTGGTGGGAAACTCTCTGCTCTTGTGGGTGCGTTCCCTGTCTGCTTGGGGAGTTAATGTGGCTCCTAAGGAGCTCTAAAACGTGTGCAGGTCAGGGCAAGGGAAGGCACAGGGATACAGGAGCAGAAGGAAGGAGCAGATGGAGAGAGGGGGGCAGCAGCAAGGCCTCTCTTTTGGTGGCACTGAAGTGAACCTGGTTTGTGACGTCACGTCTTCAGCTGCGACTGACCGTATCTTTAGCTTTTCCTTCAGTAAGCCCGTAACATTGTTGGCCTTTGAATCTGACTTTCATGTACTACATGTCAGTCAACGGTGACATCCCAGAACACTGACTTGGCTGGATGTGATTCTGCTCAAACATGTAATTTCTCAACTTGTTCTTTCTTATTTATTTTCTGGAGCTTTTTAATGCAAAACTCGGTCTCTGACTCGTGCCGCCTTGCTTGACTTGACTCCAGTGTCTTGGGCTTTTTCCCCGTGTTGTTTACCCTGTCAATACCCCTGCGTCCCTTTTTGTTGGTGATCTCGTAGGCATCAGAAAAGCAAAGGATTCTCCTTTTGCTCTGCTGTGAGATCCAAACCTGTCCTGAGTGCCCTTTTGTTAAGGAAAAGAGCCGCAGGAGGTGGACGGGAGATTATTCACGGCAAAGGGATGAAAGTTCTGTCAATCTCAAAAATGTCGATGGCTGTCAGGAGCCTCTTTTTGCATTTTTTTCTCTATTCACAGTGAAGAATGCGAGACCTCGTGGCTCAGGTAACGAGCAGCCTGCTGCAGTTTCCCGAGGTGAGCATTCAGGCTCTTGGGGAAGATGAGCTCACCCGAGGTTCTGTGCTGCGTGGGCGGTTTTCCAGAGGTGAGCCTTTTCCTTGGAATTGGGTCTTGCTGTGAAGTTGTTACTGCCTGGAGGTGACCTGAGGCACGGGGTCACAGTATCAGCTGTGTCAGGTTGGTGCTGCTCAGGTGCATCAGGTTTTGAGAGAACAGAAAGGATGAACTATGACAAAATGATGAAAAATGTTAACATTAAAACATTAGTAGAGTTAAACTTTGAAAGGACAACAGCCTGCGCCAGTCTTGAGCTATTAAAATAACACGGGCAAGTCCGTGAGCCCTCCTCAACTTCTAATTGAAGGAAAGGCAGTTTTCAAAAAAGTCCTGGTGTGGTTTTGGGCTGTATTTATTTGTACCATCATAACATCCCATGCAGAACTAGTTCTTCTACAGTGTTAGAGAGGCAACCCCCCCTGCTTTTTCTTTCCTAGCCTGACTAAAAACAGAAGGAAGAGGAAAGCCCTGTTAGGCGCTGCAGCCAGGTTTGCAGAGTATTTAATGGGACGCAGAGGAGTGTCCCGGGAGAGCTGCTGAGAGCGGCTGAGCAGATGAGGTAGCTGACTTTGTCGGTGATCTGAAGGTAGCGCTGGGGGCCTGCCTGGGTGTCCGGGCGCCTGTGAAGACCATGTAGGATCTCTCTGTGTGACTGTAAGTGCAGTAGTTGAGTTAATACTCCCTTTGTGTTGGAAGTAGTTCAGTGAAACTAAATGTGCTAACTTCTCTCTGTGATCAGCGTGTGTAAAAGTTGAAATTGGCTCCCGCAGTGCCCATTTTAAGGTAATTCCTTGTTGAAGTCCAAATCCCTGCCCAAAGTAGGCGTGTGTCGAGCAAAGTTAGTAAACTAGAAAAGAATTGGCTGAGATTTTGCCATATTTGAAGTATATGCTTTAGGAGTTGTATTCTCCTATGTATTTAGATGATTTCTAGCAAAACCAAGCTGAATATGGTATAAAGACTAGAGACCAATCTATTGTAATCTTTATCCCAAACAACCAGAACTCTTCAGCGCAGGAATGACAAGTCCAAATGCAAAATAATAAGGTGGTTCATTTTACGATGCATTGGTTGAGGATTCAGTGGGTGATTTTCAATAATCGACCGGAATTGGGTAAGCCTCTCTTGCTCTGTGAGGTACTTCTGTTGAAGCAAAGGGGCAGTGATTGTGATTTTCCCGTTGTTTTCAACCCGCTCTTGGGAGTTTGCTTTAGCCAGCCTTTTCTCTTCTTCCAGGGAGAGATGGGCTGGCCTGGCTGGCGTGTGGCCCTCAGCTGGAGGTCGTGAGCGCTGTGACGGGAGAGCGGCTCTCTGCACACCGTTTCAGTGGAGCCCGTGAGCAGCCTCCCACCATCCGCGTGGTGAAGGAGGTTTCCTGGCAGACGGGAACGGGGCTGCTGGTTGGCTTGAGAGAAGCAGAGGGAAGTGTTCTCTGCCTGTACGACCTTGGAACATCAAGCGTGGTTACAGCAGTAGTTCTGCCAGGAAGGGTAGGTCCTTTTTAATGGGGGAAACGTTGTCAGGTGCTGCATAACGCTGTTTCAGGAGCAGCTTTGGAGCGTCTCTTTGCTAGGACGTCCATTTTCTCTATTGTGTCATCATACTGTCACTGCAGAGTGTCCAGTCGAGAGCACCTTGATGTGAAATGGTGGGGTTAACGGTACCGTTATCCTTTGAGTTTGCTGAGAGAGTCAAACAAGTTTTCTGGTTTTACAGTAGAGCACGTAGTTACCTAATTCTCCACTTTGACAAAAAGGCCTTGAAAACTACCTTTTTTTTTAGCCAGAGTGACAAAGACCTCGTCCTCACCCTGCCTTTCAAGTGTTGGTAACATACATGTCCTGAATGGTTCATTATGTCAGAAATACTGTCTTTAAAATATCTCAGACTTCCATGGCTGTGCTGTAGCTGACTTCGGCACATTCCCAGGAGTCTGGGACTAGCAAGCAGGTGACTTTAGAGCAAAGCACATTTTTCTGTTGACTTAGGATGGGAAAAAACAGGCTTCACTGCGTTACCTGGCAGGTGGTTACAGACCGACTTTCAGCCTGAAGCCCTTGAACCTCTGCTTATTGCATATGGTGCTTGTGCGGGTGGGATACTCTGGTGTAATGTTGCTAATTTTCCCTGCCTTCTCTAACCCATAAACTCAAATGACGTCCTTTCCCCTCGGCTCCTTATCTGAATGTAGACAAGAGTCACCTTAAGGTAATGGAACATCAAGGTTCACTCTATCTTTACCACCTTAGAATCTGCGACAGATAAATACTTCCGTATTACTCAGCTTTCCAGAGCGTGATTGGGTTTGACTTGCTAGAATCCAGGCGGGGTTTGTTTGTCTGTAGCGCTACAGTGTGATTGCTGGCAGCGAGCGTTTGTGTGGTGGTGATTTCTAACGAGCTGAGCTGGGTTGGTGCTCCGCTGTGTGGGTTTGCCGATCGTCCTGATAAATCTCAGCGTTTGAGATGGAAAGGCAAGCTGTGTGCTGACATAGACGTGCAGCCATTCAGACTTGTAAAAGCAAACCCGAATTGAAAATATTAATGGTATTAAATTGGTTTATAACGGTTGCATGTTTCAGAGCTCTGGAATGGTATTTTCCCCACTCTTCCTGGTTTGTGTGAGGCAGAAGGGCAGCATGCAGAGTGAGGGAGCTGAGACAGGATTTCTGCGTTCGTTCCCAGAATGAGCTGGCAGCAGTGTAGGAGAGTGTGCAAAGCCAGTGCCTGGTGCCGTGGGAAAATAGGCAGTTCCAGGAGCTTCTACAGGGAAAACTGAAGCGTTAAAACTGGGAACCTGTATGCAAAGGTGGAAAAGGTGGATTTGGGGCCAGTTGTACAACAACAAAACGAGACCTTAAAAGAAAAAAAGATAACAGCAACACGGGAACTTTGGCTGATTCTGCAGCACGATATGTGCAGTGTTTCTGCTTTCCTCCTGAGAGTCATCAAGGCTTGGAGCAGCAAGAATTCGAATAATCAACGCACTTTTGGTGGTGCTTTGAGTAGCTGAGAAGATTGGAGATTTCATCTGATTTCCAGGAAGTGTGAAACAATATAAAGTTGTCTCAATTACTGCGGGCACTTGTAGGAGTAGAATTCTTGTGGCCCAAAGGAAAGGTAAATTCTGTAGCAGATTGCCAGGCAGCGCAGTCACAGCAAGTGCTTGATACGGGAGAGGAGAGAACTTTGGGGCTTGGAGGTTTGGTCAATTTTTCCCCACCTCTGGGGAGAAAAACCAATATATATAAAAAAAGGAATCCTTGTGGTGCTCACTGCTCTGTTCCATTGTCGTGTAACAGGTTGGTGTTGATGTAAAGCTCCCTGGTGTCACTGTGTGACATTATGCAAGGAGGCTGAAGGGCAGCCCGTGTTCTTTTGTTGTGGAGCCTTAGTGCAGGAGCCCTCACGTGCTGGTGTCTCTGCTGGAGCAGTCAGGGCTGTCCCGGGAGGGGCTGCAGGTGCTGAAAGGTCTGTCTTCATCAGGGCCTTGTACTAAAGCTGCTGGCAGGCGGCTCCGCGTGTTACAGAGCAGCGTGCGCTTCTCCTCAGCGGGAGCTGGCTTTTGGCGAACCAGCTGCTGGGCTTTTTGCCGCTGTTTCGGCACTGAAAACTTTTCTGCTTTCCCTGGTTGCTCTTTTGATTCTAAATGAGGACTGGTGTAACTTTCCCTAAGCTGGTATCTCCCTTCCACTATCTGTAACAATACTCCATTGCCGTGGCAGCGGTGTGTCTCCCCTGCAACTTGGCCGCTGCCGCGTCTGACTGAGAGCCGAGATTTGCCCTAATACCTGTTTGGCAAAGAAGGCGTGGGCTGTATCCCAGTGCTGACGGGCTGGGGGCCGTGGGAGAGCGAGAGTGAGTTTGGTCTTTCTTACTCCAGTCCCTTAAATACGGTCAAGTTTCTTGCATTTAACGGATTTTCTGTGTTGTCTTCGAGTTAATGGTTTCTAAGTAGAAAATGGAACTTGGTAAGCTGTGATAATAGACTGCACCATTGCAGTTGGAGTGAGCTCAGCGAAATCCCTGCAGGAAACCCAGTAAACGGAAGGCAGTAACGGATTTTTGTACCAGACATTTTTGGGGGTTGGTTTGTTTGTTTGTTTTGTCTGGATATAATTGGGATCAATGCTGTGTTTTTAAGTCTGAGAAACCTGTATTTACTTTCTTGCTTCTGATGGGCTGGTTCTGGTTTCACTTTTGAGTGATTTCTATTTAGCTTGTCAAAGAGCTTAAATACTAACTTGTAGTTTTCCTGTAGGTAACTGCTGTAGAGCCCATAACTAACCCCGGAGGAGCCAGCGTGAGGCCTTGGCACCTGCACCAGGCTCTGCAAGGGTTTTGTGGCGTGGCAGCGGTGGCGACAGATGTTGGTCATCTGCTTGTGGTGGACCTTGGTTTGGATGATCTCTCTTGCAGTCAGAGGGAGAATGAACCATCGGGTGAGCTTGCGGTTTCTAAACTTGAACGGAAAAGTAAGAAAACTTGTGTCTTTTAAATCAACAACACGCATCCCACTTTGAAGCTACTGCTGTGCAGACGTGTATGGCTGCTGATTACAGGTGGCGGTTTGACATCGTCTAGTCCTGAATGGATTAAAAATGGGAGTGGCTTCATACTCCTCCTAAGGTTACAAATACCCCCTCCCACCAGGGTCCCTCTGTCACGGTGACTCTCGCCAGTGAGGGGTAGGAATTTGACCATCCGAGTCGGTGCAGCTGCCTGACAGGAAGGTGTGTCGGACGTGCCCTATTTCCTGGGAATGTTCTTCTGCTTCTGTTCATTGACTTGGGGCAAAGTTTAGGCTTGTTTTTTAAAGTAAATATGCCTTACCAAAATCCCTGCATTTGACCAAACGGAACCTGTACTTGGTGTACTCGGATTGCATACGCTGTTTTTGCTCTTACAAGAGTGGCCTCGGGAGCTGGTGTCACTTCAAGTAGCTTCACCATGAGGCCCAAACTCCTGATGTGCAGAGCCCAGGAAGAATTTGTCTATGGAGGTTTCGCTTTCACCTGGTTTTGAAATAGGAGCGAGGATACCTGTCCAGTCAGAGAGTTCCTATGTGCTCTGAATGCGTACAAAATGGGAAGAGCAGACAAAGTATTGCATCAATGGGTATTTTGCCGGGGATGGTAGAATTAGATCATACATGTTGTCACGTCAGTGTTTCAAATGCAACCTGAATGGCATAACGCATTCCTTTATTGTGTGGTTTTGTGCGTGCAGGTCTAACAGTTGTCACTAGAGCTGCTGCTGGCGTTTCACAAGGAAGAGCAACCGTGACCAGAGCAGGGAGACATCTCTGCCTTCAGTTACAGTGTTCTTCAGGAACAGCAATATCGACCCTGTGCTACATCAGCAGAAGCAACCAGCTCGCCGTGGGTTTTTCCGACGGCTCCCTGTCACTGTGGAATATGAAAACTCTGCAGCGGGAGTAAGTCGGCCTTTGCACTTGGTCACGCCTGGAGGTGCAGGGCTCTCAAGGCTCTGCTTGAGGAGGAAGTCTGTTAATTTAAAGAGCCCTTTTTCAGGGAGGGAAATGTGGAGTGTAATCTTGGAGTGTTTAGGAATCCCCTTCTGAAGTAACCATTGAGCCATACCTGGATTCAGTGGGCCGCCTTCTCCCCAGCGGGCTGGGATTGTTCTCCTTATTGTGCCTGTGGGCTGAGGAACTGCGGAAAGCTCCCTTCTCTGGGTTCTGTCAAGCAGTTAGGGCGTGAGAGAGCTGCTTTCCATAAGGCAGTTTGTTCCACCAGCAGTATTCAGTGACAGCAGGAGTTGTGTGTGTTTCAATGAAAGAGATTGTAGACATTATTTCTCAGAACCAGCTCCTGCAATGAGGGCACCCATTGAAAGGCTGAAGTATGTTAATGATGGGATTGTGGTGATAATATTCTTTAAAGCGTCCAGGTTGAAAGGAGTGAGACATGAAAGCTCAAGAGCTGATCTGTGGCTGAAAAGACATTCTCTCCCACATTTCAGCCTCGACCAAAAGAGGGGACTGACCCATTCCAAGGCAGCGATGCATGGGAATGAAAGTCTGCTTGGAACACTTGGAGGTGGAATAAGGGTTGTGTCAAGGGATAAGCAACAGAGAAATTAGGGAGATGATTTCAGCTCTGCCAAAGAGCAATCCCCCCTGGAATATCTGACCCAATTCAGATCGGGATTCACTTAAGCAAATCTGCAGTGACTCACCGGGAACTATTGGCGGCATGAATAGAGAGTGGAGGGATAGTGAGGTGGCAAGAATAGATTGTGAAGGTGCAAAGAAGGTTCAGAAGTCTGGAGGAGAAACGCTTTAGATAGTCCAAGTAAAGAAACAAGACACTACTGGTGTTTGGCGCTGTTTTCAGCTTGTGCAGAAGAGAGGCTGCATTTTCAGTTCAATATTGAAGCAGGCGACAAGAGTAGGAAGAATCTTTTGCCTGGCAGCTGAAGGAATCTTTCATGTTCCTGCGCCGCAGGCAGAGGAGGAGATAAAGCCAGGTTATTGCCCGTGATGGACAGTAATTTCCTCACCTCGTGGCTGTTGCATCAAAAGCAGTCGCTCCCGTGACTCCCTTGTTTGAGACGGGAGTGTGACCTTCTGTGCCTTGAGGAGAAGCACGTCAGGGGCTCTTTGCTCAGAAGATGCTTCTCCCCTTCTACAAACAGGCAGGGCCACCAGGCTCACCTGCTTTCTTTGGTTTTTTTAACCCTGCAGGCACCACTGTCAGCTTGAAGGAGGAAGGATTCCTGTCTGCGCCGTTACTTTTCAAGAGCCTGAGCATGATCCTCGCAACTGTTGCTACTTGTGGGCTGTTCAGTCGACGCAAGAAAGGTGAATAAAAGCTTACTATCGGCCACTGATTTTTCTTTTTTTTTTGAGTATTTGTTCACCTAGAGTTGACCCACATGTATTTGTTTTGTTGAATTAGCCGTGCAGGAGATTCTCTCCGGTATGGAAGGAGCTGACGGTGCGATTTGTACAGGATGTAACAGGGATGAAGAGGGACCTACTAGTTCCTCCCTGCTGAAAGGCAGCAAAGCGACAGTGGCTCTATTTCTGTGCTGGCATTCTTAAATGGCTTCCTTTGTTTCCTGATGACTGCTTCATGGTTTGCTTGATATTCACACCGTGGTGTTAAGATACCATGGAGCGCAGTGGAGGCTGCAGCTCCAGAGCACTAAAGGTGCGGATCCACCAGCCTGCTGCCCCTAAAGGAGGAGGTGACAGCATGGCCGGTTCCCTGGTGCCAGCCTGAGCCCTGGTGAGCCAGCTCAGCTCGGCTGGCAGGGAAGGTGTTCAGCAGCCAAGTCGGTGGTTTCCTGCTGGGCTAATGACTGAAACGAGGGTGTGGAAGGTGCCGTGTGTGCAGGGGAGGGACTGGAGCTCTGGTGGGAAGGGAAGGGGAGAAAGATCTGCCCCCTTCCGCATCAGCAAGCTATTTACTCAGCTCGGCTGCTCATGGAGTGGCAATCTTTTTCAGTTTGACTGTAAAGCAGTTTTGATTGCGAGCTCTTCAATGCAAAGAACTGTTCCCAACCATTTTTATTCCATAGAACACCTTGAAGCTTCCAGATTGTATGGGTAGCCTTTGCCCCAGAAGCTGTTAGTGTCCAAATTTCCTCCTTTGTGGTTTGGTGGCTAAATGTGACCAATTCTCAGGTTTTGGGAAGGGCTGTTTTTCTTTTGAGCCAGACAATGCTATTAAGGAAACCTCAGCCTAGATCTAAGGAAAGGGTAACGAGGACTATAAAGCAGCTTTGTAACCAAATGTCATCATTTATACCTTTTCCAGTGAAGGCGATGCCGTGAGTTTACATCTGTTGCAGTTAGCGTTCGCAGACAGGAGGCGCTTGGCTTCAGGACAAGTCATGTACGAGGTAAGACGTGCACGTCCGTGAAAGGCTGGAAAGAGTCCTTTTCCCTAAGGGAGCATCAGTGAAGTTGGCAGGGAGAATATTGACCATGACAATTCAGAGATGACTTAAAAAGAAAGAATCTTTTGCTGAGTCTTCCTGGGCACGGCCTTTGTCCATACTTTTTGAAAAGAAGTCGTACAATTTCATACCGCCGTGTCGTGTGTTCCAGCCAGGGCCGTCTGCAAAGAGCCCGTATAAATTCAGTTCCTGAAGAGGCAGCAGCTTTTACAAATAAAATGATTCTTCATTTAAACACCAACTGAATGGCATGTAGGAAGAGAAGACAGGGCTTTGAGTAGCTCTGTTTAACCAAACTGCAGAGTTGAATAAGGTTCTGTCTGTCTCCCTTCCTTAAAACACGGGCGTACAGCTTTATTCTGTTCCGGTCTTCAGGTTTAAATTCTTGCTTTCCCTTTGAGCTCTGTCAGCAGGACTTCACATGACGCTCACCTGCAGGGTCTCTTCGGTGCTGGTCCTGAAACTTAGTAGCTCTAAAGAGAACTCTTTCTACTTTTTGGCTGCGTTACCTATGAACTCTGCTCTTGAAGCCAGCAAAATACGCAAATACAGTAAAGAGTGGTCTGATTTGGTCAAAAAAGTATATGTAAATTTTTAGAAGTGGCTCCAAAGAGGTTGTGTTTAAAATAGAGATGAAGTAGCCTTACCTCTCTGTTATCTAACAGATAGAAGATGCGTTTTTAGAACGTATAATTTTATTCAGTGTTATGCCTGAAACCCTTGCAAAATCTTTTTGATGGGAAAGTAATCTTAATTCAGAGCATGTCTTTCCTGTTGAGGTGCAGTAGGAGAGGATCTGTGCTCTACAGCCTTGATATTTATTAGCAGTATTTCCTAGAATGGTTAAGAGAAAGCTTGCCTGTTCTCAGAGTAGGTGAGTTAAATGTAACATATCAGGTCATACGAGAATGGATTGTCTCGTGCCAGCTCATGCCAGTTCCTTCTAGAGCTCTGAAACTTTAGGAAACTTGGGTAGAATGAGGTACAATCAATTTTTTTATTTTCTGGTAGGTTTTTGGAGATTTTTAGCTGCTTAGCTTTTGGTTTTGTTTGGTTGGTTTTTAATTGTAGAGCTGCTCTTTGTCCACAATCCACACGCCCATGTGTTGTAGGGTAGATCATTTGACCAAGTGCTGTATTTGGAAAGACAGTATTTCAGTCAATGCTTGCTTAGCAAATGGTGGTCTCAGAGGTTCCACACAATCCTGCTGGAGTTTCTGTAGGTCTCAAAGTAGTTTGCTGACTCTGTAGGGATTTGTGATCCTAAACGCCTTGCCCACGTGCATGCCATGTCCGCCGGGTTGTTTTGCTGTTGGCTGCACTTGGTGAAGGAAGGGAGGCATATTTCACCCATCAGTCCCTGAGGAGGTGAGAGGAGGAGCTGGCAGGAGCTGACGTGGTTTGAGAGAAGACTGTGACTCAGTAAGAAGTTCTCATGGCTACTCCCGAGGGATGGGCTTTCACTCTAGCGGTGTGTGCCTATAGATAATGCCTTGCAAGAGAGCTTTGGCTGCTGGAAGGCCGTGACTCCTCTAACTTCATCAGTTCTGTGATCAAGTCATGGAACAAAGCGCTTTGCATGCCTATGTATGGCATTATTTCAGATCTCCCTTTGTAGCTAAATACGTAGGTTTGTGAAGAAACCGGGATGGTGCAGGGAATTCTGCAAAACACATTTAGAACCAATATTGTGAGGGAAATGCTCAGTTTTGAAAATGTGCAAAGCTTTTACGGCCAAACTTACCCGTTACGGTTTGACACTCAGTCCTCTTGCTTGTCAGCTGTAGTTTCTCTTTGCCATCAGATTAAGCGCCTGGGAGAGATACAGTACAATATGCAGGTTCTAGTAGACATAGACATTCTTTCCTACTGAGGTGTAATGTCTGCTTTTCTCTCAGAATGACCCTTCTCTCTCCTGTGATTTTTTCCGCAGCATTTGGCATCCTGTGTTGAAAAGTACAGTTTAGATCTGACGGGCGGAGCCTTTCCCTTGAGAGGGCAGAGCAGCAAGACCAAACTACTCAGCTGTCAGGCTGTAGAAATCTTTCCCAACCGCGCAGCCAGAGAAGGCAGCGTTGATGAAGGTTTGTTCCTGATGTCCCTGTTTGGTTTTTCTAAACTAAATGGTTTTGGCATCCAAGCAATGAATGCTGTTCCGTACCCACAGCCTGAAAGTCTTAAGTCTCTGTATAGACTAACTTCTTGGGCTTATTTCAAAGGAAAAACTGGGTGCTGAAATTCTGTGGGACTTGTTAAAATAAACCCTATTTTTCCCTTCAATGCTTGCTGACATGCTGTAGCGATGTATGGTGGGGTCACCTCTATAACGCCTGTCAGTCATTTTATTCCTCCAGCTCTCGTCTTTGAACAGTAAGATCATCCCCTCCATTGCTTAGGAATGTTCCCTCAACTTTCTTTTTTCCCCTCTTCCAACCTATGCCTGCACCTGCATCCAGCTGGCGGCCGGTCAGGAGTGCTGTTCCCCAGGGCTCGGTCCTGGGGCCAGATCTGTTTGATACCTTCCCCAACCACCTGGATGAGCCGGCAGTGTGCCAGGGTGGCCAGGAAGGCCACCAGCATCCTGGCTTGTATGAGAGATAGTGTGGCCAGCAGGAGTAGGGCAGTGATCGTCCCCCTCTACTCGGCAGTGGTGAGGCTGCACCTCGAATCCTGTGTTCAGTTTTGGGCCCCTCACTACGAGAAAGACACTGAGGTGCTGAGTGTGTCCAAAGAAGGGCAGCGAAGCTGGTGAAGGGTCTAGAGCACAAGGTTTAGTTGGGATCTTAGGAAAAATTTCTTCACAGAAAGGGTTGCGAAGCAGTGGAACAGGCTGCCCAGGGAAGTGGTGGCGTCACCATCCCTGGAGGGAGTTAAAAGACGTGCAGACGTGGCGCTTTGGGACAGGGTTTAGTGGTGGACTTGGCAGTATGAGGTTTACAGTTGGGCTCGATGATCTTAAGGGCCTTTTCCAACCTAAATGATTCTACGAGTCTATGATCTGCCTGTGCACTTTGCCCTCTCTGTGTCTAATAGGTTCCTACACCTACAAGCTCTTAAAGCAATAGCTTCTGGCTTCCCTCGTCCGGACCGACAGTTAAAACTCCTCTGGTGTCTTTCATTACCTTGCAATAATGAGATGTGCATCTCTGGGTTTGCACATCCAGTGATGCTCTGAGCACATCTCTGAGCCGGCAACTTCCACAGCCTTTTGTTTGGGTGTGTGAATGCCCTTCCCTCTCTTCTTACTGGCCTTAACTTATGTCTGCTTGTTACAAAGACGACACTGGCATGACTTTCTAGGCTATTTGTGTTTATTAGCTTTGACTTAGTCCTGAAGAGGCAGCTTCCACCTCTTTTGGGGTGCCACCCTCTAACAACAGCGTGTCAAAATCTAATGAAAACTCCTTTGGATTTTCTCCACTTGTGTCACGATTCTGAGGAGAGGGCCTTCTAAAACTTTGTCAAAAACAACCAACAGGCGCACCCACCAAAAAACCCAAACCAAAACCAACAAAAAAGGCCCTTTCGGTCCCCTTTTCATGAAGTCTGAGGCATGGAAAAATGCTTGTCATTTTTCTGATGGCTCCTCATTAGCTTTTATCCAGAAACTATTCAAGTTGTAGGCCCACATGAGCTTCTGTTGGATGTGGGTTGAGGTTAGAAATGCAGCTGGCTTCTGATTTATGAAACTAATTGACATCTTCAAAGGCAGTTTCAGCGGCTCACACAAGTGAAAGGGCACAGAAGCTCACGATGACACACAGTAAAGCGTGGGAGGCTCCCTGAGCAGCCCTGATGAACTCAGCAGAGAACAGAGACCCATTTTGCCAAATGACCTGTCTCCTGGTTCCCTGCTCTGTCAGGGTAAAGGATGCACCCCCCACTTTGCTCACATCTGGAGAATGCCTTCTCCCCAGAGGCGACAGACCATGCCACTTCTTGAGAGAACCCGAGTGTAACATGGTCAATGTTTGATGTTAAACTCTTTGTTCCAATCTCCTGTTTGTTGGGGTTGGGTTTTGGTGTTTGTTTTGTGTGATAATTGTGTTCTTTCATTCTGACTGTGCTGGAAAGGAGCTATTCGTAACACTCGTAATCGAGTCGAATCTGGAAATTAATCATGCCAGCTGAGTGATCAAGTGTATATGACAAGAATTTGTATGCTTTCTAAAAGCAGCAATGTATGTTTTCCTAGGGTGGTGGGTTGGTTTTTGGTTTTTGGTTTTTTCTAACCATCTTGATGCACTCTTACTGTATGGGAAACTTGATTACCTGACAATTGTGTATTGGATTTGTCTTAGGACGGATACAGGTTGAACTCGCAAAGGGGGGCAGCATGACTGAAACCTATCACAGAGGTGATGCTATGGTGTACATTGTTAAAATTCTTCTTAGTCAAGTGTTGCGTTTCATGAGTGACATAACAGAATGAATCCAAAATAGAAAGTGATGTTTTGAAAATGTCAGATAGATTGTATTTTCTCCCACTAAGAAACAATGTCTTGCCTTTTCCAGTCATATCTCCTGGCACCAGTGTCTCAGTCTTCAGCTGGCAAGTGAATACACGCGGCCAGGGAAAACCATCTACTTATTTGGGTGTATTTGACTTTGACTGCTGGTATCAGGCTCAAATGCCAGGCTCGCTAAGGTAGGTTTTTATGAAGCTGGTTTCAGTATCCCTCCCCATAATTCATTGGAAAGTCGGCGTTTAGCTTCTGCGCTTGTTTTCTTTCAGGCCAGAAGAATCCCTTCAGGACTGCCCCTATTTTGCACTGTGGTCACTGGACGCTGTAACAAGCACGACTGCTCCAAACCTCCTTCTGGATGTTGTGGTGCAGGAGCGCAGCCTAAGCTGGAGAGTTCCTCCTTCTTATCCACAACCTGAGCTGTGTTTTCATCCAAGCACCTATAATTTTGGTAGGTATTACACGGCTTTGAATAGTGATAAGCTTAAACCGAGCTCAAATGCCATTTATTGGTTCTCCTGTTCATTGGTTGTCATGCAAAAACCCAACCAAACCGAAACACCCCAACCCCCCACCCACCCAACTGTGATGACGTTGTACTGGCCAAGTGTGTGCTGTTGTGACACCTGCCTGCCAGGCGGCTGGGTCTGGGGGTTGGGTGCTTCTGTAACGCAGCCCGTGAGGTGGTGCTGGTGATCAAATGAAATGACTCTGGGCTGAAGCTCAAAGCGCAGCACCTCGATAGCCCCGGAGGTAAAATCTCTACACTCAGTCATCGTTTTTCTAAAAAAGGCTGTAAGTGATGTGATGAGAAGAACGGGTACTCAGTTGTACCTTTCCAGAGGTTGCTGTGACAAAAATGTAAACTGGTGCTACCATCACGGTGAGAGTATGGAATGTTGTCCAACGTTCATTGTCTCTGCAGATGGCATGTGCCTGCTGAGCTCTGGAGTTGTTCATGTGACGTGCAGCGGCTTCCGGAAGGAGGTGATCTTTTACTGTATCTTTATGGAGAATGTCAAGAGATGGACCTTTCCTAAGCTTTCCATGGCGCTGCTTTCGGTGTCAGGGACCATTTAATGCTCCTCCTGCCCATCCACACGCGTAACTGCAATTGTACCCTACCAGTTTTATCAAATGTAATGTTTGAGGTCCCCTCTTGGGAGTGTAAACCCACCGTTGTCTCCTGTTGAAGCACGATCAGGGCCTGAATGTCTAGAAAGGAAGAGAGTGCTGCTCTAGGAGCAGGAAGAGAAAGTCGGGGAAAGCTGTTCCTTCTCTCTCATCAATGAGTGCAACTGCCTGCGTGGTCCTGAGTTCGGGTTTTGATCCCTGATTACCTTGGAAAAGAGGACAGAACGGAGAAAAGGAAGCATCTTTCCCTCAGAACAACCTTCTCCCCCGTCAGTCTCTCAAAGCATTAGGTTCCGTGCAGAACCTGACGATGGGGGTGTCTCACTCGCATGCGAGTGGCTGCGAACATCTGCTTGCGGGACTATACCTGATCATTTGCTTCCAAGGCAGTGAGCTGCAGCAAACAATTACCGTTGGCAGCTCTACCCAATGACTTCCCTGTATTTTCCCTTCATCGGTCGGCTTTGCTGCAGCCTCTCAAAGCAGATCTTCACCTCTGTAGCCTTTGCCTTGTGCTACAGGTGCCCAATTGACTCCTCTGGGACTGCCCTCTTGTTGCTGCAACACCTCAGTCACCTTTAGCTCGTGACACCCACCACCTTCTCTCTGCTTTATCCCACCGCAGTGACTTCACCCCCCTCCTTCAGAGGTTTCCCATTTGCAGGGCACCAACCTTTCTCTCTCCTCTGAAGGATTTCCCTGAGAGATGCAGCCTTTGTGATGAAGAACCCATCTTCACCCAGGCAGGCTCCAAGCGAAATGCTGAGCGAGCGAGTCATCAGGCAGAGGAGCACTTAGTAGGAAGGGGAGAGCAGGCTTTCCCTGCCCTCATCTTCCTCTCTACTGGATTCCTCACCAGATCTGTGGGGGTGCGCTGGGGCAAAGAGCACTTGTGCACAGTGTGGTAGCTAACATGAACGTCTTGGCAGGTTGGCCTGGCCCATAGGCTGTCTCTTTTGCAAGCCTGATGTAGGCTCTTCCATTCAGATTGGGTGATCTGATGTCAGCTCCACGTTGGAAATAATTGGGAAATGCAGAAATTTGTCATACCCTTTGCTGAATTGAGACTAGATCATTCAGAGGCTTGTTAGGCATTTGAGCAGGAATTGCTTGTGAATGTGAGTAAGACAAATCTCAGAATTAGGGGCAAGAAGCTTGGTTTGGGGTTTTGTTTGCCACCGTAAGTTGTACTCGGTGTGTTTCCTTGTCTGAGACTGGTTTTCAGAAAAAGATGGAAATCTGATGTGTGTATTCGAATGTGTAGAAATGGCTTTGAATGTGATGATTTTATTTAGAAGGGAAAGATACTTCTGAATGTGCTTAAAAAGCCAAAGAAACGAGCAAACAAAAAGCAAAAGCCCTAAAAAAGAAAATTTGCTGAGGGCTCAGTCTTGGGCCCCTCAGGACAAGAAGGACATAGTGTTGCCGGCGCGTGTCCAAAGAAGGGCACCAAAGCTGGGGAAGGGTCTGGAGAACAGGTCTCATGAGGAGAGGTTGAGGGACCTGGGGTTGTTTGGCCTGGAGGAGAGGAGGCTGAGGGGAGACCTTATCGCTCTCTGCAACTGCCTGACAGGAGGCTGTTGTGAGGTGGGGGTTGGTCTCTTCTCCCAGGTCACTAGCAATAGAACGAGAGGAAACGGCTTCAAGCTGCATCAGGGGAGGTTTAGGTTGGATATTAGGGAAAATGCCTTCACTGCAAGGGTGGTCAGGCATTGGAAGAGGCTGCCCAGAGAGGTGGGGGACTCACCATCCCTGGAGGTATTGAAAAGACATGTAGACGTGGCACTTGAGGGCACGATTTAGGAGACATGGTAGTGTTGGGTTGACAGTTGCACTCAATGATCCTAGAGGGCTTTTCCAACCTTAAGGATTCTATGATTCTATGTTTCTATGATCATTTCACCTGGAAGAAGTATCAGAACACCAGCTGCACTCAGCTACTCCTTAACAGTGCACGTCTGTGCCTGCCTGTGCTTTGCCCTTCTGAAGGATTGCCACGGCATTAGAACACAGTGTTTGAAGCACCTAAAACTGAAACCTATTAGAACATCAATGTTTCACTTCTTTTCTGTCGTTTTGGGAAATGACAACTTAATGTTTGGGGTGTCGTAACTCCTTCATGTCTTCATAGCCTGGAAAGCTGCTTGATCTTGGCTTCACTGTTTCCATGCAAACGTTGCAGAGTTCTGTTTGTTCTGTCCCCTTCGCGCATTCCTGATGGCAAACTTCTCTGCACCCCATGTGCCATGGGTATAAGCAGGGCACGTTGCTGGGAATAGTTAATTGGAACGCAGTAAATTGAGAGGATAATGCAGAGGCATGCAAATAAAGATTAGAATTAGCCTTTGGGAAGTTGTCATGTCACGGGGAAAATTCCATGTGCTCCTCAAAGCAACAAGCAGCCCAGCCTGTGATGCCTGAGTGAGTGTAGAGTTAGAAACAAGCACTTACTGTTGGTGGTTTGGATGTTGAAAGCAGGTAGGATTCTCCTTTGATTTCGCCTGTTACTTTTAGGAGGAGCAGTTAGAGGCGGTCTTGTCAGCTGCTGCCCAGACAGGTTCTGTAGGGCTTCTGACTGGCTGCATTAAGCTTTGGACATCTAAAGGTAAGACTTGTTATGTGGTTTTTATGTTGCATGGTTTCTTCGTTTGGAATTCTTGATTCATTTCTTTTTTGTTCTCTCTTTTTAAAGAGCAGCCAAGTTCTGCTGCTAATTTAGAGTTGGCCCTTGACTGGACGTGGAGCAGAGTGATCTATACAAAAGGCGCATTTGAGCAAATCTGTGAGTACTAGTGCAGCCATGCTGCAAACCTAGAATCAGTCTTTCCAGTTGAGCTTATTCAGTGATCTGCTGGTAGATGGTCTTGCCCGCAGATCTGGAAGTGCACTTTGAAACTCTGAAATGGCTCTGTAGGCTAATGATTTCATACTTGTTCTTGAAAAGGTGTTGCGCTGTTTGACGGCTCCTGCAGCTCCACTGACCCGCAGAGGTTACAGGCTCTGCAGCACCGCCAGTTGCTTTTGAGCAACCTTAGCACAGTCTTAAACTGTTTTCTAACAGAGGCACAAGAGCTCGCTGGAAAAGGTTTGTCACAGTATTTCTAACTCTCTGGTGTGTCTTATGAAGATTTGGAACGATGCTGGGGCTGTAATTGTGGAAAGAGGAGCTGTTGTTGGTTTTGCTGATTGGCAGAAAGTCAAATGTAGCGGGGAGAAGGGGCTTAAATGGGAGGGGTTGGGGCTGCCACTTAACGCGCGTTGAGTTCAGGGCACGAGTTTGTTGGGGAGCTCGTGCGAGTGGGTGGGGAGGCTGCGTTCAGCAAGGAGCTGTGCAAGCACCCGGCTTGAAATTACAGCAACGGGATGTGGCACTGTGACAAATACTCCCTTTGATTGTCAGCTAGCAGTGCGTAATTGCATGCAAATATTGGGCTGGAAATTACTAAAATCAGAGAGGAAGCCTAAATGAGTAACATGTGAAGTGAGTTGCATGAGTTTCTGTAGCTGTTTCTGTTAGAACTTGTTCCTGGCATATTGAGGAGAAGAGAGAAAATCCCTTTGCTAGAGTAAACCTCTCTGCTACGTGAAGAACAGGTGCCTTATCCATGAGTGGATTTAGTAGTTCCGACTTCACTTTTTTTTATTAAACCTTTAGTGAATCTTCTTCTTTGTAGGGGTTGCTTGTGATTGTGGGCTTTTACTTCAGAGAAGGAAGTGATACGGAGTGAAAAATGCACAGGCAAAGATTCCTACCGTGTTATTTTTCTACTTTCTCTTTAGTGCAATGAGGGGAGTTTTATAAAAAACAAAAGAAATTGCACACCAACAGTCCTCTTAAGCTTCTTTTCATGTTTTGCAGACTTGACAAATAAGCTGGCGGTGACCAGCCTCGCAGCTTTGTATGCACGAGTGGTCCTCTGGTTCTGTGGGTCCCGTCTCCTGCCAGAGGGCTCAGGTAAGCCTAAACTGTCACGCATCTGTAGCAGTCAGTGCTTCCTATGAACACGTACTTCCCCATGGTTTTGTCAAGGCTTCATCAATACCAAGTCGTGCCGGTTCAGTGACAGCAGATGCTGAAGTTCTGCTGCTGAAATTGAGATTTCACTGTTTTTTCAACTCCGTCGTGTAGAATGATGGAAGCAGTTTCTTTCCGGGGTGTTTCTCAGAAACAGCACTAAGCCTCTGAGTGAAGGAGTTGCTCGTGCCCACAGCTTGAAATCCTTGGGATTGTAAACAAGTAACTCCTAAAGCACCAACACGGGAATGCTTGATTTTACAGTAAAAGCCTGACGTGCGTGTTTTGAACTTTTTACGGATTGTTTGAGGAAAAAAATACACCTTGGAAATAGTTCATCATTTGGATGGGTTATAAACCCTATTGTCAGCCTTAACTGTCTTACGCATGTTCACATGACATGTTTAAAAACCCATTCCCTTTGAGAACTGGGGTTTTTTTTTTAGAGTGAACTTCAGCTGACACTACATGTTCTGGATGCTACATCACCTGTAAGCTTGAAATGGCACTTAGGACAAGGAGGAATTGACTCCTGTGTCGTAGGTCTCTTTTAGCAAAGGCAGAAGGAGGATGGGCTTCTTTCAAAGTCGGAGGCTGGCCTGTGCTTTTGATGCTCAGCTTGTGTGTTCTTCTGTCTTTTTAGTCAAAAACTGTAGGTTGAAAATGTGATATGACTTCTTTAACTTACTTCTTATTTATTGCCTGTAGGTGATGAGATGCGTTTCTCTAGACCTTTCTACAATTATCCTCTGATTCGGAGCTACTACGCTGGTCATCGACAGAAACTGGAGCGTTTATCAAGGTAGGACGTGCAGGAAAGCTCTAGAGCAGTTCCGCTGCAAATTCAGAAGCGGCAGCAAGTGGCTTTTCCATCAGCAGCTGTATTTGCTATGCTTCATGCGTTTGCTGGCAACACTCTTGACTGGAGTGATGCGTGTGTCCTGCTGAACAGAGAGGTTCCTTTCCTGTGTTGAAATGTTGATATATACCTCTGCTTAGTGCCCTTTGTTGGTGTCATCATTGTTTTGACGTGCACGTAATTCATTGGCAATTCTGTGTCATTTGTTACCACTGGAAAAGGTCGTGTGGTGAGGACAGGATCAGTCACGGCCAGGTCAGCAAGGCACGGCCTTTGCAGAGCAATTGTTCTGGACACAGAAGAAAGCATGTTTTAGAAAAAAAAAACCAAAAAACAAAGCAAAAATAATCTCTCTCAATGACCAGTGATAGATGGCGATAAGGGGACTGGCCCAAATCTCCTACTCCCAAGCACCGCGGTGTCATTGAAGGAGATGGGCAGAGTCACATGCAGCTGGCACAGCCAGCGTGCTCCTGGCTACTGGATAAAAGTGCCTTCCTCACGGGAACTGCCTTTCCTGGGCTGGCTCACGAGCATAATGGTGATGTGCCTTGGGTTAGGTGAGAACAGATTTTTCTTTGGCAACTGTTCTGTAACCTAAAGAAAGTCCTCAAGTAGCCGTGGCCGTGGCACTGTGAACAAGGTGCAGCAGGAGGAGCCCAGGTGGAAGCTGCTCTATGTCAGGCGTTGGCTTTCAAGCTCCTCTTCCTGCGCGTCCTTCTCAGGTAACTCTCGTACAGGCTCACGGGCTCCTCAGAAGCACCACCTCCAGCGTGCTGCTTCTGCTCGTCCTCCTCGGGAAATGAAAGGCTGGCGTCGCAGCCCGCAGGAGCCTGTGATGGGCTTCTGAGCAATGCCGTGTTTAACAGGCCAGCCCTCCGTCACTGTGATGGCATGTGCAGAGGCACAAACGTGCTGCTTCAGGTGATACCAGAATTCAGCTGTGGGCTCAGCTTTCTGACCGTGACTGTTTTTCAGTAACAAAAGCGAGGTGCTGAGACCAAAGCCTGACATTTCCGTGCTGTGGTCTCACCGCTGTGTGTGGGAACGCTCCCACTGGAGGCGTGGGGTTTGGGTTAGCTTTGCTCACACTGCCCTTGTATTACAAGTAATGCGGCACAAAAGAAAACCTGAAAACTAAAAGGTCGCTGCAACTTTCCCCTTAATAAGGGAGCTTTTTGGATTCCTATTTGGAGCTCCTTTAATAATTCACTAGGATCTAATGAGCACCTTTCACCTGACTCCAAAATTTCTTTCCAGTCTATTTCAAGTCACGATCATGCCTTTGTCTGTTTGTTCCTTTCTTGGAGTCGTGGGAGCTTTAGCTGGGTTTGTTTTGGCTGGAGGAAATCTGTGACACTGAGAGGCCAGAATTAGTGTTTTCCTCTGTGCAAATCCTCGCTAGGTTTTGTTCCAGAAGAAAATGGGACTCTGACTGCCTGATGGTCGATGGCATGGTTTCCCAGTTAGGAGACCGAGTTGAGAAGTTGTGGCAGAGAGATGAAGGAGGAACGGGGAAATACCCACCTCCTAGTTTACGGGTGAGTGTTGTGTTCGCTGAAGGCAACAACAACAGCCACAACAAACCCCAGCCCCAGCCCAGCCCTCCCCCAAAGCCAATGATTTCTCAAAGAGAGGAGTTTTAAAAAGCTTCTACCTTTTCATTCCAGGCACTGCTGGAGCTCTATTTGCTAGAAGGTGTTGAAGAAAGCCACAAACATGCAATCGTATCCCTTGGAGTTATTTCTGTTACACCTCCAGTATACGCGCATCAGGGGTCTGAAATGTCTGTCACCTACGTGTTCGATGCATTTTCTAATTTGTGCTTCAAACACACTGCGGATGAACACGTGTAGTTAAGAATTAAGTCGCAGACAGAAGCATTGTTTGATTTCTTTGTACTGTGGATTTTTTAGGAATTTTTAAAATGTTTTGTTGCAAAGTCTTTTCTGATGTGAGAAAACAGGTCTACTAAGCAATGTTAAAGGTAGAAAGCTCCCCTAGATTTTCTCAAAATGTAAACTGTTTTTCATTTTTGAAGCACCCATAGCTGTAGCAAACAGCTGCTTCCTCAAGCGCTGCACTAGAATGTGCTGCTTCAGAGCAAAAGGATTTCTGACAGCGGTTTACCAGGACCTGATGTTGCTGAAATCATCCATTTTCCAGCACAGCTAAGAGGGCTTGCTTTTGTGCTGTTACAAGTGCAGGCACACAGAATAATAGAGAGAGAGAAGGGAAAAGCCATTGGGCAGAAACTGAATTTTTAAGCTGCCGAAATACACTGTGTTGCTTTGGTTGTGTGTTGCCTGAGCCGAGAGGGGAGCCTAGAGAGCAGGGGCTTTAAAGCTGTTGCACCCCGGAGCTCTCTGATGAGAATAGACCCCCCAAACCAGCTGTCAGAAAGAGAAAGTGACACTGCCGATGAGTGATCCACATACTGGTTTAAATCCAGTTTTAATCATTCAGAGCTAAGCTGTGCTGTAAGGACACCCTAATTTCACTTGTTTTATATACGCTGGAAAGGAGGGAAGAAACCAACTGTAGAATTTGTTTGCTTTAATAATCAAGCATTGGCCGTTCTCGTGTTTTGAATGTCCAGCTGGTGGCTCCAGTGACTAAAGAGGGAGCCTGAGTTTCCAACAGAACTGTTTAAATATCGAAAGGCAACCTTTCTGAATGCCTTAGAGAAATCAAAGAGTCTGTCTTTCTGGTTATTTATTCAGAATGCAATTTTGTTGTTAGGGCCTGACTATCTTCAGGTTGCAACAGCATAAAACGGCAAGACTAATACATGAGTATTTTCTGCGTCCTACCACTATGATATTCTTATTTCCTTTTATTATTTATTCCTATTGTATTAATCATAGGAATAATATTATTTCATGTGATAAATTGTTGGTCTTGCAAATTTATCAGCCTTAATTAGATACTTGATATCAGACAATTTACTTGCTGCTAGACATCATGCATTCCTTTCCGAACAAAACAGAAACTTCCGTCGACTCCTTCGCAGCTGCCTTTGCCATCCCTTCGGGCCTTGTTAAGCTTATCCAAGGATTTTGGCTTCTAGACCACAAGGACTATGAAGTAAGCATGTGACAGTTTAGTTAGGCATACGTTGTAGTGCAAGGCTATGATCTAGCAAATGACTTTAAAACCCTGGTGCTTAGCTAATAACAGGTGATAAAAAATGGGAAGCTTCTTTTGTAATCCTGCTTCAGCAGCACCTTCAGCAATACGTGATGATCTGCAGTTTGGTTTTAATTACGTTGAGAGGAAATGGATTAAGACAATGAAGAAGTCAGCGTTAATAATGCTTGAGATGTGACTTGCCAAAGCCGTCTGTTCAGGTTGTTCTCAGCAGAGCAGTCGAGCGCTTTCTCAAAAGCAGTGGTTTGGGTACTTTAAATAGTCAAGCGACCATCCTAGCAGCAGGATTTGAGACAGAAGACCGCAAAAGTGACTCTTCAATCTAATTCATGTTCCTTCTGATGCTGAAGGTTGCTCTTTGCCTGTCACAATTTTAATACAACCTGTCTGGGGGAATAACTTGTATTTATAAGAAGTGATGTTTGCCTATGGGGATTTGGTTACCCTAGCCGAGTGTGAATCACTCCTTTTAAAAGACTCTGGTTTTTTTCTGTATGGCTAACTGATTTTTTTTTCCTGCAAATAGTAAAGAATGTATATTTACCTGTCCGGTATCAGGGACATTCACCCTTACTGAAGAAACTTTTGAACAGTTTTGTTGTGTGCTTGTGTGTCCAGTCTGATCCCCTCTATACAAACAGGCTGTGGCCAGGCTGGAAGGGGCCCAGAGAGGGGCCACCAGGATGATCAGAGGACTGGGAAGCTGCCATACGAGGATGGGCTGGGAGAGCTGCGTTTGTTCAGCCTTGAGAAAAGGAGGCTCAGAGGGGATCTCATCCCCATGTACCAGCACTTAAGGGGCAGCTACAAGGAAGATGGAGACTCTCTTTTTACACGGAGTCCCATAGAGAGGACAAGGGGGATGGACACAGGTTGCTCTTGGGGAGATTCCGATTGGCCACCAGAGGGAAATTTTTCACACTGAGGACAGTCACCGTTGGAATAATCTCCCCAGGGACGTGGTTGACTCAGGCACTGTTGGACACCGTCAAGAGTCGTCTGGACAGGGTGCTGGGCCATCTTGTCTAGACTGGGCTCTTCCCAGAAAGGTTGGGCTAGATGATTGCTGAGGTCCCTTCCAACCTGGGATTCTGTGATCTTAGTAAACCTGATCTCCACCTTCTGCAGAATTCCCTGGCCCTGCTCTTTCACCCAGCTACAACCAAACCTGTGTCGTGGCAACACGTGAGAATTCTTCGGTCCCTCATGTGCCAAGGAGAGCATGGGCGAGCCCTCAGATACATGCAGGTGATGAAGCCACCATTCGCAAGCAGTTGTGAAGAGCGACTTTACCTCACTGTGCTGTTGTCCAATAGGTAAAGAAATATCTGCCACCATTTTGGCATTGAAATACTGTGAAAGGTGGAGAACAAACACTAGAAATCACAATCCCCTAAATTTCCTTTAAACTTTGAGCACAATAACTGTGGGGCATCTTTTTAGTTATACTATTAATACGCCTTTACATCTCAAAAAATTAACTACAGGTGCATGGCGGAGGCTTGGGCTCTGCTGCAGGAAGACGCCGCTCAGTTAAAGGAGGAAGAGCTATTAAAAGACATGTATGACATCTGTCGGGAGATGGGACTAGTGGGAGACTTCCTGAGGCTGCCTTTCACAGACTCTGAACAAGTAAGTGTGGGCAAGAGGAAAATCTGAATCCCTTCTTTGCCAAGAGAAGAGGCAGGGTCATCATATATGTTTTAAAATGTGTTATTTCTCATAGAAGTGTTTGGAGAAATTTTTACGGATTCATGAAATTCTTTTAGCCCGGCATCTGCAGCGTGCCAACTGTATGGCAGCAGCACGGCTGAACCAGGCGATGAACGTTCATCTCATGGTAAGCGTAAAAGTCCTGCCAAGTGTGCCAGTTTCTCTCAGGGGTTACTGACCGGTTTAACAGCGCTCAGTAAGAATCCTGCTTTCTTTATCACACCCTTCTTTGAAATACTTGCAATAAGCCTCTGCACCTTACGTTACAGCTGAACCTAAAAGTTGAACAGAATGTGTCACTACTCCAGAGCTACCCCGTGCAGTTGGAAATTCTGTGTTCCAGGCTGTTGTTGACTCCACTTCGAACAGTTTGTTTGTGTCTAAGGATTAAATAAGTATCTCCTGTCAGCCACTCTTACCATTCAGATATTCAGGGACGTACGTTATGCAGGGTTCAGATGATTGGAAGTTGTTTGGGTCACTGTGGAATGAAGAGTGTGTTGTATGTCATCTCCTGTATCTCACACGCAGCTCTGGGTGCCAACCCACAGGCAACATTTGCATCATGGGTTGATGTTTTTATTATTTCCTCAAGTTATAGCGTGAGGTCTGCAGTTCCACAGCTTTCATTTTACCACTCTTTGGACAGAAATTCTTACCTAACTTCTGTATCTCAAAGTAGCCATATCAAATTCTGTGTTATGGGAACTTCTGTTGTGGTTCTGTGATCCATGTGCTGCTTTCCGGAACCATAGTTCTCCAGGGAAGCAAACTTATGGGGTGGTTCTGGAAGGTTGAGGTCCTGCATTTGAAAGCTTCCATCCAGGGGGAAGGGGTGTGTAGGTAGCTTTCTCTTCCTCATTTTAATCCTCACTTCCTCTTGTCCAACGTAACCTGCCGCTGCCCTGGAGATTCAGTCACCTGGGGCAGTGGCGTTTCAGGAAAAACAAGGGAAAGGCTGCTGTTTTGTCAGCCACGTGAAGCTTGTGGGTGCTGACAAGTGTGTCAGAATGAGGTTCTGCAGGGTGCCGGCATGGTTTTAACTTAAAGTTGTAGGTTCTGCTATTATTCTAGTCTTCCTTCCACTTGGCTAAATATACAGGGTGAAACTTCTTGCTTTATGCTTTTTGTTCACCAGAATGATCGTGCTCCTCGCTGGAGACAGAGAGCAGTTGCCAGAAATTCTCTCTCGGCCCAGCACGGCAAGACCCTTCCTAGAGGTCAGAGGCAGCTGGCTGTAGAGAGAGCCAAGCCTTACCATCTGCCTTCGTCCGGACCAAGAGAAGGTAATTTTTAGGGGGGGAACATAACGCACAACTAACCCTCGCTCTGATTGCACAAGGCTGATCGTTTTTCCCTCGTGCTTTACAGCTGCAAGACCAAAGCCATCCTCGACAGTAACAAAACCAGCTAATACAGGAAATGTGCATCCAAGGGCACCTTTCAGCAGTCGTGTGTTGGCCAAAGTTAGAGAGTTATGGGTAGGAAATGAGCAGAAACCCAGTTGAGAGAGAGTTTTTCTGTTATGATAATGTTTGTTATGCAAAATACATATATTTATATTATGGTAAATATGTTTAGAGAATTTAAGAGAGCTGAAACTAAAACAATGATTACCATCAAGCTATTGGTGTACACATCTTGCTAGACTTGATTGTGTGATCAAATAGTGATCTCTTCCCACTTGCTGACACCTTTCTGCTTTGTTTCTGCCTTATTTACTTAAAAATAGGCAGAACGATAAAGAGCAGGAAAGAGGCCAGTAGCTGTCAGATGATTTTCCTACAGGTGGTGTGGCCAAATCAACCTCAGTTCTGGTATATTTGGACTTGAGGGCAATGAAGGTCAGTTACTGTCCTTCTCTACTGTCCTTTTGCCATGAGAAAAGACCAAGACCTTGGGCAGATCGTACTATAAGGACGTGCCCGGCGTGCAAATAAGGCCGCAGATAACTAAAAGTAGTTTAATCCCCCATCAGAACTTCTTCTCATGGAAGATGACTCTCAGGGTTGTCAGCGCACTCCATTTATTTGCTGCAATTCATCCCTTCCCATGTAACCAACCATAAATAGCTTCTGGTGAGGAAGAAGCAAGCTCCAGGCAGGAGCCAACCCATAGTCTCTTGTGAGTTGTTAGGCAATGCTTGTAACCTCTTAGCCTAGGCCAGTCAGAAAATGCAATGAAAGAATAGAATTTCTCGTAGTAAGATAGCATTTGTTTCTTATGTTGTTGGTACTTTTGTCTTCTGTGCAAAACTTGCAGGTTTCCATCGCAGGAATGCTGTTCTCACCAAAGCAGTCACGATAATGAGTGCCTTTGAGATGCTCGGAGAGAAATGTTCTGCGGTTCCTTCTGAATTACAGCTGTTCCTGAAATAAAAAGCGTTTTCCAATGCACTGAGCTGTGTGGGTGACCTATACGTGAGGCAGAGGGAAAAATGCAGGTGACGGTTCCTGACGTGCCTGTTGGTTCAGGTCACTCACTCCTGGGCCGTGCATCACCCGGCGTGGTTCAAGAGCAGGCTTATCCCACAGCAGCCATCGGTGTGGTGTGCCTTGCTCTTGAACTTGATTTAAACCCAGACGAAACCATGGATTATTAGTGAAAGCCTGATTGCTGGTAGTTTGATACTACAATTGTAATGTTAATAGGCAGGGAGAGAAGGATGCGGGAAGCAGGTGTGTGACTTCTGTGAACAGCGGCAGCACAGGCGTGTGTGACCCTAGGAATCCAGGGCACAGGAAAGCCTTTGCTTCTGATCCAGCCTATTGGTCTCAGAGGAGCTTCCGAAAGGACGAGAACGGCGTGCTCATCTCCGCAGGATCCAGCAGTTCCGTGGTCCAGGTAAGCCTTGAGTCAAAGAACCAGCTGGAAGCAGCTGTCACTAATACGCAGCTGGAGGCCGGTCAGTTCCTTTATCTCCCGTTATTAACATCCATGTCAGCGTAACCAGCATTTATCACTTTCCTGGTGTGAAGCAGTGGCTAGATTTTATCTACGTGTCTTGTCACCCTGGAACTGAGTGTTGCTGTCAAGTGTGCTTGCCAGTCTTGATTGCTAATTTAAACTGCTAGTGAGGGCTCTCCTGGCAGAGAGCAGTGCTTGTGTGTGCATTTGGTGGCTCGCTTATGAAGAGGAGGCACTTGATGGTTTGTTAGAGAGAGGTCTCTGGTGATCATGGTCAGGGAGTGCTGGAGAGCGCCTGGCAAGGTTATAACGCCACGCTGCTGGCGTACGGTCAGAGGGGCTCAGGGAAGAGCCCATGAGCGACGATCGGGTATGGTGCGAACAGAGGCTGGGTGCCCGTTGTGCGCCAAGAGCTCTTCAAAGCCCCCCGCACTCGGGAGAACCACAAGCAGTGCCAGGTGGGATTAGCACAAAGTGATGCTACATGGAGTAAATGGGTCGCACTGATCACCCAGCGGGCTCGAGTAGGGAACCCCAGCGGCCCAGGAGTCTTGGAAGTGACCATGGGCTGGCCAGAAGGCAAAGACTTTGGAATATCCCCAGAGGAGGGGGTGCCACGTGCTGAAGAGGCCCCACTGTATAACAAACTCTCAGAAGATGAAAAGCAACACGCCCTGTTCATTGTAAGCGCCATGTGCTTACAATGGTGGATGCAAGGACCGGCTGGCTGGAAACATATCCCATCCCCCCCGCCCCTGCCCAGACACCATTCTGGGTCTGGAAAAACAAGTCCTGAGGTGACGTGGCACCCCAGAGAGTGGTCAGACAACGGACTCATTTCCGAAACAACCTCATAGACACCTGGGCCAAAGAGCGCGGCACTGAGTGGGTGTATCACACCCCCTGTCACGCACCAGCCTCTGGGAAAATTGAACGGTACAATGGACTGTTAAAAACTACGCTGAGAGCAAGGGGGGGTGGGACATTCAGGCCCTGGGATGCACATTTGGCAAAAGCCACGTGGTTAGTCAACACGAGGGGATCTGCCAGGCGAGCTGGCCCTGCCCAGTCAGAAATCCTACATGCTGTGGGAGGGGATGGAGTCCCTGTAGCGCACGCAAAAAGTACGCTGGGCAACACAGTCTGGGTCCTCCCTGCCTCAGGCAAAGGCAAAGCCATTCGTGGGATTGCTTTTGCTCGAGGACCTGGGTGCACTTGGTGGGTGATGCGGGAGGACGGAGAAGTCCGATGTGTGCCTCAAGGCGGTTTGATTTTGGGCGAAAACAGGCAATGAACTGAATGGCGCAATGCGAACTGCTATATAATACTGTGTGTCACCTCTGTGTTGTATCCATGATATCAGAGTACGAGCCTCCCAAGCCATGGACGATAAACTGCGACACAAGCAGAGTGCAGCAGTGACGGAACGGTGCCTGACTCGGCGTGCAGCAGCCCAGGTATGGGACCTGGGCATGGCGTGAGCGGTGTGGAATAGGGGGAGGCGGCTGTGCTGGTTTTGGCTGAGAAGGGGTTAATTCTCCTCACCGTGGGGGGCGGCTGCCTTTCCGGCTTCCCGGGCTCTGCCGCGGGGGGGGGGGGCTGGGAGGGGCGGGGCCGCGGTGGGGGCGGCTGACCCCGACTGGCCAGTGGCAGGTTCACTCCATACCACGTGACACCACGACCAGGATATTAAGGGGGGTGGGGGGGGGGGGGGGCAGTTGCGGCTCGGGAGCGGCGCGGCGGCGGGTCGGCGGTGGGTGAGCGGCTGCGGCGCGTGGGGTTTGTTCCGGCGGTTCGTTCCCCCTCTCCCGCCCCCCCCCCCCTTCCCACCCCTTTCCCCCCACCCCGCGGGGCTTTGCGCCTCTCGTTGTTCTCCTTTCCATTGCATTTCTGTTGTTGTTTCTTTTACTTTCATTTATGAAACTGTTTTTATCCCAACCCACGAGCGTTACCCTTCTGATTCCCTCCCCCATCTACCGGTGGGAGGGGGCGAGCGACAGTGTGGGGCTGAGCTGCTGGCCAAACCACCACAGGCCCTAGAAGTGAAGTTTTGGAATTTAACGTGGAGGCTTTTAGCTTTAAAAGTGGGGTTTGGACCCTGAAAGTGAGGGTTGGGGCCTATAGATGAGGCTTTTAGCCTTATACGAGGGGTTTGGATTCTAAAAGGCACGGTTTTCAAAGAAAAAATGCTGGTTAGAGCATGAAAGGACCGGAGTCGATGCTAAAAGTGAGGGTTTGGGAGCTAAAGAGGAGGCACTGAGCGTTACAGGTGGGGTTTGGATGCTGGAAGTGCGGCTTCGGGTGTTAAAACTGAGGCTTTGACTTTTAAAAGAGGAATTTGAACCCTGAAAGGGGGGGTTTGGCTGTTACAAATGAGGCTTTGAGCGTTAAAAGAGGGGTTTGGACCCTAAAAGTGAGGTTTGCAGTCCTAACTATAAGGCTTTGATGTTAAAAGAGGAGTTTGGGTGCTTTAAAGTGAGTCTTTGGGACCTGGAAATGAAGCTTTGAGCGTTAAAATAAAGGTTTGGACAACGAAAGGGAGGGTTTGGAATTTTAAAATGAGGGTCAGTCCATGAGAAGGATGGGTTTTGGACCTCTGAATGAGGCTTTGTGCCTGAAAAGTGGGGTTTGGATGCGTGAAGTGAAGGTTTGGACCTAAAAACTGAGGCTTTGAGCGTTTAAAGAAGGCTTTGAACCCTGAAAGTGAGGGTTTGGCTGTTAAAAATGAGCCTTTGAGCTTTAAAAGAGGGGTCTGGACAATAAAAGGGAGGCTTTGGAACTTAAAAATGAGGGGTTGTCCCTAAAAAGGAGGGGTTTGGGTCCTAAAAGTGAGGGTTTGGGACCAAAAAATGATGCTTTGAGCCCTAAACAATGATTTAGACCCTAAACGTGAGGCTTTGCAAGATATAAATGAGGTTTTGACAGTAAAAAAGACAGGTCTGGACCCTAACAGTGAGGGTTTGGGACATCTAAAGGAGTCTTTTAGATTTAAAAGAGGGGTTTGCACTCTAAAACTCATGGTTTGCAACAAAAAATCTATAGTTTGAGCAATAATATAGTCGATTTGATGCTAAAAGTGAGGGTTGGTTTGGCACCTAAAAATGAAGCACTGAGCGCTAAAAGAGGGGTTTTGATGCTGAAATGGAGGCTTTAGCTGTGTTAAGAGGGCTTTGGGTCCTAAAAGTGAGGGTTTGGGACTCCTAAATGAGGCTTTGTGCCTTAAAAGTGGGGTTTGGACCCACAAGACAGGGTTTGGCTGTTAAAAAAGGAGGCTTTGTGCCTTAAATGAGGGGTTTCGACCTTGAAAGTGAGGGTTTGGGACTGAAAAAATGAGGCTTTGAGTGTTGAAAGACGGGCTTGGGACATAAAACCCTCCCTTCTAGCATCGAATCCTGTCTATTAATGCTCAAATCATGATTTTTTCCTTCCAAACGGTACGTTTTAGAGTCAAACCCCCTTGTTTAAGGCTCAAAGCCTCATTTTTATGTGCCAGACCCTCACATTCAGGTTTCAAACCCCCCCTTTTAACACTCAAAGCCTCATTTCTAGGTGCCAAAGTTTCACTTTTAGCACCCAAACCTGAGCTCACTTTTAGGAGCCAAGACCTCATTTTTTATGTCCAAAGCCCTATTTCCACCGGCAAAGCCTCATTTTTAGATCCCAAACCCTCATGTTCAGGGTCCAAACCCCTCTTTTTATGCTCAAAGCCTCATTTTCACCACCCAAAGCCTCACTTTCAGTGTCTAAACCCGTTTTAAACCTTGCAGCCTCTGCTTATGGGGTCCCACAGCCTCTGCTTCTGGGGTCCTGCCGCCCCTCATTTTTTGAGTTCCAAACCCCTCTTTTAAGGCTCAAAGCCTCCTCTTAAGGTCCCAGACCCTCACTCTCAGGGTGCAAACATGTCATTTTTACTCTCAAAGCCTCTTTTATATCTTGCAAAGCCTCACGTTTAGCTGCCAAACCCGTCTTTTAAGGCTCAAAGCCTCAGTTTTCTTCTCTAAACCGCCACTTTCAGGGTCCAAACTGCTCTATTAAGCATTAAAACCTCACTTTTAGGTATCAAAACCTCATAATGTCCAAAGCCCTATTTTCAACTGCAAACCCTCATTTGTAGATCCCAAACCCTCACTTTCAGGATCGAAACACCTGTTTTAAGGCCCAAAGCCTTATTTTAGGTCCCAAAGCCTCATTTTTTTGGTTCCAAACCCCTGTTTTAAGGCTCAAAGCTTCATTTTTAACTCCCAAACCCTCACATTGACGGTCCAAACCTGTCTTTTGGGTTCAAAGCCTCATTTTTATCACTCGAAGCCTCACTTTCATGGTCCAAACCCCTCTTTTAATGCCCAATGCCTACTTTTAAAGTCCCAAAGCCTCGTAGCATCCAAAGCCTCACTTCTAGGTGCCAAAACCTCATTTTTTAGATCCAAAGCTCTATTTTCACCCTCAAAGCCTCATTTTTGTATCCCAAAGCCTCACTATCACGGTCCAAACCTGTCTTTTAAGGCTCAAAGCCTTATTTTAAGTCCCAAACCCTCATTTTTGGTGTTCCAAATCCCTGTTTTAAGTCTAAAAGCCTCCTTTTCATATCCCAAACCCTCACTTTCAGGGTCCAAACCCCTCTAGTAAGGAATAAAGCCTCATTTTTAGGTGCCAAACCCTCACTTTTCAGGTCCAAACCTGTCTTTTTTAGGGTCCAAACCCTCATTCTTAGGTCCCAAGCCCTCACTTTTAGGGTCCAAACCCCAGTTTTAAAGCTCACAGCCTCATTTTTACCACCCAAAGCCACACTCCAAGCATCCAAACCTCTGTTTTATAGCTCAGTGCCTCCTTTAAAGGCCCAAAGCCTCACTTGTAGCATCCAAAAGCTCACTTTGAAGTGCCAAAACCTCATTTTTACTGTCCAAAGCCCTGTTTTCACCTGCAAAGCCTCAGTTTTAGGTCCCAAAGCCTCACTTTCAGGGTCCAAACCCCTCTTAATACTCAGTGGCCTCCTTTTTAGGTCCCAAAGCCTCCCATTTAGCATCAAATCTGCTCTATTAATGCTCAAACCGTGCGTTTCAGTCCAAACCCCTTGATTAATCCTCAAAGTCTCATTTTTAACAGCCAAGAGGGGCCCAAACCCCTTTTTTAATGCTCAGTGCCTCCTTTAAAGCCCCAAGCCCTCACATTTAGGTACTAAAACCTCATTTTTATTATCCAAGCCTCCTTTTTATATCCCAAACCTTTACTGTTGGCATCGAATGCGGTCTTTTAATGCTCAAACTGTCATTTTCTCTTTCCACACTGAGTTTTAGAGCCCAAAGCCATCTTTTAACGCACAAAGCCTCATTTAGTGGTCCCAAACCCTCACTGTTAGGGTCCAAACCTGACATGAGGCTCTTCGCTCTTGCTGCAAAAGCTATTTCAAATCACAGCTTTGAATAAGAAACACTCTACTAGGTTTGTTCCAGGTACATTCATCATCCACTTGTTTCTTTCAATATCTGATCATTTCTATTCAAGCCAAGTAAGAACAGGGTCTCTCCCAATGTCAGGCAACACTGGACCTGTCCAGCAAGCGTCAGTCATACTAGAGAGACAGTAAAAAGCTGAGTATTGTAAAACTCCTGCTTCGGCCCTATTGGTGAGAGAACTTTTGAAGGGAAATATTTCTGACCTTCAAGTCAGTCAAAAGCCAAAGTCAGTCAGCTATTGCATTTCCTCTGGCTGTGGTTCCACGAATGGATCACACTCAGGTGGAATAAATCTGCTTGAGATGCTTGCAAGCACAAATGCTTACAAACCAAATCATTTCTCTTAGTCTGGCACTGCTTAGCTCATGCAAGGACGTAAGTTTACTTGGTTTAGGTGTAAGGACGTCAGCGGCAAGTCCTCTGGAACCAGGGCTGGAAGCTGTATTTTAGCTTTACGTATCTGGAAATCACAACTCCTCCTCCTTTTTCTTGTTCGCTAAGTAGCATCTACGTGAAGGGCATGAACAAACGTAGGTGAGTGCACAGAAACGTTCACCGTCCTTTAACTCTGCCGCATTTCCGATTTTTAACATTATTGTATTTGTGTGTATATACCATATATTAAGTTTATTGGTTAATTTCATATTTGATAAAAATAGTCCATTTGCTTTCCCCTGCCATTTAATTTTAATGGTGTTTACTGACTGTGACAGCAATGTACATTGTTCACTCAACACCCTTTCCCCTGCGCTTTAATATCCTACTTTTTACTAAAGCATATTTTCACATTTTCTTGCTGTGTCAATATTCCAAACATCCATTTTGCACAAAGTATTTCACCAAGTAATTACGTTTGGCTGCTCCTTGGCTACTGGCTCTAAAAAAAAATTAAATTTTTGAGGTTAATGGGTTTTCTTTATTACAGCTTAAAATACTTCATTGTCACACTTTACTAAATTGCTAGCCTTCCATGTCTCTGTTGGGGGGAAATACACACACACACACCCCCAGCAGTGGGTTGTTGATTGATTTTTGTTCACATCTGCACAAACACATTTCTTATCCCGTGAAGTAGTTCTCTTTATTCCAGAGGACAACGCCCGTGCCATTATTCCTCAAAAGGAAACAAAACCATCTGCTTCTCATAATTTGCACTTGTATTTCCAGATTTCCTGATTATTTAAAAACCTAAATACTTTGGTATGTGCCACAAGACTTGGATCAACATGCTGTCTTCAGGTTATGCCATGCACGTGCGGTGAGTCTTTTATACAAGCACCAGATCAAATTCACCCCCTGCTGATCAAGTATTTGACAAAATGTTTTTTCGTTAGCGATAACGAACAGCTGACCTGATACATCCATCAGTTAACTCACAAAGTGTAAGGTCAGCTCAGTAAGCGTGACATTTGGAGCTAGCTTAAAAAGAAGGCTGGCAGTCACCTAAGGGCTCAGAAATCTTTCAATAATTTTATTGGCTTGTTCTTTGCCGCTAAATACTGTAGCTTCATTCTGAAAAGCTACTCTCAACGTTGCCTAAAGGCTGATGCTTTCCTACAGCACTCTCAGGCCAGCTTAACCCCTGAGCTTAAGGAGCAAAGGGACAGGAAACCAAGTCACGCCATCAAGTATCGCTAATAGTCATGCTGTAACCAAAGTGATGAACTTAATCAACCAGGGATGTTGTTATATTCTGGGGACATGGAGTGTACGAATCAGCGTATCTGTCGACCTGTGTTTTAGTCCCTCGGCAATCATTAATGTGACCGAAACAACAGACAACGTACTGATGTCAGAAAATGATGACAAAATGTAGTTTCGTGTAGCGGGCTGAGAAAACCGGCCAGGACCGCCAAGATAAAGGGCCAAGTAGGTAAGAGGTAATTCCGGCAGGGGGAGATCTGGACCCGGGGAGTTTTAAGGTTGCTGGGAGGTGTGAAGGTCTCCATCTGGGATCAAGTCAGCTCAGCCCTTTACGGTTTTGAACTGCTTTTCATTTGGAGGAAAACTAAAAGCTTATAACACTGGGAAGCCCTTTACAACAGGAAATCAAAGGGCTATTGAGACACTCCTGCCTGAAGGACTTCAAGGTTTGCAGCTTTCCCTTGGGCGGGATGTTTTGAGGTTTCCCCATTATTAACCTCTGGTGCGGCACACTCCCGTGGGGCTGGGGAGCACAGATCCGATTAAGCGCAGACTTGCTGATGCCACGTTGTCACCGCGGTGGCCACCGTAAGAGAGCCCCGGATGTAGTGCTGTGCAGCAGAAGCTACATCCCTGGACTGTGTCTCAGCCGCTTTCTTACTATACAAATATCTGTGTACGTAGAGTAGTAAAGCCTGCGCAACACAGCTGCATTTCTTTGAGGACTGCTGTGCCATAAGCCACATCTTAGCCCCAAAGTTTTCCTTCCCCCTCAAGCTCGGAGCGTGCACTGCCCTTCATGCAGGGATACTCTCACTGCCAATGTGTTTGTTCTCCTTTTCCCCTTTATAACCGTTCCCTTCCCGGAGCTTTCTATTTGCTGATGCCCTTAATATCCAGAGCTGTCAGGGATGAAAACCAAAGCCCTGCCGGCAGCTCAGGGAGGGTGAGCGGCTGCCCTTTTCCAAGCAAGCGGCTGAAATACAGCACGGTCAGCGGCGCTCTCAGTGTCCAGGCCTGTCACTGTCACGCTCCCAGAGCACCTCCACCTGCCCAGACCCCACCGGGGGCTCAGCCACCGAGAGCAGCTGTCCTGGGGAGAGACTGGGGGGGCCTCGCAGGCCCTGGGGGTGTTGGCATGGCCCAGGCCCCTCTCTCCCTTCGTCCCCTCTCCAAAGCCCTGCCTGGGAGGGAGGCTGCTCATCTCTCTTGGGAAGTGCAACCTGTTGATAGTCTTAAAAGAGGTTAAATGCAGCCTCTGTGGGGTCTGGTACCCTCATGCAGCCCCCTCAGGGCAGCTTCACAGAACTTGCTTCCTCAGCAGGCACAAAGCGATACCTGAATCAATACTGAGCTGCAGCAAAGTGATGAAGCAGGAAAAAATTCCGTGCAAGTTTTCATACTCTGGGCAAGTTTGATGCGAGATGTGGTCACGCGAGGCTCTCAATAGGATCAGGTTAGGAGCGCACAATAAATACCGCCAGCTGTCCCCTGCAGCACTGGGGCTTGTTAGCTGACTTGTGAGCCAGGCTGAGCGTTGCAGTAAGGAGCCGTTCCTCCGGCCCCAGGGACCGTTACGCGCTCACCTGAGGCTGAAGTGAAGCATGGGTTCAGAGCTCAGTGTCAGCGTGCCTGGGCAGAAGCCCAAGCTGCCACCCCTTTGCATCCAAGGGGTAGGTGCCATCAGTGGGTGCAGACGCTGGGGTGCATTTCCCACAGCTCATGGCACTCTCTGTTTATACCAGCACGGTGCATTAGAATGGCTAAGCCGCGCTTTATTAGCTCGCCAGCCCAAAGGGCTGTGATTCAGGCCGATAGTGGTGTTGCTCAGCTGGTTGCGAGCTGGTTACAGCACAGCCTCACCCTGTGGGGTCTGTTTCCCAGCAAACAGCGGGAACAGATGAGGAACAGAGGGCTCTGCAAGGGGCGAGTTGTTCGATCTGAAGTGAAACACGAAGGCACGAGCGAGCTGGAGCGACGCACTGAGTCCCTCCTGCAAGAGCTGAGTACGGGGAGGTGCTGGCGGAGGGGAGATAATTTGGCAGCCTGGAGAGCAAAGCAGGCACTTGGAGGAAGCGGAGAGAGAAAGAAACAAGAACGACTGGCAAGAGCCTGTGGAGGGTGTGAGAAGCAAAGATTTAAAATCAGACCTTGAAATAATGCTGACTCAGCACAGCTGCTGCACGCTATTGCTAATGGTGAAAAGCCTCAGGGATTTTTAGAAGCAAAACCAACAAGCAAACCAACAAAAAACCAGCTGGGTGATTTTTTTCCCCCTCAGCTCGGTTACTTTTCCCCAGCCCTGGCCACTCTGCAAGGCGATGCTCGTCACCCATATCAGGGTGCAGGATTGGGCCCAGGGCAGGGCTTTTGCAGGCAGCACATTTCTTGTTCCCAGTAACGCAGTCGCTGGGCATTGATCAACAACTGGGGCAGTTGCCCAGAATTACCATTCTTGCTCTCTCCCCAGTTCCCTTCACTTTTGTTCTTCCTTTTTCTTTCTTTCTCTGTCTGACTCCCTGCCTGTATTTTCTAACTCCTCCCTGTCTGTCCTACAGCCTGATGCTGTGTTTTCCTTTCCCTACACCTCTCTCCCGCTCCCTGGCCTTCTTCTTCCTCTGTTGCCGTGTCCTGGCCACCTGGTTCCCCTCTGTGCTGCAGCCTGTCCCCTCTCTCCCGCCTGTATCCCCCGCTCGGCTGGCCCTGCTGCTCTCGGGGCCTCCGTCCTGCTCCCCGGCCCCTTCTGCTCCTCCTGCGTGAACCCTGAAACTCACGGTTTGGGACCTAAAAAGGAGGCAATGAGTGTTAAAATAGGGGTTTGGACGCTGAAAGTGAGTCGTTGGGTGTTACAAATGAGGATTTGGCTGTTAAACAAGGGCTTTGGTTCCTAGAAGTGAGGGTTTGGCTGTTAAAAATGAGGCTTTGAGCCTTAATAAAGGGGTTTGGACCCTGAAAGGGAGGGTTTGGGACGTAAAAATGATGCTTTGAGCCTTAAACAACGGATTTAGACCCTAAACGTGAGGCTTTGTGACATACAAATGAGGCTTTGACAGTAAAAAAGACAGGTTTGGACCCTGACAGTGAGGGTTTGGGAGCTCTAAATGCAGCCTTGAGCCTTAAAAGTGGGGTTTGGACCTTGAGAGTGAAGGTTTGGAACTGAAAACTGAGGCTTTGAGAGTTAGAAGAGGGGATTTGAACCCTGAAATTGAGGATTTGGGTGTTAAGAAGGAGGCTTTGAGCCTTAAAACAGGGGTTTGGACTCTGAAACTCACGGTTTGGAATGAAAAAATGACTGTTTGAGCATTAGAAGACCAGATTCGATGCTAGAAGTGAGGGTTTGGGACCTAAAAATGAGGGTTTGTCCCCTAAAAGTAGGTGTTTGGACCCTAAAACTGAAGATTTGGAATGAAAAACTGAGGCTTTTAGCCTTAAAAGAGGGGTTTGGACCCTGAAAGTGAGGGTCTGGGACCAAAAGATGAGACTTTTAGCCTTAAACGAGGGGTTTGGAGTCTAAAACGTGAGGCTTTGGAAAGAAAAACTGATGGTTTGAGCATAAAAGGACTGGGGCCGCTGCTAAAAGTGAGGGTTTGGGACCTAAAGAGGAGGCACTGAGCGTTAAAAGAGGGGTTTGGACGTTGGAAGTGTGGCTTTGGGTGTTAAAAATGAGGCTTTGAGTGTTAAAAGGGGGCTTTGGACCCTAAAAGTGAGGTTTGCGGTCCTAACTATAGGGCTTGAGGTTGAAATAGGGGTCTGGACAATAAAAGGGAGGCTTTGGAACTTAAAAATGAGGGTTTGTCCCTAAAAAGGAGGGGTTTGGATCCTAAAAGTGAGGGTTTGGGATCCAAATTAATGCTTTGAGCCCTAAAGGATGGTTTTAGACCCTAAACGTGAGGCTTTTCAAAATATAAATGAGGCTTTGACATTAAAAAAGACAGGTCTGGACCCTAACAGTGAGGGTTTGGGACATCTAAATGAGGCTTTGAGAGTTAAAAGAGGGGTTTGGACCCTGAAAGTGAGGGTTTGGCTGTTAAAGCCTCATTTTTAAGCTTTAAAACAGGGGTTTCAACCCTAAAAGTGAAGGTTTACGGTTCTAAGAATAAGGGTTTGAGTGGTAAAAGAAGGGTTTGGACAATGAAAGGGACGGTTTGCAACTTAAAACTGAGGCTCTGAGAGTTAAAAGAGGGGTTTTGACCCTAAAAGTGAAGCTTTTGGACATAAAAGAAGGCTTTGAGTGTTAAAAGTCAGATTTAGACCCTAAACATGAGGTTTTGCGACATACAAATGAGTTTTGATAGTGAAAAGGACAGGTTTGGACCCTACCAGTGAGGATTTGGGACCTCTAAATGAGGCTTTGCACGAGAAAACAGGGCTTTGGAAATGAAAAAATGAGGTTTTGGTACCTAAAAGTGAGGGTCTGGTACTTTAAAAATAGGCATTGAGCATTAAAAGAGGGGTTTGGACCCTGAAAGTGAGGCTTTGGGTGGTAAAACTGAGGCTTTGAACCTAAAAAAATGGAATGAAAAAAATGACGGTTTGAGCATTAATAGGCTGGATTCAATGCTAAAAGGGAGGGTTTTATGTCCCAAGCCCGTCTTTCAACACTCAAAGCCTCATTTTTTAGTCCCAAACCCTCACTTTCACGGTCCAAACCCCTCCTTTTTAGGGACAAACCCTCATTTTTAACAGCCAAAGCCTGACTTTTATTGTCCAAACCCATCTTTTAACGCTCAAACCCTTATAGTTAGGACCGCAAACCTCACTTTTAGGGTCCAAACCCCTCCTTTTTTAGGGACAAACCCTCTTTTTTAGGTCCCAAAGAATCACTTCAAAGCACCCAAAACCTCACTTTTAACATCACAGCCTTAATAGGTAGGACAGTAAACCTCACTTTTAGGGTCCAAATCCCTGTTTTAAAAATCAAAGCCTCATTTTTAACAGCCAAAACCTCACTTTCAGGGTCCAAACCCCTCTTTTAACTCTCAAAGCCTCATTTAGATGTCCCAAACCCTCACTGTTAGGGTCCAGACCTGTCTTTTTTAATGTCAAAGCCTCATTTATATTTTGAAAAGCCTCACGTTTAGGGTCTAAAACCATCCTTTAGGGCTCAAGGCATTGTATTTAGGTCCCCAACCCTCCCTTTTGGTCTCCAAACTTGCCTTTTCTAGTGTCAAAGCCTCATTTTTAGGTCCCAAACCCTCACTTTCAGGGTCCAAACCCTTCTACTAACCTCTCAAAGCCTCAGTTTTAAGTTCCAAACCTTTAATTTCAGGGCCCAAACCCCACTTTTAAGGCACAAAGCCTCATTTAGAGGTCCCAAACCCTCACTTTGAGGCTCCAAACCTATCTTTTCTGTGCAAAGCCTCATTTTTATATCCCAAGCCTTCACTTTTAGGGTCCAAATTCCTCCTTTTTAGGGACAAACCCTCATTTTTCACCTCCAAAGCCTCCCTTTTATTGTCCAAACCCAGCTTTTAACAGTCAAAGCCTTATAGTTAAGACGGCAAACCTCACTTTTAGGGTCCAATGCCCTGTTTTAAAGCTCAAAGTCTCCTTCTTAACACCCAAATCCTCACTTTCAGGGTTCAAATCCCTCTTCTAACTCTCAAAGCCTCAGTTTTCAGTTCCAAACCTTCACTCTCAAGGTCCAAACCCCACTTTTAAGGCTCAAGGCTGCATTTAGAGCTCCCAAACCCTCACTGTCAGGGTCCAAACCTGTCTTTTTTACTGTCAAAGCCTCATTTGTATGTCACAAAGCCTCACGTTTAGGGTCTAAATCCATTGTTTAAGGCTCAAAGCATCATTTTTAGGTCCCAAACCCTCCCTTTCAGGGTCCAAACCCCTTTATTAAGGCTCAAAGCCTCATTTTTAACAGCCAAACCCTCACTTCTAGGAACCAAAGCCCTTGTTTAACAGCCAAATCCTCATTTGTAACACCCAACGACTCACTTTCAGCGTCCAAACCCCTATTTTAACACTCATTGTCTCCTTTTTAGGTCCCAAACCGTGAGTTTCAGGGTTCACGCAGGAGGAGCAGAAGGGGCCGGGGAGCATGACGGAGGCCCCGAGAGCAGCAGGGCCAGCTGAGCGGGGGATACAGGCGGGAGAGAGGGGACAGGCTGCAGCACAGAGGGGAACCAGGTGGCCAGGACACGGCGACAGAGGAAGGAGAAGGCCAGGGAGCGGGAGAGAGGTGTAGGGAAAGGAAAACACAGCATCAGGCTGTAGGACAGACAGGGAGGAGTTAGAAAATACAGGCAGGGAGTCAGACAGAGAAAGAAAGAAAAAGGAAGAGCAAAAGTGAAGGGAACTGGGGAGAGAGCAAGAATGGTAATTCTGGGCAACTGCCCCAGTTGTTGATCAATGCCCAGCGACTGCGTTACTGGGAACAAGAAATGTGCTGCCTGCAAAAGCCCTGCCCTGGGCCCAATCCTGCACCCTGATATGGGTGACGAGCATCGCCTTGCAGAGTGGCCAGGGCTGGGGAAAAGTAACCGAGCTGAGGGGAAAAAAAATCACCCAGCTGGTTTTTTGTTGGTTTGCTTGTTGGTTTTGCTTCTAAAAATCCCTGAGGCTTTTCACCATTAGCAATAGCGTGCAGCAGCTGTGCTGAGTCAGCATTATTTCAAGGTCTGATTTTAAATCTTTGCTTCTCACACCCTCCACAGGCTCTTGCCAGTCGTTCTTGTTTCTTTCTCTCTCCACTTCCTCCAAGTGCCTGCTTTGCTCTCCAGGCTGCCAAATTATCTCCCCTCCGCCAGCACCTCCCCGTACTCAGCTCTTGCAGGAGGGACTCAGTGCGTCGCTCCAGCTCGCTCGTGCCTTCGTGTTTCACTTCAGATCGAACAACTCGCCCCTTGCAGAGCCCTCTGTTCCTCATCTGTTCCCGCTGTTTGCTGGGAAACAGACCCCACAGGGTGAGGCTGTGCTGTAACCAGCTCGCAACCAGCTGAGCAACACCACTATCGGCCTGAATCACAGCCCTTTGGGCTGGCGAGCTAATAAAGCGCGGCTTAGCCATTCTAATGCACCGTGCTGGTATAAACAGAGAGTGCCATGAGCTGTGGGAAATGCACCCCAGCGTCTGCACCCACTGATGGCACCTACCCCTTGGATGCAAAGGGGTGGCAGCTTGGGCTTCTGCCCAGGCACGCTGACACTGAGCTCTGAACCCATGCTTCACTTCAGCCTCAGGTGAGCGCGTAACGGTCCCTGGGGCCGGAGGAACGGCTCCTTACTGCAACGCTCAGCCTGGCTCACAAGTCAGCTAACAAGCCCCAGTGCTGCAGGGGACAGCTGGCGGTATTTATTGTGCGCTCCTAACCTGATCCTATTGAGAGCCTCGCGTGACCACATCTCGCATCAAACTTGCCCAGAGTATGAAAACTTGCACGGAATTTTTTCCTGCTTCATCACTTTGCTGCAGCTCAGTATTGGTTCAGGTATCGCTTTGTGCCTGCTGAGGAAGCAAGTTCTGTGAAGCTGCCCTGAGGGGGCTGCATGAGGGTACCAGACCCCACAGAGGCTGCATTTAACCTCTTTTAAGACTATCAACAGGTTGCACTTCCCGAGAGAGATGAGCAGCCTCCCTCCCAGGCAGGGCTTTGGAGAGGGGACGAAGGGAGAGAGGGGCCTGGGCCATGCCAACACCCCCAGGGCCTGCGAGGCCCCCCCAGTCTCTCCCCAGGACAGCTGCTCTCGGTGGCTGAGCCCCCGGTGGGGTCTGGGCAGGTGGAGGTGCTCTGGGAGCGTGACAGTGACAGGCCTGGACACTGAGAGCGCCGCTGACCGTGCTGTATTTCAGCCGCTTGCTTGGAAAAGGGCAGCCGCTCACCCTCCCTGAGCTGCCGGCAGGGCTTTGGTTTTCATCCCTGACAGCTCTGGATATTAAGGGCATCAGCAAATAGAAAGCTCCGGGAAGGGAACGGTTATAAAGGGGAAAAGGAGAACAAACACATTGGCAGTGAGAGTATCCCTGCATGAAGGGCAGTGCACGCTCCGAGCTTGAGGGGGAAGGAAAACTTTGGGGCTAAGATGTGGCTTATGGCACAGCAGTCCTCAAAGAAATGCAGCTGTGTTGCGCAGGCTTTACTACTCGACGTACACAGATATTTGTATAGTAAGAAAGCAGCTGAGACACAGTCCAGGGATGTAGCTTCTGCTGCACAGCACTACATCCGGGGCTCTCTTACAGTGGCCACCGCGGTGACAACGTGGCATCAGCAAGTCTGCGCTTAATCGGATCTGTGCTCCCCAGCCCCACGGGAGTGTGCCGCACCAGAGGTTAATAATGGGGAAACCTCAGAACATCCCGCCCAAGGGAAAGCTGCAAACCTTGAAGTCCTTCAGGCCGGAGTGTCTCAATAGCCCTTTGATTTCCTGTTGTAAAGGGCTTCCCAGTGTTATAAGCTTTTAGTTTTCCTCCAAATGAAAAGCAGTTCAAAACCGTAAAGGGCTGAGCTGACTTGATCCCACATGCAGACCTTCACACCTCCCAGCAACCTTAAATCTTCCCGGGTCCAGATCTCCCCCTGCCGGAATTGCCTCTTACCTACTTGGCCCTTTATCTTGGCGGTCCTGGCCGGTTTTCTCAGCCCGCTACACGAAACTACATTTTGTCATCATTTTCTGACATCAGCACGTTGTCTGTTGTTTCGGTCACATTAATGATTGACGAGGGACTAAAACACAGGTCGACAGATACGCTGATTCGTACACTCCATGTCCCCAAAATATAACAACATCCCTGGTTGATTAAGTTCATCACTTTGGTTACAGCATGACTATTAGCGATACTTGATGGCGTGACTTGGTTTCCTGTCCCTTTGCTCCTTAAGCTCAGGGGTTAAGCTAAGCCTGAGAGTGCTGTAGGAAAGCATCAGCCTTTAGGCAACGTTGAGAGTAGCTTTTCAGAATGAAGCTACAGTATTTAGCAGCAAAGAACAAGTCAATAAAATTACTGAAAGATTTCTGAGCCCTTAGGTGACTGCCAGCCTTCTTTTTAAGCTAGCTCCAAGTGTCACGCTTATTGAGCTGATCTTACAGTTTGTGAGTTAACTGATGGATGTATCAGGTCAGCTGTTCGTTATCGCTAACGAAAAAACATTTTGTCAAATACTTGATCAGCAGGGGGTGAATTTGATCTGGTGCTTGTATAAAAGACTCACCGCACGTGCATGGCATAACCTGAAGACAGCATGTTGATCCAAGTCTTGTGGCACATACCAAAGTATTTAGGTTTTTAAATAATCAGGAAATCTGGAAATACAAGTGCAAATTATGAGAAGCAGATGGTTTTGTTTCCTTTTGAGGAATAATGGCACGGGCGTTGTCCTCTGGAATAAAGAGAACTACTTCACGGGATAAGAAATGTGTTTGTGCAGATGTGAACAAAAATCAATCAACAACCCACTGCTGGGGGTGTGTGTGTGTGTATTTCCCCCCAACAGAGACATGGAAGGCTAGCAATTTAGTACAGTGTGACAATGAAGTATTTTAAGCTGTAATAAAGAAAACCCATTAACCTCAAAAATTTAATTTTTTTTTTAGAGCCAGTAGCCAAGGAGCAGCCGAACGTAATTACTTGGTGAAATACTTTGTGCAAAATGGATGTTTGGAATATTGACACGGCAAGAAAATGTGAAAATATGCTTTAGTAAAAAGTAGGATATTAAAGCGCAGGGGAAAGGGTGTTGAGTGAACAAAGTACATTGCTGTCACAGTCAGTAAACACCATTAAAATTAAATGGCAGCGGAAAGCAAATGGACTATTTTTATCAAATATGAAATTAACCAATAAACTTAATATATGGTATATACACACAAATACAATAATGTTAAAAATCGGAAATGCGGCAGAGTTAAAGGACGATGAACGTTTCTGTGTACTCGCCTACGTTTGTTCATGCCCTTCACGTAGATGCTACTTAGTGAACAAGAAAAAGGAGGAGGAGTTGTGATTTCCAGATACGTAAAGCTAAAATACAACTTCCAGCCCCGGTTCCAGAGGACTTGCCGCTGATGTCCTTACACCTAAACCAAGTAAACTTACGTCCTTGCATGAGCTAAGCAGTGCCAGACTAAGAGAAATGATTTGGTTTGTAAGAATTTGTGCTTGCAAGCATCTCAAGCAGATTTATTCCACCTGAGTGTGATCCATTCGTGGAACCACAGCCAGAGGAAATGCAATAGCTGACTGACTTTGGCTTTTGACTGACTTGAAGGTCAGAAATATTTCCCTTCAAAAGTTCTCTCACCAATAGGGCCGAAGCAGGAGTTTTACAATACTCAGCTTTTTACTGTCTCTCTAGTATGACTGACGCTTGCTGGACAGGTCCAGTGTTGCCTGACATTGGGAGAGACCCTGTTCTTACTTGGCTTGAATAGAAATGATCAGATATTGAAAGAAACAAGTGGATGATGAATGTACCTGGAACAAACCTAGTAGAGTGTTTCTTATTCAAAGCTGTGATTTGAAATAGCTTTTGCAGCAAGAGCGAAGAGCCTCACGTCAGGTTTGGACCCTAACAGTGAGGGTTTGGGACCACTAAATGAGGCTTTGTGCGTTAAAAGATGGCTTTGGGCTCTAAAACTCAGTGTGGAAAGAGAAAATGACGGTTTGAGCATTAGAAGACCTCATTCGATGCCAACAGTAAAGGTTTGGGATATAAAAAGGAGGCTTGGATAATAAAAATGAGGTTTTAGTACCTAAATGTGAGGGCTTGGGGCTTTAAAGGAGGCACTGAGCATTAAAAAAGGGGTTTGGGCCCCTCTTGGCTGTTAAAAATGAGACTTTGAGGATTAATCAAGGGGTTTGGACTGAAACGCACGGTTTGAGCATTAATAGAGCAGATTTGATGCTAAATGGGAGGCTTTGGGACCTAAAAAGGAGGCCACTGAGTATTAAGAGGGGTTTGGACCCTGAAAGTGAGGCTTTGGGACCTAAAACTGAGGCTTTGCAGGTGAAAACAGGGCTTTGGACAGTAAAAATGAGGTTTTGGCACTTCAAAGTGAGCTTTTGGATGCTACAAGTGAGGCTTTGGGCCTTTAAAGGAGGCACTGAGCGTTAAAAGAGGGGTTTGGATGCTTGGAGTGTGGCTTTGGGTGGTAAAAATGAGGCTGTGAGCTTTAAAACTGGGGTTTGGACCCTAAAAGTGAGGGCTTGGGACCTAAGAATGAGGGTTTGGACCCTAAAAAAGACAGGTTTGGACCTGAAAAGTGAGGGTTTGGCACCTAAAAATGAGGCTTTATTCCTTACTAGAGGGGTTTGGACCCTGAAAGTGAGGGTTTGGGATATGAAAAGGAGGCTTTTAGACTTAAAACAGGGATTTGGAACACCAAAAATGAGGGTTTGGGACTTAGAATAAGGCTTTGAGCCTTAAAAGACAGGTTTGGACCCTGAAAGTGAGGGTTTGGGACCTAAAACTGAGGCTTTGAACCTAAAACACAGGTTTGGACCCTGGAAGTGAGGGTTTGGGACCTAGAACTGAGGCTTTGAACCTAAAAGACAGGTTTGGACCGTGATAGTGAGGCTTTGGGATACAAAAATGAGGCTTTGAGGGTGAAAATAGAGCTTTGGATCTAAAAAATGAGGTTTTGGCACCTAGAAGTGAGGCTTTGGATGCTACGAGGCTTTGGGACTTTAAAAGTAGGCATTGGGCATTAAAAGAGGGGTTTGGACCATGAAAGTGAGGCTTCGAGTGATAAAAATGAGGCTTTGAACCCAAAAGACAGGTTTGGACCGTCAATGTGAGGGTTTGGGAGTTAAAAATGAAGCTTTGAGCCTTAAAACAGGGGTTTGGAACCAAAAAAATTAGGCTTTGGGACCTAAAATAAGGCTTTGGGCCTTAAAAGAGGTGTTTCGATCCTGAAAGTGAGGGTTTGGGATCTACAAATGAGGGTTTGCAGTTGAAAATAGGGCTTTGGACATTACAAATGAGGTTTTGATACCTAAAAGTGAGGTTTTAATGCTTAATAGAGCAGTTTGGACCCTGAAAGTGGCGGTTTAGAAAAGAAAACTGAGGCTTTGAGCCTTAAAAGACGGGTTTGGCAGCTAAACGTGAGGCTTTGCAAGATATAAAAGAGGCTTTGAGAGTAAAAATGACATGTTTGCACCCTGAGAGTGAGGGTCTGGGACCTTAAGAGGAGGCTTTGAGCCTTAAAAGAGGGGTTTGGAACTCAAAAAATGAGGGGCGGCAGGACCCCAGAAGCAGAGGCTGTGGGACCCCATAAGCAGAGGCTGCAAGGTTTAAAACGGGTTTAGACACTGAAAGTGAGGCTTTGGGTGGTAAAAATGAGGCTTTGAGCATAAAAAGAGGGGTTTGGACCCTGAACATGAGGGTTTGGGATCTAAAAATGAGGCTTTGCCGGTGGAAATAGGGCTTTGGACATAAAAAATGAGGTCTTGGCTCCTAAAAATGAGCTCAGGTTTGGGTGCTAAAAGTGAAACTTTGGCACCTAGAAATGAGGCTTTGAGTGTTAAAAGGGGGGTTTGAAACCTGAATGTGAGGGTCTGGCACATAAAAATGAGGCTTTGAGTGTTAAAAGGGGGGTTTGAAACCTGAATGTGAGGGTCTGGCACATAAAAATGAGGCTTTGAGCCTTAAACAAGGGGGTTTGACTCTAAAACGTACCGTTTGGAAGGAAAAAAATCATGATTTGAGCATTAATAGACAGGATTCAATGCTAGAAGGGAGGGTTTTATGTCCCAAGCCCGTCTTTCAACACTCAAAGCCTCATTTTTTCAGTCCCAAACCCTCACTTTCAAGGTCAAAACCCCTCATTTAAGGCACAAAGCCTCCTTTTTTAACAGCCAAACCCTGTCTTGTGGGTCCAAACCCCACTTTTAAGGCACAAAGCCTCATTTAGGAGTCCCAAACCCTCACTTTTAGGACCCAAAGCCCTCTTAACACAGCTAAAGCCTCCATTTCAGCATCAAAACCCCTCTTTTAGCGCTCAGTGCTTCATTTTTAGGCGCCAAACCAACCCTCACTTTTAGCATCAAACCAACTATATTATTGCTCAAACTATAGATTTTTTGTTGCAAACCATGAGTTTTAGAGTGCAAACCCCTCTTTTAAATCTAAAAGACTCATTTAGATGTCCCAAACCCTCACTGTTAGGGTCCAGACCTGTCTTTTTTACTGTCAAAACCTCATTTATATCTTGCAAAGCCTCACGTTTAGGGTCTAAATCATCGTTTAGGGCTCAAAGCATCATTTTTTGGTCCCAAACCCTCACTTTTAGGACCCAAACCCCTCCTTTTTAGGGACAACCCCTCATTTTTAAGTTCAAAAGCCTCCATTTTATTGTCCAGACCCCTCTTTTAAAGCTCAAAGGCTCATTTTTAACAGCCAAACCCTCACTTTCAGGGTTCAAAGCCTTCTTTTAACTCTCAAAGCCTCCGTTTTTAGGTCCAAGCCTTCACTTCAAGCGTCCAAACCCCACTTTTCAGGCACAAAGCCTCATTCAGAGGTCCCAAACCCACCCTTTTCATGGACTAACCCTCATTGTAAAATTCCAAACCCTCCCTTTCGTTGTCCAAACCTTTATTTTAACGCTCAAAGCCTCATTTCCAGGTCCCAAAGACTCACTTTAAAGCACCCAAACTCCTCTTTTAACATCAAAGCCTTATAGTTAGGACTGCAAGCCTCACTTTTAGGGTCCAAACCCCTCTTTTAACGCTCAAAGCCTCATTTGTAACAGCCAAACCCTCCCTTTCAGGGTTCAAATTCCTCTTTTAAAAGTCAAAGCCTCAGTTTTAACACCCGAAGCCGCACTTCCAGCATCCAAACCCCACCTGTAACGCTCAGTGCCTCCTCTTTAGCTCCCAAACCCTCACTTTTAGCATCGACTCCGGTCCTTTCATGCTCTAACCAGCATTTTTTCTTTGAAAACCGTGCCTTTTAGAATCCAAACCCCTCGTATAAGGCTAAAAGCCTCATCTATAGGCCCCAACCCTCACTTTCAGGGTCCAAACCCCACTTTTAAAGCTAAAGGCCTCCCCGTTAAATTCCAAAACTTCACTTCTAGGGCCTGTGGTTTGCCCGGCAGCTCAGCCCCACACAGTCGCTCGCCCCCTCCCCACCGGTAGATGGGGGAGGGAATCAGAAGGGTAACGCTCGTGGGTTGGGATAAAAACAGTTTCATAAATGAAAGTAAAAGAAACAACAACAGAAATGCAATGGAAAGGAGAACAACGAGAGGCGCAAAGCACCGCGGGGTGGGGGGAAAGGGGTGGGAAGGGGGGGGGGCGGGAGAGGGGGAACGAACCGCCGGAACAAACCCCACGCGCCGCAGCCGCTCCCCCACCGCCGACCCGCCGCCGCGCCGCTCCCGAGCCGCAACTGCCCCCCCACCCCCCTTAATATCCTGGTCGTGGTGTCACGTGGTATGGAGTGAACCTGCCACTGGCCAGTCGGGGTCAGCCGCCCCCACCGCGGCCCCGCCCCTCCCAGCCCCCCCCCCCCCCCCCCCGCGGCAGAGCGCGGGAAGCCGGAAAGGCAGCCGCCCCCCACGGTGAGGAGAATTAACCCCTTCTCAGCCAAAACCAGCACAGCCGCCTCCCCCTATTCCACACCGCTCACGCCATGCCCAGGTCCCATACCTGGGCTGCTGCACGCCGAGTCAGGCATCCTTCCGTCGCTGCTGCACTCTGCTTGTGTCGCAGTTTATCGTCCATGGCTTGGGAGGCTCGTACTCTGATATCATGGATACAACACAGAGGTGACACACAGTATTATATAGCAGTTCGCATTGCCCCATTCAGTTCATTGCCTGTTTTCGCCCAAAATCAAACCCCCTTGAGGCACACATCGGACTTCTCCGTCCTCCCGCATCACCCACCAAGTGCACCCAGGTCCTCGAGCAAAAGCAATCCCACGAATGGCTTTGCCTTTGCCTGAGGCAGGGAGGACCCAGACTGTGTTGCCCAGCGTACTTTTTGCGTGCGCTACAGGGACTCCATCCCCTCCCACAGCATGTAGGATTTCTGACTGGGCAGGGCCAGCTCGCCTGGCAGATCCCCTCGTGTTGACTAACCACGTGGCTTTTGCCAAATGTGCCTCCCAGGGCCTGAATGTCCCACCCCCCATTGCTCTCAGCGTAGTTTTTAACAGTCCATTGTACCGCTCCATTTTCCCAGAGGCTGGTGCGTGACAGGGGGTGTGATACACCCACTCAGTGCCGCGCTCTTTGGCCCAGGTGTCTATGAGGTTGTTTCGGAAATGAATCCGCTGTCTGACCACTCTCTGGGGTGCCACGTCACCTCAGGACTTGTTTTTCCAGACCCAGAATGGTGTCTGGGCAGGGGCGGGGGGGATGGGATATGTTTCCAGCCAGCCGGTCGCTGCATCCACCATTGTAAGCACATGGCGCTTACAATGAACAGGGCGTGTTGCTTTTAATCTTCTGAGAGTTTGTTATACAGTGGGGCCTCTTCAGCACGTGGCACCCCCTCCTCTGGGGATATTCCAAAGTCTTTGCCTTCTGGCCAGCCCATGGTCACTTCCAAGACTCCTGGGCCGCTGGGGTTTCCTATTCAAGCCCGCTGGGTGATCAGTGCGACCCATTTACTCCATGTAGCATCACTTTGTGCTAATCCCACCTGGCACTGCTTGTGGTTCTCCCGAGTGCGGGGGGCTTTGAAGAGCTCTTGGCGCACAACGGGCACCCAGCCTCTGTTCGCACCATACCCGATCGTCGCTCATGGGCTCTTCCCTGAGCCCCTCTGACCGTACGCCAGCAGCGTGGCGTTATAACCTTGCCAGGCGCTCTCCAGCACTCCCTGACCATGATCACCAGAGACCTCTCTCTAACAAACCATCAAGTGCCTCCTCTTCATAAGCGAGCCACCAAATGCACACACAAGCACTGCTCTCTGCCAGGAGAGCCCTCACTAGCAGTTTAAATTAGCAATCAAGACTGGCAAGCACACTTGACAGCAACACTCAGTTCCAGGATGACAAGACAAGTAGATAAAATCTAGCCACTGCTTCACACCAGGAAAGTGATAAATGCCGGTCTTTTGCGTTACGCTGACATGGATGTTAATAACGGGAGATAAAGGAACTGACCGGCCTCCAGCTGCGTATTAGTGACAGCTGCTTCCAGCTGGTTCTTTGACTCAAGGCTTACCTGGCCCACGGAACTGCTGGATCCTGCGGAGATGAGCATGCCGTTCTCGTCCTTTAGGAAGCTACTGTGAGACCAATAGGCTGGATCAGAAGCAAAGGCTTTGCTGTGCCCTGGATTCCTAGGGTCACACACGCCTGTGCTGCCGCTGTTCACAGAAGTCACACACCTGCTTCCCGCATCCTTCTCTCCCTGCCTATTAACATTACAATTGTAGTATCGAACTACCAGCAATCAGGCTTTCACTAATAAGTCATGGTCTAGTCTGGGTTTAAACCAAGTTCAAGAGCAAGGCACACCACACCGATGGCTGCTGTGGGATAAGCCTGCTCTTGAACCACGCCGGGTGATGCACGGCCCAGGAGTGAGTGACCTGAACCAACAGGCACATCAGGAACCGCCACTTGCATTTTTCCCTCTACCTCACGTATGGGTCACCCACACAGCTCAGTCCATTGGAAAACGCTTTTTATTTGAGGAACAGCTGTAATTCAGAAGGAACCACAGAACATTTCTCTCCGAGCATCTCAAAGGCACTCATTATCGTGACTGCTTTGGTGAGAACAGCATTCCTGCGATGGAAACCTGCAAGTTTTGCACAGAAGACAAAAGTACCAACAACATAAGAAACAAATGCTATCTTACTACGAGAAATTCTATTCTTTCATTGCATTTTCCGACTGGCCTAGGCTAAGAGGTTACAAGCATTGCCTAACAACTCACAAGAGACTATGGGTTGGCTCCTGCCTGGAGCTTGCTTCTTCCTCACCAGAAGCTATTTATGGTTGGTTACATGGGAAGGGATGAATTGCAGCAAATAAATGGAGTGCGCTGACAACCCTGAGAGTCATCTTCCATGAGAAGAAGTTCTGATGGGGGATTAAACTACTTTTAGTTATCTGCGGCCTTATTTGCACGCCGGGCATGTCCTTATAGTACGATCTGCCCAAGGTCTTGGTCTTTTCTCATGGCAAAAGGACAGTAGAGAAGGGCAGTAACTGACATTCATTGCCCTCAAGTCCAAATATACCAGAACTGAGGTTGATTTGGCCACACCACCTGTAGGAAAATCATCTGACAGCTACTGGCCTCTTTCCTGCTCTTTACCGTTCTGCCTATTTTTAAGTAAAAGAGGCAGAAACAAAGCAGAAAGGTGTCAGCAAGTGGGAAGAGATCACTATTTGATCACACAATCAAGTCTAGCAAGATGTGTACACCAATAGCTTGATGGTAATCATTGTTTTAGTTTCAGCTCTCTTAAATTCTCTAAACATATTTACCATAATATAAATATATGTATTTTGCATAACAAACATCATCATAACAGAAAAACTCTCTCTCAACTGGGTTTCTGCTCATTTCCTACCCATAACTCTCTAACTTTGGCCAACACACGACTGCTGAAAGGTGCCCTTGGATGCACATTTCCTGTATTAGCTGGTTTTGTTACTGTCGAGGATGGCTTTGGTCTTGCAGCTGTAAAGCACGAGGGAAAAACGATCAGCCTTGTGCAATCAAAGCGAGGGTTAGTTGTGCGTTATATTCCCCCCCTAAAAATTACCTTCTCTTGGTCCGGACGAAGGCAGATGGTAAGGCTTGGCTCTCTCTACAGCCAGCTGCCTCTGACCTCTAGGAAGGGTCTTGCCGTGCTGGGCTGAGAGAGAATTTCTGGCAACTGCTCTCTGTCTCCAGCGAGGAGCACGATCATTCTGGTGAACAAAAAGCGTAAAGCAAGAAGTTTCACCCTGTATCTTTAGCCAAGTGGAAGGAAGACTAGAATAATAGCAGAACCTACAACTTTAAGGTAAAACCATGCCGGCACCCTGCAGAACCTCATTCTGACACACTTGTCAGCACCCACAAGTTTCACGTGGCTGACAAAACAGCAGCCTTTCCCTTGTTTTTCCTGAAACGCCACTGCCCCAGGTGACTGAATCTCCAGGGCAGCGGCGGGTTACGTTGGACAAGAGGAAGTGAGGATTAAAATGAGGAAGAGAAAGCTACCTACACACCCCTTCCCCCTGGATGGAAGCTTTCAAATGCAGGACCTCAACCTTCCAGAACCACCCCATAAGTTTGCTTCCCTGGAGAACTATGGTTCCGGAAAGCAGCACATGGATCACAGAACCACAACAGAAGTTCACATAACACAGAATTTGATATGGCTACTTTGAGATACAGAAGTTAGGTAAGAATTTCTGTCCAAAAAGTGGTAAAATGAAAGCTGTGGAATTGCAGACCTCATGCTATAACTTGAGGAAATAATAAAAACATCAACCCATGATGCAAATGTTGCCTGTGGGTTGGCACCCAGAGCTGCGTGTGAGATACAGGAGATGACATAAACCACACTCTTCATTCCACAGTGACCCAAACAACTTCCAATCATCCGAACCCTACATAACGTACGTCCCTGAATAACTGAATGGTAAGAGTGGCTGACAGGAGATACTTATTTAATCCTTAGACACAAACAAACTGTTCAAAGTGGAGTCAACAACAGCCTGGAACACAGAATTTCCAACTGCACGGGGTAGCTCTGGAGTAGTGACACATTCTGTTCAACTTTTAGGTTCAGCTGTAACGTAAGGTGCAGAGGCTTATTGCAAGTATTTCAAAGAAGGGTGTGATAAAGAAAGCAGGATTCTTACTGAGCGCTGTTAAACCGGTCAGTAACCCCTGAGAGAAACTGGCACACTTGGCAGGACTTTTACGCTTACCATGAGATGAACGTTCGTCGCCTGGTTCAGCCGTGCTGCTGCCATACAGTTAGCACGCTGCAGATGCCGGGCTAAAAGAATTTCATGAATCCGTAAAAATTTCTCCAAACACTTCTATGAGAAATAACACATTTTAAAACATATATCATGATCCTGCCTCTTCTCTTGGCAAAGAAGGGATTCAGATTTTCCTCTTGCCCACACTTACTTGTTCAGAGTCTGTGAAAGGCAGCCTCAGGAAGTCTCTCACTAGTCCCATCTCCCGACAGATGTCATACATGTCTTTTAATAGCTCTTCCTCCTTTAACTGAGCGGCGTCTTCCTGCAGCAGAGCCCAAGCCTCCGCCATGCACCTGTAGTTAATTTTTTGAGATGTAAAGGTGTATTAATAGTATAACTAAAAAGATGCCCCACAGTTATTGTGCTCAAAGTTTAAAGGAAATTTAGGGGATTGTGATTTCTAGTGTTTGTTCTCCACCTTTCACAGTATTTCAATGCCAAAATGGTGGCAGATATTTCTTTACCTATTGGACAACAGCACAGTGAGGAAAAGTCGCTCTTCACAACTGCTTGCGAATGGTGGCTTCATCACCTGCATGTATCTGAGGGCTCGCCCATGCTCTCCTTGGCACATGAGGGACCGAAGAATTCTCACGTGTTGCCACGACACAGGTTTGGTTGTAGCTGGGTGAAAGAGCAGGGCCAGGGAATTCTGCAGAAGGTGGAGATCAGGTTTACTAAGATCACAGAATCCCAGGTTGGAAGGGACCTCAGCAATCATCTAGCCCAACCTTTCTGGGAAGAGCCCAGTCTAGACAAGATGGCCCAGCACCCTGTCCAGACAACTCTTGACGGTGTCCAACGTGGCCAAGTCAACCACGTCCCTGGGGAGATTATTCCAACGGTGACTGTCCTCAGTGTGAAAAATTTCCCTCTGGTGGCCAGTCGGAATCTCCTCAAGAGCAACCTGTGTCCATCCCCCTTGTCCTCTCTATGGGACTCCGTGTAAAAAGGGAGTCTCCACCTTCTTTGTAGCTACCCCCTAAGTCCTGGTACACGGGGATGAGATCCCCTCTGAGCCTCCTTTTCTCAAGGCTGAACAAACCCAGCTCTCCCAGCCCATCCTCGTATGGCAGCTTCCCAGTCCTCTGATCATCCTGGTGGCCCCTCTCTGGGCCCCTTCCAGCCTGGCCACAGCCTGTTTGTATAGAGGGGATCAGACTGGACACACAAGCACACAACAAAACTGTTCAAAAGTTTCTTCAGTAAGGGTGAATGTCCCTGATACCGGACAGGTAAATATAAATTCTTTACTATTTGCAGGAAAAAAAAATCAGTTAGCCATACAGAAAAAAACCAGAGTCTTTTAAAAGGAGTGATTCACACTCGGCTAGGGTAACCAAATCCCCATAGGCAAACATCACTTCTTATAAATACAAGTTATTCTCCCAGACAGGTTGTATTAAAGTTGTGACAGGCAAAGAGCAACCCTCAGCATCAGAAGGAACATGAATTAGATTGAAGAGTCACTTTTGCGGTCTTCTGTCTCAAATCTTGCTGCCAGGATGGTCATTTGACTATTTAAAGTACCCAAACCACTGCTTTTGAGAAAGCGCTCGACTGCTCTGCTGAGAACAACCTGAACAGACGGCTTTGGCAATTCACATCTCAAGCATTATTAACGCTGACTTCTTCATTGTCTTAATCCATTTCCTCTCAACGCAATTAAAACCAAACTGCAGATCATCACGTATTGCTGAAGGTGCTGCTGAAGCAGGATTACAAAAGAAGCTTCCCATGTTTTATCACCTGTTATTAGCTAAGCACCAGGGTTTTAAAGTCATTTGCTAGATCATAGCCTTGCACTACAACGTATGCCTAACTAAACTGTCACATGCTTACTTCATAGTCCTTGTGGTCTAGAAGCCAAAATCCTTGGATAAGCTTAACAAGGCCCGAAGGGATGGCAAAGGCAGCTGCGAAGGAGTCGACTGAAGGTTCTGTTTTGTTCGGAAAGGAATGTATGATGTCCAGCAGCAAGTAAATTGTCTGATATCAAGTATCTAATTAAGGCTAATAAATTTGCAAGACCAACAATTTATCACATGAAATAATATTATTCCTATGATTAATATAATAGGAATAAATAATAAAAGGAAATAAGAATATCATAGTGGTAGGATGCAGAAAATACTCATGTATTAGTCTTGCCGTTTTATGCTGTTGCAACCTGAAGATAGTCAGGCCCTAACAACAAAATTGCATTCTGAATAAATAACCAGAAAGACAGACTCTTTGATTTCTCTAAGGCATTCAGAAAGGTTGCCTTTCGATATTTAAACAGTTCCGTTGGAAACTCAGGCTCCCTCTTTAGTCACTGCAGCCACCAGCTGGACATTCAAAACACGAGAACGGCCAATGCTTGATTATTAAAGCAAACAAATTCTACAGTTGGTTTCTTCCCTCCTTTCCAGCATATATAAAACAAATGAAATTCGGGTGTCCTTACAGCACAGCTTAGCTCTGAATGATTAAAACTGGATTTAAACCAGTATGTGGATCACTCATCGGCAGTGTCACTTTCTCTTTCTGACAGCTGGTTTGGGGGGTCTATTCTCATCAGAGAGCTCCGGGGTGCAACAGCTTTAAAGCCCCTGCTCTCTAGGCTCCCCTCTCGGCTCAGGCAACAAACAACCAAAGCAACACAGTGTATTTCGGCAGCTTAAAAATTCAGTTTCTGCCCAATGGCTTTTCCCTTCTCTCTCTCTATTATTCTGTGTGCCTGCACTTGTAACAGCACAAAAGCAAGCCCTCTTAGCTGTGCTGGAAAATGGATGATTTCAGCAAAATCAGGTCCTGGTAAACCGCTGTCAGAAATCCTTTTGCTCTGAAGCAGCACATTCTAGTGCATCGCTCGAGGAAGCAGCTGTTTGCTACAGCTATGGGTGCTTCAAAAATGAAAACTGTGTCTAAATTTTGAGAAAATCTAGGGAGCTTTCTACATTAATATTGCTTAGTAAACCTGTTTCCTCATAGCAGAAAAGACTTTGCAACAAAACATTTTAAAAATTCCTAAAAAATCCACAGTACAAAGAAATCAAACAATGCTTCTGTCTGCGACTTAATTCTTAACTACACGTGTTCATCCGCAGTGTGTTTGAAGCACAAATTAGAAAATGCATCGAACACGTAGGTGACAGACATTTCAGACCCCTGATGCGCGTATACTGGAGGTGTAACAGAAATAACTCCAAGGGATACGATTGCATGTTTGTGGCTTTCTTCAACACCTTCTAGCAAATACAGCTCCAGCAGTGCCTGGAATGAAAAGATAGAAGCTTTTTAAAACTCCTCTCTTTGAGAAATCATTGGCTTTGGGGGAGGGCTGGGCTGGGGCTGGGGTTTGTTGTGGCTGTTGTTGTTGCCTTCAGCGAACACAACACTCACGCGTAAACTAGGAGGTGGGTATTTCCCCGTTCCTCCTTCATCTCTCTGCCACAACTTCTCAACTCGGTCTCCTAACTGGGAAACCATGCCATCGACCATCAGGCAGTCAGAGTCCCATTTTCTTCTGGAACAAAACCTAGCGAGGATTTGCACAGAGGAAAACACTAATTCTGGCCTCTCAGTGTCACAGATTTCCTCCAGCCAAAACAAACCCAGCTAAAGCTCCCACGACTCCAAGAAAGGAACAAACAGACAAAGGCATGATCGTGACTTGAAATAGACTGGAAAGAAATTTTGGAGTCAGGTGAAAGGTGCTCATTAGATCCTAGTGAATTATTAAAGGAGCTCCAAATAGGAATCCAAAAAGCTCCCTTATTAAGGGGAAAGTTGCAGCGACCTTTTAGTTTTCAGGTTTTCTTTTGTGCCGCATTACTTGTAATACAAGGGCAGTGTGAGCAAAGCTAACCCAAACCCCACGCCTCCAGTGGGAGCGTTCCCACACACAGCGGTGAGACCACAGCACGGAAATGTCAGGCTTTGGTCTCAGCACCTCGCTTTTGTTACTGAAAAACAGTCACGGTCAGAAAGCTGAGCCCACAGCTGAATTCTGGTATCACCTGAAGCAGCACGTTTGTGCCTCTGCACATGCCATCACAGTGACGGAGGGCTGGCCTGTTAAACACGGCATTGCTCAGAAGCCCATCGCAGGCTCCTGCGGGCTGCGACGCCAGCCTTTCATTTCCCGAGGAGGACAAGCAGAAGCAGCACGCTGGAGGTGGTGCTTCTAAGGAGCCCGTGAGCCTGTACGAGAGTTACCTGAGAAGGACGCGCAGGAAGAGGAGCTTGAAAGCCAACGCCTGACATAGAGCAGCTTTCACCTGGACTCCTCCTGCTGCACCTTGCTCACGGTGCCACAGCCACGGCTACTTGAGGACTTTCTTTAGGTTACAGAACAGTTGCCAAAGAAAAATCTGTTCTCACCTAACCCAAGGCACATCACCATTATGCTCGTGAGCCAGCCCAGGAAAGGGAGTTCCCGTGAGGAAGGCACTTTTATCCAGTAGCCAGGAGAGCGCTGGCTGTGCCAGCTGCATGTGACTCTGCCCATCTCCTTCAATGACACCGCGGTGCTTGGGAGTAGGAGATTTGGGCCAATCCCCTTATCGCCATCTATCACTGGTCATTGAGAGAGATTATTTTTGCTTTGTTTTTTGGTTTTTTTTTTCTAAAACATGCTTTCTTCTGTGTCCAGAACAATTGCTCTGCAAAGGCCGTGCCTTGCTGACCTGGCCGTGACTGATCCTGTCCTCACCACACGACCTTTTCCAGTGGTAACAAATGACACAGAATTGCCAGTGAATTACATGCACGTCAAAACAATGATGACACCAACAAAGGGCACTAAGCAGAGGTATATATCAACATTTCAACACAGGAAAGGAACCTCTCTGTTCAGCAGGGCACATGCATCACTCCAGTCAAGAGTGTTGCCAGCAAACGCATGAAGCATAGCAAATACAGCTGCTGATGGAAAAGCCACTTGCTGCCGCTTCTGAATTTGCAGCGGAACTGCTCTAGAGCTTTCCTGCACGTCCTACCTTGATAAACACTCCAGTTTCTGTCGATGACCAGCGTAGTAGCTCCGAATCAGAGGATAATTGTAGAAAGGTCTAGAGAAACGCATCTCATCACCTACAGGCAATAAATAAGAAGTAAGTTAAAGAAGTCATATCACATTTTCAACCTACAGTTTTTGACTAAAAAGACAGAAGAACACACAAGCTGAGCATCAAAAGCACAGGCCAGCCTCCGACTTTGAAAGAAGCCCATCCTCCTTCTGCCTTTGCTAAAAGAGACCTACGACACAGGAGTCAATTCCTCCTTGTCCTAAGTGCCATTTCAAGCTTACAGGTGATGTAGCATCCAGAACATGTAGTGTCAGCTGAAGTTCACTCTAAAAAAAACCCCCCAATTCTCAAAGGGAATGGGTTTTTAAACATGTCATGTGAACATGCGTAAGACAGTTAAGGCTGACAATAGGATTTATAACCCATCCAAATGATGAACTATTTCCAAGGTGTATTTTTTCCTCAAACAATCCGTAAAAAGTTCAAAACACGCACGTCAGGCTTTTACTGTAAAATCAAGCATTCCCGTGTTGGTGCTTTAGGAGTTACTTGTTTACAATCCCAAGGATTTCAAGCTGTGGGCACGAGCAACTCCTTCACTCAGAGGCTTAGTGCTGTTTCTGAGAAACACCCCGGAAAGAAACTGCTTCCATCATTCTACACGACGGAGTTGAAAAAACAGTGAAATCTCAATTTCAGCAGCAGAACTTCAGCATCTGCTGTCACTGAACCGGCACGACTTGGTATTGATGAAGCCTTGACAAAACCACGGGGAAGCACGTGTTCATAGGAAGCACCGACTGCTACAGATGCGTGACAGTTTAGGCTTACCTGAGCCCTCTGGCAGGAGACGGGACCCACAGAACCAGAGGACCACTCGTGCATACAAAGCTGCGAGGCTGGTCACCGCCAGCTTATTTGTCAAGTCTGCAAAACATGAAAAGAAGCTTAAGAGGACTGTTGGTGTGCAATTTCTTTTGTTTTTTATAAAACTCCCCTCATTGCACTAAAGAGAAAGTAGAAAAATAACACGGTAGGAATCTTTGCCTGTGCATTTTCCACTCCGTATCACGTCCTTCTCTGAAGTAAAAGCCCACAATCACAAGCAACCCCTACAAAGAAGAAGATTCACTAAAGGTTTAATAAAAAAAAGTGAAGTCGGAACTACTAAATCCACTCATGGATAAGGCACCTGTTCTTCATGTAGCAGAGAGGTTTACTCTAGCAAAGGGATTTTCTCTTTTCTCCTCAATATGCCAGGAACAAGTTCTAATAGAAACAGCTACAGAAACTCATGCAACTCACTTCACATGTTACTCATTTAGGCTTCCTCTCTGATTTTAGTAATTTCCAGCCCAATATTTGCATGCAATTACGCACTGCTAGCTGACAATCAAAGGGAGTATTTGTCACAGTGCCACATCCCGTTGCTGTAATTTCAGGCCGGGTGCTTGCACAGCTCCTTGCTGAACGCAGCCTCCCCACCCACTCGCACGAGCTCCCCAACAAACTCGTGCCCTGAACTCAACGCGCGTTAAGTGGCAGCCCCAACCCCTCCCATTTAAGCCCCTTCTCCCCGCTACATTTGACTTTCTGCCAATCAGCAAAACCAACAACAGCTCCTCTTTCCACAATTACAGCCCCAGCATCGTTCCAAATCTTCATAAGACACACCAGAGAGTTAGAAATACTGTGACAAACCTTTTCCAGCGAGCTCTTGTGCCTCTGTTAGAAAACAGTTTAAGACTGTGCTAAGGTTGCTCAAAAGCAACTGGCGGTGCTGCAGAGCCTGTAACCTCTCCGGGTCAACGGAGTTGCAGGAGCCGTCAAACAGCGCAACACCTTTTCAAGAACAAGTATGAAATCGTTAGCCTACAGAGCCATTTCAGAGTTTCAAAGTGCACTTCCAGATCTGCGGGCAAGACCATCTACCAGCAGATCACTGAATAAGCTCAACTGGAAAGACTGATTCTAGGTTTGCAGCATGGCTGCACTAGTACTCACAGATTTGCTCAAATGCGCCTTTTGTATAGATCACTCGGCTCCACGTCCAGTCAAGGGCCAACTCTAAATTAGCAGCAGAACTTGGCTGCTCTTTAAAAAGAGAGAACAAAAAAGAAATGAATCAAGAATTCCAAACGAAGAAACCATGCAACATAAAAACCACATAACAAGTCTTACCTTTAGATGTCCAAAGCTTAATGCAGCCAGTCAGAAGCCCTACAGAACCTGTCTGGGCAGCAGCTGACAAGACCGCCTCTAACTGCTCCTCCTAAAAGTAACAGGCGAAATCAAAGGAGAATCCTACCTGCTTTCAACATCCAAACCACCAACAGTAAGTGCTTGTTTCTAACTCTACACTCACTCAGGCATCACAGGCTGGGCTGCTTGTTGCTTTGAGGAGCACATGGAATTTTCCCCATGACATGACAACTTCCCAAAGGCTAATTCTAATCTTTATTTGCATGCCTCTGCATTATCCTCTCAATTTACTGCGTTCCAATTAACTATTCCCAGCAACGTGCCCTGCTTATACCCATGGCACATGGGGTGCAGAGAAGTTTGCCATCAGGAATGCGCGAAGGGGACAGAACAAACAGAACTCTGCAACATTTGCATGGAAGCAGTGAAGCCAAGGTCAAGCAGCTTTCCAGGCTATGAAGACATGAAGGAGTTACGACACCCCAAACATTAAGTTGTCATTTCCCAAAACGACAGAAAAGAAGTGAAACATTGATGTTCTAATAGGTTTCAGTTTTAGGTGCTTCAAACACTGTGTTCTAATGCCGTGGCAATCCTTCAGAAGGGCAAAGCACAGGCAGGCACAGACGTGCACTGTTAAGGAGTAGCTGAGTGCAGCTGGTGTTCTGATACTTCTTCCAGGTGAAATGATCATAGAAACATAGAATAATAGAATCCTTAAGGTTGGAAAAGCCCTCTAGGATCATTGAGTGCAACTGTCAACCCAACACTACCATGTCTCCTAAATCGTGCCCTCAAGTGCCACGTCTACATGTCTTTTCAATACCTCCAGGGATGGTGAGTCCCCCACCTCTCTGGGCAGCCTCTTCCAACGCCTGACCACCCTTGCAGTGAAGGCATTTTCCCTAATATCCAACCTAAACCTCCCCTGATGCAGCTTGAAGCCGTTTCCTCTCGTTCTATCGCTAGTGACCTGGGAGAAGAGACCAAGCCCCACCTCACAACAGCCTCCTGTCAGGCAGTTGCAGAGAGCGATAAGGTCTCCCCTCAGCCTCCTCTCCTCCAGGCCAAACAACCCCAGGTCCCTCAACCTCTCCTCATGAGACCTGTTCTCCAGACCGTTCCCCAGCTTTGGTGCCCTTCTTTGGACACGCGCCGGCAACTCTATGTCCTTCTTGTCCCGAGGGGCCCAAGACTGAGCCCTCAGCAAATTTTCCTTTTTAGGGCTTTTGCTCTTTGTTTGCTTGTTTCTTTGGCTTTTTAAGCACATTCAGAAGTATCTTTCCCTTCTAAATAAAATCATCACATTCAAAGCCATTTCTACACATTCGAATACACACATCAGATTTCCATCTTTTTCTGAAAACCAGCCTCAGACAAGGAAACACACCGAGTACAACTTACGGTGGCAAACAAAACCCCAAACCAAGCTTCTTGCCCCTAATTCTGAGATTTGTCTTACTCACATTCACAAGCAATTCCTGCTCAAATGCCTAACAAGCCTCTGAATGATCTAGTCTCAATTCAGCAAAGGGTGTGACAAATTTCTGCATTTCCCAATTATTTCCAACGTGGAGCTGACATCAGATCACCCAATCTGAATGGAAGAGCCTACATCAGGCTTGCAAAAGAGACAGCCTATGGGCCAGGCCAACCTGCCAAGACGTTCATGTTAGCTACCACACTGTGCACAAGTGCTCTTTGCCCCAGCGCACCCCCACAGATCTGGTGAGGAATCCAGTAGAGAGGAAGATGAGGGCAGGGAAAGCCTGCTCTCCCCTTCCTACTAAGTGCTCCTCTGCCTGATGACTCGCTCGCTCAGCATTTCGCTTGGAGCCTGCCTGGGTGAAGATGGGTTCTTCATCACAAAGGCTGCATCTCTCATGGAAATCCTTCAGAGGAGAGAGAAAGGTTGGTGCCCTGCAAATGGGAAACCTCTGAAGGAGGGGGGTGAAGTCACTGCGGTGGGATAAAGCAGAGAGAAGGTGGTGGGTGTCACGAGCTAAAGGTGACTGAGGTGTTGCAGCAACAAGAGGGCAGTCCCAGAGGAGTCAATTGGGCACCTGTAGCACAAGGCAAAGGCTACAGAGGTGAAGATCTGCTTTGAGAGGCTGCAGCAAAGCCGACCGATGAAGGGAAAATACAGGGAAGTCATCGGGTAGAGCTGCCAACAGCAATTGTTTGCTGCAGCTCACTGCCTTGGAAGCAAATGATCAGGTATAGTCCCGCAAGCAGATGTTCGCAGCTACTCGCATCCGAGTGAGACACCCCCATCGTCAGGTCCTGCACGGAACCTAATGCTTTGAGAGACTGACGGGGGAGAAGGTTGTTCTGAGGGAACGATGCTTCCTTTTCTCCGTTCTGTCCTCTTTTCCAAGGTAATCAGGGATCAAAACCCGAACTCAGGACCACGCAGGCAGTTGCACTCATTGATGAGAGAGAAGGAACAGCTTTCCCCGACTTTCTCTTCCTGCTCCTAGAGCAGCACTCTCTTCCTTTCTAGACATTCAGGCCCTGATCGTGCTTCAATAGGAGACAACGGTGGGTTTACACTCCCAAGAGGGGACCTCAAACATTACATTTGATAAAACTGGTAGGGTACAATTGCAGTTACGCGTGTGGATGGGCAGGAGGAGCATTAAATGGTCCCTGACACCGAAAGCAGCGCCATGGAAAGCTTAGGAAAGGTCCATCTCTTGACATTCTCCATAAAGATACAGTAAAAGATCACCTCCTTCTGGAAGCTGCTGCACGTCATATGAACAACTCCAGAGCTCAGCAAGCACGTGCCATCTGCAGAGACAACGAACGTTGGACAACATTCCATACTCTCACCGTGATGGTAGCACCAGTTTGCATTTTTGTCACAGCAACCTCTGGAAAGGTACAACTGAGTACCCGTTCTCCTCATCACATCACTTACAGACTTTTTTAGAAAAATAATGGCTGAGTGTAGAGATTTTACCTCCGGGGCTATCGAGGTGCTGCGCTTTGAGCTTCAGCCCAGAGTCATTTCATTTGGTCACCAGCACCACCTCACGGGCTGCGTTACAGAAGCACCCAACCCCCAGACCCAGCCGCCTGTCAGGCAGGTGTCACAACAGCACACACTTGGTCAGTACAACGTCACCAGAGTTGGGTGGGTGGGGGGTTGGGGTGTTTCGGTTTGGTTGGGTTTTTGCGTGACAAACAATGAACAGGAGAACCAAGAAATGGCATTTGAGCTCGGTTTAAGCTTATCACTATTCAAAGCCGTGTAATACCTACCAAAATTATAGGTGCTTGGATGAAAACACAGCTCAGGTTGTGGATAAGAAGGAGGAACTCTCCAGCTTAGGCTGCGCTCCTGCACCACAACATCCAGAAGGAGGTTTGGAGCAGTCGTGCTTGTTACAGCGTCCAGTGACCACAGTGCAAAATAGGGGCAGTCCTGAAGGGATTCTTCTGGCCTGAAAGAAAACAAGCGCAGAAGCTAAACGCCGACTTTCCAATGAATTATGGGGAGGGATACTGAAAACAGCTTCATAAAAACCTACCTTAGCGAGCCTGGCATTTGAGCCTGATACCAGCAGTCAAAGTCAAATACACCCAAATAAGTAGATGGTTTTCCCTGGCCGCGTGTATTCACTTGCCAGCTGAAGACTGAGACACTGGTGCCAGGAGATATGACTGGAAAAGACAAGACATTGATTCTTATTGGGAGAAAATACAATCTATCTGACATTTTCAAAACATCACTTTCTATTTTGGATTCATTCTGTTACGTCACTCATGAAACGCAACACTTGACTAAGAAGAATTTTAACAATGTACACCATAGCATCACCTCTGTGATAGGTTTCAGTCATGCTGCCCCCCTTTGCGAGTTCAACCTGTATCCGTCCTAAGACAAATCCAATACACAATTGTCAGGTAATCAAGTTTCCCATACAGTAAGAGTGCATCAAGATGGTTAGAAAAAAACAAAAACCAAAAACCAACCCACCACCCTAGGAAAACATACATTGCTGCTTTTAGAAAGCATACAAATTCTTGTCATATACACTTGATCACTCAGCTGGCATGATTAATTTCCAGATTCGACTCGATTACGAGTGTTACGAATAGCTCCTTTCCAGCACAGTCAGAATGAAAGAACACAATTATCACACAAAACAAACACCAAAACCCAACCCCAACAAACAGGAGATTGGAACAAAGAGTTTAACATCAAACATTGACCATGTTACACTCGGGTTCTCTCCAGAAGTGGCATGGTCTGTCGCCTCTGGGGAGAAGGCATTCTCCAGATGTGAGCAAAGTGGGGGGTGCATCCTTTACCCTGACAGAGCAGGGAACCAGGAGACAGGTCATTTGGCAAAATGGGTCTCTGTTCTCTGCTGAGTTCATCAGGGCTGCTCAGGGAGCCTCCCACGCTTTACTGTGTTTCATCGTGAGCTTCTGTGCCCTTTCACTTGTGTGAGCCGCTGAAACTGCCTTTGAAGATGTCAATTAGTTTCATAAATCAGAAGCCAGCTGCATTTCTAACCTCAACCCACATCCAACAGAAGCTCATGTGGGCCTACAACTTGAATAGTTTCTGGATAAAAGCTAATGAGGAGCCATCAGAAAAATGACAAGCATTTTTCCATGCCTCAGACTTCATGAAAAGGGGACCGAAAGGGCCTTTTTTGTTGGTTTTGGTTTGGGTTTTTTGGCAGGTGAGCCTGTTGGTTGTTTTTGACAAGGTTTTAGAAGGCCCTCTCCTCAGAATCGTGACACAAGTGGAGAAAATCCAAAGGGGTTTTCATTAGATTTTGACACGCTGTTGTTAGAGGGTGGCACCCCAAAAGAGGTGGAAGCTGCCTCTTCAGGACTAAGTCAAAGCTAATAAACACAAATAGCCTAGAAAGTCATGCCAGTGTCGTCTTTGTAACAAGCAGACATAAGTTAACGCCAGTAAGAAGAGAGGGAAGGGCATTCACACACCCAAACAAAAGGCTGTGGAAGTTATCACTGCAGCCGGCTCAGAGATGTGCTCAGAGCATCACTGGATGTGCAAACCCAGAGATGCACATCTCATTATTGCAAGGTAATGAAAGACACCAGAGGAGTTTTAACTGTCGGTCCGGACGAGGGAAGCCAGAAGCTATTGCTTTAAGAGCTTGTAGGTGTAGGAACCTATTAGACACAGAGAGGGCAAAGTGCACGGGCAGATCATGGACTCGTAGAATCATTTAGGTTGGAAAAGGCCCTTAAGATCATCGAGCCCAACTGTAAACCTCATACTGCCAAGTCCACCACTAAACCCTGTCCCAAAGCGCCACGTCTGCACGTCTTTTAACTCCCTCCAGGGATGGTGACGCCACCACTTCCCTGGGCAGCCTGTTCCACTGCTTCGCAACCTTTTCTGTGAAGAAATTTTTCCTAAGATCCCAACTAAACCTTGTGCTCTAGACCCTTCACCAGCTTCGCTGCCCTTCTTTGGACACACTCAGCACCTCAGTGTCTTTCTCGTAGTGAGGGGCCCAAAACTGAACACAGGATTCAAGGTGCAGCCTCACCACTGCCGAGTAGAGGGGGACGATCACTGCCCTACTCCTGCTGGCCACACTATCTCTCATACAAGCCAGGATGCTGGTGGCCTTCCTGGCCACGCGGGCACACTGCCGGCTCATCCAGGTGGTTGGGGAAGGCATCAAACAGATCTGGCCCCAGGACCGAGCCCTGGGGAACAGCACTCCTGACCGGCCGCCAGCTGGATGCAGGTGCAGGCATAGGTTGGAAGAGGGGAAAAAAGAAAGTTGAGGGAACGCTCCTAAGCAATGGAGGGGATGATCTTACTGTTCAAAGACGAGAGCTGGAGGAATAAAATGACTGACAGGCGTTATAGAGGTGACCCCACCATACATCGCTACAGCATGTCAGCAAGCATTGAAGGGAAAAATAGGGTTTATTTTAACAAGTCCCACAGAATTTCAGCACCCAGTTTTTCCTTTGAAATAAGCCCAAGAAGTTAGTCTATACAGAGACTTAAGACTTTCAGGCTGTGGGTATGGAACAGCATTCATTGCTTGGATGCCAAAACCAATTAGTTTAGAAAAACCAAACAGGGACATCAGGAACAAACCTTCATCAACGCTGCCTTCTCTGGCTGCGCGGTTGGGAAAGGTTTCTATAGCCTGACAGCTGAGTAGTTTGGCCTTGCTGCCCTGCCCTCGCAAGGGAAAGGCTCCGCCCGCCAGATCCAAACTGTACTTTTCAACACAGGATGCCAAACGCTGCGGAAAAAATCACAGGAGAGAGAAGGGTCATTCTGAGAGAAAAGCAGACATTACACCTCAGTAGGAAAGAATGTCTATGTCTACTAGAACCTGCATATTGTACTGTATCTCTCCCAGGCGCTTAATCTGATGGCAAAGAGAAACTACAGCTGACACGCAAGAGAACTGAGTGTCAAACCGTAACGGGTAAGTTTGGCCGTAAAAGCTTTGCACATTTTCAAAACTGAGCATTTCCCTCACAATATTGGTTCTAAATGTGTTTTGCAGAATTCCCTGCACCATCCCGGTTTCTTCACAAACCTACATATTTAGCTACAAAGGGAGATCTGAAATAATGCCATACATAGGCATGCAAAGCGCTTTGTTCCATGACTTGATCACAGAACTGATGAAGTTAGAGGAGTCACGGCCTTCCAGCAGCCAAAGCTCTCTTGCGAGGCATTATCTATAGGCACACACCGCTAGAGTGAAAGCCCATCCCTCGGGAGTAGCCATGAGAACTTCTTACTGAGTCACACTCTTCTCTCAAACCACGTCAGCTCCTGCCAGCTCCTCCTCTCACCTCCTCAGGGACTGATGGGTGAAATATGCCTCCCTGCCTTCACCAAGTGCAGCCAACAGCAAAACAACCCTGCGGACATGGCATGCACGTGGGCAAGGCGTTTAGGATCACAAATTCCTACAGAGTCAGCAAACTACTTTGAGACCTACAGAAACTCCAGCAGGATTGTGTGGAACCTCTGAGACCACCATTTGCTAAGCAAGCATTGACTGAAATACTGTCTTTCCAAATACAGCACTTGGTCAAATGATCTACCCTACAACACATGGGTGTGTGGATTGTGGACAAAGAGCAGCTCTACAATTAAAAACCAAGCAGCTAAAAGTCTCCAAAAACCTACCAGAAAATAAAAAAATTGATTGTACCTCATTCTACCCAAGTTTCCTAAAGTTTCAGAGCTCTAGAAGGAACTGGCATGAGCTGGCACGAGACAATCCATTCTCGTATGACCTGATATGTTACATTTAACTCACCTACTCTGAGAACAGGCAAGCTTTCTCTTAACCATTCTAGGAAATACTGCTAATAAATATCAAGGATGTAGAGCACAGATCCTCTCCTACTGCACCTCAACAGGAAAGACATGCTCTGAATTAAGATTACTTTCCCATCAAAAAGATTTTGCAAGGGTTTCAGGCATAACACTGAATAAAATTATACGTTCTAAAAACGCATCTTCTATCTGTTAGATAACAGAGAGGTAAGGCTACTTCATCTCTATTTTAAACACAACCTCTTTGGAGCCACTTCTAAAAATTTACATATACTTTTTTGACCAAATCAGACCACTCTTTACTGTATTTGCGTATTTTGCTGGCTTCAAGAGCAGAGTTCATAGGTAACGCAGCCAAAAAGGAGAAAGAGTTCTCTTTAGAGCTACTAAGTTTCAGGACCAGCACCGAAGAGACCCTGCAGGTGAGCATCATGTGAAGTCCTGCTGACAGAGCTCAAAGGGAAAGCAAGAATTTAAACCTGAAGACCGGAACAGAATAAAGCTGTACGCCCGTGTTTTAAGGAAGGGAGACGGACAGAACCTTATTCAACTCTGCAGTTTGGTTAAACAGAGCTACTCAAAGCCCTGTCTTCTCTTCCTACATGCCATTCAGTTGGTGTTTAAATGAAGAATCATTTTATTTGTAAAAGCTGCTGCCTCTTCAGGAACTGAATTTATACGGGCTCTTTGCAGACGGCTCTGGCTGGAACACACGACACGGCGGTATGAAATTGTACGACTTCTTTTCAAAAAGTATGGACAAAGGCCGTGCCCAGGAAGACTCAGCAAAAGATTCTTTCTTTTTAAGTCATCTCTGAATTGTCATGGTCAATATTCTCCCTGCCAACTTCACTGATACTCCCTTAGGGAAAAGGACTCTTTCCAGCCTTTCACGGACGTGCACATCTTACCTCGTACATGACTTGTCCTGAAGCCAAGCGCCTCCTGTCTGCGAACGCTAACTGCAACAGATGTAAACTCACGGCATCGCCTTCACTGGAAAAGGTATAAATGATGACATTTGGTTACAAAGCTGCTTTATAGTCCTCGTTACCCTTTCCTTAGATCTAGGCTGAGGTTTCCTTAATAGCATTGTCTGGCTCAAAAGAAAAACAGCCCTTCCCAAAACCTGAGAATTGGTCACATTTAGCCACCAAACCACAAAGGAGGAAATTTGGACACTAACAGCTTCTGGGGCAAAGGCTACCCATACAATCTGGAAGCTTCAAGGTGTTCTATGGAATAAAAATGGTTGGGAACAGTTCTTTGCATTGAAGAGCTCGCAATCAAAACTGCTTTACAGTCAAACTGAAAAAGATTGCCACTCCATGAGCAGCCGAGCTGAGTAAATAGCTTGCTGATGCGGAAGGGGGCAGATCTTTCTCCCCTTCCCTTCCCACCAAAGCTCCAGTCCCTCCCCTGCACACACGGCACCTTCCACACCCTCGTTTCAGTCATTAGCCCAGCAGGAAACCACCGACTTGGCTGCTGAACACCTTCCCTGCCAGCCGAGCTGAGCTGGCTCACCAAGGCTCAGGCTGGCACCAGGGAACCGGCCATGCTGTCACCTCCTCCTTTAGGGGCAGCAGGCTGGTGGATCCGCACCTTTAGTGCTCTGGAGCTGCAGCCTCCACTGCGCTCCATGGTATCTTAACACCACGGTGTGAATATCAAGCAAACCATGAAGCAGTCATCAGGAAACAAAGGAAGCCATTTAAGAATGCCAGCACAGAAATAGAGCCACTGTCGCTTTGCTGCCTTTCAGCAGGGAGGAACTAGTAGGTCCCTCTTCATCCCTGTTACATCCTGTACAAATCGCACCGTCAGCTCCTTCCATACCGGAGAGAATCTCCTGCACGGCTAATTCAACAAAACAAATACACGTGGGTCAACTCTAGGTGAACAAATACTCAAAAAAAAAAGAAAAATCAGTGGCCGATAGTAAGCTTTTATTCACCTTTCTTGCGTCGACTGAACAGCCCACAAGTAGCAACAGTTGCGAGGATCATGCTCAGGCTCTTGAAAAGTAACGGCGCAGACAGGAATCCTTCCTCCTTCAAGCTGACAGTGGTGCCTGCAGGGTTAAAAAAAAAAGAAAGCAGGTGAGCCTGGTGGCCCTGCCTGTTTGTAGAAGGGGAGAAGCATCTTCTGAGCAAAGAGCCCCTGATGTGCTTCTCCTCAAGGCACAGAAGGTCACACTCCCATCTCAAACAAGGGAGTCACGGGAGCGACTGCTTTTGATGCAACAGCCACGAGGTGAGGAAATTACTGTCCATCACGGGCAATAACCTGGCTTTATCTCCTCCTCTGCCTGCGGAGCAGGAACATGAAAGATTCCTTCAGCTGCCAGGCAAAAGATTCTTCCTACTCTTGTCGCCTGCTTCAATATTGAACTGAAAATGCAGCCTCTCTTCTGCACAAGCTGAAAACAGCGCCAAACACCAGTAGTGTCTTGTTTCTTTACTTGGACTATCTAAAGCGTTTCTCCTCCAGACTTCTGAACCTTCTTTGCACCTTCACAATCTATTCTTGCCACCTCACTATCCCTCCACTCTCTATTCATGCCGCCAATAGTTCCCGGTGAGTCACTGCAGATTTGCTTAAGTGAATCCCGATCTGAATTGGGTCAGATATTCCAGGGGGGATTGCTCTTTGGCAGAGCTGAAATCATCTCCCTAATTTCTCTGTTGCTTATCCCTTGACACGACCCTTATTCCACCTCCAAGTGTTCCAAGCAGACTTTCATTCCCATGCATCGCTGCCTTGGAATGGGTCAGTCCCCTCTTTTGGTCGAGGCTGAAATGTGGGAGAGAATGTCTTTTCAGCCACAGATCAGCTCTTGATCCTTCATGTCTCACTCCTTTCAACCTGGACGCTTTAAAGAATATTATCACCACAATCCCATCATTAACATACTTCAGCCTTTCAATGGGTGCCCTCATTGCAGGAGCTGGTTCTGAGAAATAATGTCTACAATCTCTTTCATTGAAGCACACACAACTCCTGCTGTCACTGAATACTGCTGGTGGAACAAACTGCCTTATGGAAAGCAGCTCTCTCACGCCCTAACTGCTTGACAGAACCCAGAGAAGGGAGCTTTCCGCAGTTCCTCAGCCCACAGGCACAATAAGGAGAACAATCCCAGCCCGCTGGGGAGAAGGCGGCCCACTGAATCCAGGTATGGCTCAATGGTTACTTCAGAAGGGGATTCCTAAACACTCCAAGATTACACTCCACATTTCCCTCCCTGAAAAAGGGCTCTTTAAATTAACAGACTTCCTCCTCAAGCAGAGCCTTGAGAGCCCTGCACCTCCAGGCGTGACCAAGTGCAAAGGCCGACTTACTCCCGCTGCAGAGTTTTCATATTCCACAGTGACAGGGAGCCGTCGGAAAAACCCACGGCGAGCTGGTTGCTTCTGCTGATGTAGCACAGGGTCGAGAGCGCTGTTCCTGAAGAACACTGTAACTGAAGGCAGAGATGTCTCCCTGCTCTGGTCACGGTTGCTCTTCCTTGTGAAACGCCAGCAGCAGCTCTAGTGACAACTGTTAGACCTGCACGCACAAAACCACACAATAAAGGAATGCGTTATGCCATTCAGGTTGCATTTGAAACACTGACGTGACAACATGTATGATCTAATTCTACCATCCCCGGCAAAATACCCATTGATGCAATACTTTGTCTGCTCTTCCCATTTTGTACGCATTCAGAGCACATAGGAACTCTCTGACTGGACAGGTATCCTCGCTCCTATTTCAAAACCAGGTGAAAGCGAAACCTCCATAGACAAATTCTTCCTGGGCTCTGCACATCAGGAGTTTGGGCCTCATCGTGAAGCTACTTGAAGTGACACCAGCTCCCGAGGCCACTCTTGTAAGAGCAAAAACAGCGTATGCAATCCGAGTACACCAAGTACAGGTTCCGTTTGGTCAAATGCAGGGATTTTGGTAAGGCATATTTACTTTAAAAAACAAGCCTAAACTTTGCCCCAAGTCAATGAACAGAAGCAGAAGAACATTCCCAGGAAATAGGGCACGTCCGACACACCTTCCTGTCAGGCAGCTGCACCGACTCGGATGGTCAAATTCCTACCCCTCACTGGCGAGAGTCACCGTGACAGAGGGACCCTGGTGGGAGGGGGTATTTGTAACCTTAGGAGGAGTATGAAGCCACTCCCATTTTTAATCCATTCAGGACTAGACGATGTCAAACCACCACCTGTAATCAGCAGCCATACACGTCTGCACAGCAGTAGCTTCAAAGTGGGATGCGTGTTGGTGATTTAAAAGACACAAGTTTTCTTACTTTTCCGTTCAAGTTTAGAAACCGCAAGCTCACCCGATGGTTCATTCTCCCTCTGACTGCAAGAGAGATCATCCAAACCAAGGTCCACCACAAGCAGATGACCAACATCTGTCGCCACCGCTGCCACGCCACAAAACCCTTGCAGAGCCTGGTGCAGGTGCCAAGGCCTCACGCTGGCTCCTCCGGGGTTGGTTATGGGCTCTACAGCAGTTACCTACAGGAAAACTACAAGTTAGTATTTAAGCTCTTTGACAAGCGAAATAGAAATCACTCAAAAGTGAAGCCAGAACCAGCCCATCAGAAGCAAGAAAGTAAATACAGGGTTGTAAGACTTAAAAACACAGCATTGATCCCAATTATATCCAGACAAAACAAATAAACAAACCAACCCCCAAAAATGTCCGGTACAAAAATCCGTTACTGCCTTCCGTTTACTGGGTTTCCTGCAGGGATTTCGCTGAGCTCACTCCAACTGCAATGGTGCAGTCTATTATCACAGCTTACCAAGTTCCATTTTCTACTTAGAAACCATTAACTCGAAGACAACACAGAAAATCCGTTAAATGCAAGAAACTTGACCGTATTTAAGGGACTGGAGTAAGAAAGACCAAACTCACTCTCGCTCTCCCACGGCCCCCAGCCCGTCAGCACTGGGATACAGCCCACGCCTTCTTTGCCAAACAGGTATTAGGGCAAATCTCGGCTCTCAGTCAGACGCGGCAGCGGCCAAGTTGCAGGGGAGACACACCGCTGCCACGGCAATGGAGTATTGTTACAGATAGTGGAAGGGAGATACCAGCTTAGGGAAAGTTACACCAGTCCTCATTTAGAATCAAAAGAGCAACCAGGGAAAGCAGAAAAGTTTTCAGTGCCGAAACAGCGGCAAAAAGCCCAGCAGCTGGTTCGCCAAAAGCCAGCTCCCGCTGAGGAGAAGCGCACGCTGCTCTGTAACACGCGGAGCCGCCTGCCAGCAGCTTTAGTACAAGGCCCTGATGAAGACAGACCTTTCAGCACCTGCAGCCCCTCCCGGGACAGCCCTGGCTGCTCCAGCAGAGACACCAGCACGTGAGGGCTCCTGCACTAAGGCTCCACAACAAAAGAACACGGGCTGCCCTTCAGCCTCCTTGCATAATGTCACACAGTGACACCAGGGAGCTTTACATCAACACCAACCTGTTACACGACAATGGAACAGAGCAGTGAGCACCACAAGGATTCCTTTTTTTATATATATTGGTTTTTCTCCCCAGAGGTGGGGAAAAACTGACCAAACCTCCAAGCCCCAAAGTTCTCTCCTCTCCCGTATCAAGCACTTGCTGTGACTGCGCTGCCTGGCAATCTGCTACAGAATTTACCTTTCCTTTGGGCCACAAGAATTCTACTCCTAGAAGTGCCCGCAGTAATTGACACAACTTTATATTGTTTCACACTTCCTGGAAATCAGATGAAATCTCCAATCTTCTCAGCTACTCAAAGCACCACCAAAAGTGCGTTGATTATTCGAATTCTTGCTGCTCCAAGCCTTGATGACTCTCAGGAGGAAAGCAGAAACACTGCACATATCGTGCTGCAGAATCAGCCAAAGTTCCCGTGTTGCTGTTAACTTCTTTTTCTTTTAAGGTCTCGTTCTGTTGTTGTACAACTGGCCCCAAATCCACCTTTTCCACCTTTGCATACAGGTTCCCAGTTTTAACGCTTCAGTTTTCCCTGTAGAAGCTCCTGGAACTGCCTATTTTCCCACGGCACCAGGCACTGGCTTTGCACACTCTCCTACACTGCTGCCAGCTCATTCTGGGAACGAACGCAGAAATCCTGTCTCAGCTCCCTCACTCTGAAAGCTGCCCTTCTGCCTCACACAAACCAGGAAGAGTGGGGAAAATACCATTCCAGAGCTCTGAAACATGCAACCGTTATAAACCAATTTAATACCATTAATATTTTCAATTCAGGTTTGCTTTTACAAGTCTGAATGGCTGCACGTCTATGTCAGCACACAGCTTGCCTTTCCATCTCAAACGCTGAGATTTATCAGGACGATCGGCAAACCCACACAGCGGAGCACCAACCCAGCTCAGCTCGTTAGAAATCACCACCACACAAACGCTCGCTGCCAGCAATCACACTGTAGCGCTACAGACAAACAAACCCCGCCTGGATTCTAGCAAGTCAAACCCAATCACGCTCTGGAAAGCTGAGTAATACGGAAGTATTTATCTGTCGCAGATTCTAAGGTGGTAAAGATAGAGTGAGTCTTGATGTTCCATTACCTTAAGGTGACTCTTGTCTACATTCAGATAAGGAGCCGAGGGGAAAGGACGTCATTTGAGTTTATGGGTTAGAGAAGGCAGGGAAAATTAGCAACATTACACCAGAGTATCCCACCGGCACAAGCACCATATGCAATAAGCAGAGGTTCAAGGGCTTCAGGCTGAAAGTCGGTCTGTAACCACCTGCCAGGTAACGCAGTGAAGCCTGTTTTTTCCCATCCTAAGTCAACAGAAAAATGTGCTTTGCTCTAAAGTCACCTGCTTGCTAGTCCGAGACTCCTGGGAATGTGCCGAAGTCAGCTACAGCACAGCCATGGAAGTCTGAGATATTTTAAAGACAGTATTTCTGACATAATGAACCATTCAGGACATGTATGTTACCAACACTTGAAAGGCAGGGTGAGGACGAGGTCTTTGTCACTCTGGCTAAAAAAAAAGGTAGTTTTCAAGGCCTTTTTGTCAAAGTGGAGAATTAGGTAACTACGTGCTCTACTGTAAAACCAGAAAACTTGTTTGACTCTCTCAGCAAACTCAAAGGATAACGGTACCGTTAACCCCACGATTTCACATCAAGGTGCTCTCGACTGGACACTCTGCAGTGACAGTATGATGACACAATAGAGAAAATGGACGTCCTAGCAAAGAGACGCTCCAAAGCTGCTCCTGAAACAGCGTTATGCAGCACCTGACAACGTTTCCCCCATTAAAAAGGACCTACCCTTCCTGGCAGAACTACTGCTGTAACCACGCTTGATGTTCCAAGGTCGTACAGGCAGAGAACACTTCCCTCTGCTTCTCTCAAGCCAACCAGCAGCCCCGTTCCCGTCTGCCAGGAAACCTCCTTCACCACGCGGATGGTGGGAGGCTGCTCACGGGCTCCACTGAAACGGTGTGCAGAGAGCCGCTCTCCCGTCACAGCGCTCACGACCTCCAGCTGAGGGCCACACGCCAGCCAGGCCAGCCCATCTCTCCCTGGAAGAAGAGAAAAGGCTGGCTAAAGCAAACTCCCAAGAGAGGGTTGAAAACAACGGGAAAATCACAATCACTGCCCCTTTGCTTCAACAGAAGTACCTCACAGAGCAAGAGAGGCTTACCCAATTCCGGTCGATTATTGAAAATCACCCACTGAATCCTCAACCAATGCATCGTAAAATGAACCACCTTATTATTTTGCATTTGGACTTGTCATTCCTGCACTGAAGAATTCTGGTTGTTTGGGATAAAGATTACAATAGATTGGTCTCTAGTCTTTACACCATATTCAGCTTGGTTTTGCTAGAAATCATCTAAATACATAGGAGAATACAACTCCTAAAGCATATACTTCAAATATGGCAAAATCTCAGCCAATTCTTTTCTAGTTTACTAACTTTGCTTGACACACGCCTACTTTGGGCAGGGATTTGGACTTCAACAAGGAATTACCTTAAAATGGGCACTGCGGGAGCCAATTTCAACTTTTACACACGCTGATCACAGAGAGAAGTTAGCACATTTAGTTTCACTGAACTACTTCCAACACAAAGGGAGTATTAACTCAACTACTGCACTTACAGTCACACAGAGAGATCCTACATGGTCTTCACAGGCGCCCGGACACCCAGGCAGGCCCCCAGCGCTACCTTCAGATCACCGACAAAGTCAGCTACCTCATCTGCTCAGCCGCTCTCAGCAGCTCTCCCGGGACACTCCTCTGCGTCCCATTAAATACTCTGCAAACCTGGCTGCAGCGCCTAACAGGGCTTTCCTCTTCCTTCTGTTTTTAGTCAGGCTAGGAAAGAAAAAGCAGGGGGGGTTGCCTCTCTAACACTGTGGAAGAACTAGTTCTGCACGGGATGTTATGATGGTACAAATAAATACAGCCCAAAACCACACCAGGACTTTTTTGAAAACTGCCTTTCCTTCAATTAGAAGTTGAGGAGGGCTCACTGACTTGCCCGTGTTATTTTAATAGCTCAAGACTGGCGCAGGCTGTTGTCCTTTCAAAGTTTAACTCTACTAATGTTTTAATGTTAACATTTTTCATCATTTTGTCATAGTTCATCCTTTCTGTTCTCTCAAAACCTGACGCGCCTGAGCAGCACCAACCTGACACAGCTGATACTGTGACCCCGTGCCTCAGGTCACCTCCAGGCAGTAACAACTTCACAGCAAGACCCAATTTCAAGGAAAAGGCTCACCTCTGGAAAACCGCCCACGCAGCACAGAACCTCGGGTGAGCTCATCTTCCCCAAGAGCCTGAATGGTCACCTCGGGAAACTGCAGCAGGCTGCTCGTTACCTGAGCCGCGAGGTCTCGCATTCTTCACTGTGAATAGAGAAAAAAATGCAAAAAGAGGCTCCTGACAGCCATCGACATTTTTGAGATTGACAGAACTTTCATCCCTTTGCCGTGAAAAATCTCCCGTCCACCTCCTGCGGCTCTTTTCCTTAACAAAAGGGCACTCAGGACAGGTTTGGATCTCACAGCAGAGCAAAAGCAGAATCCTTTGCTTTTCTGATGCCTACGAGATCACCAACAAAAAGGGACGCAGGGGTATTGACAGGATAAACAACACGGGGAAAAAGCCCAAGACACTGGAGTCAAGTCAAGCAAGGCGGCACGAGTCAGAGACCGAGTTTTGCATTAAAAAGCTCCAGAAAATAAACAAAAAAGAACAAGTTGAGAAATTACATGTTTGAGCAGAATCACATCCAGCCAAGTCAGTGTTCTGGGATGTCACCGTTGACTGACATGTAGTACATGAAAGTCAGATTCAAAGGCCAACAATGTTACGGGCTTACTGAAGGAAAAGCTAAAGATACGGTCAGTCGCAGCTGAAGACGTGATGTCACAAACCAGGTTCACTTCAGTGCCACCAAAAGAGAGGCCTTGCTGCTGCCCCCCTCTCTCCATCTGCTCCTTCCTTCTGCTCCTGTATCCCTGTGCCTTCCCTTGCCCTGACCTGCACACGTTTTAGAGCTCCTTAGGAGCCACATTAACTCCCCACGCAGACAGGGAACGCACCCACAAGAGCAGAGAGTTTCCCACCAGCTTAGAGAGTGAAACGGCGTTGCAGAGAGAGCCAGCAAGCATAAAAGCTGGCACAAGGAAGGAGGCAGGACACTGCACCGGGGAGAAGGAGAGGGGATTTGCCCATCTCCATTCTGTGGCCGTAAGCCATCCTGCTAGCTCATGCACGTGTGAAACCACACACTCACTTTGCAAGGAGAGCTGCAAGAAACCCCTTTGCTTTTAGAAAGGGCAGCACCCAAGGCACTCTCAGTCAACTCTGGACTCCCTCGTGCACGTAGAGGCTCACTCTCGCACGGAGGGGGAGGCTGAGGGTGACGGGCGTCATTCTTTCACTCAGCCAGATGTGGAAGCTAAAGTGGTCTCAGGGAAGCGTTAGTTACTTGGTGGTCAGAGAAGGGACACCATTGCCTGACACTGCTCAGGTCACATTGTCTAAGGAAAGAGGACAAAGAGTGGGAAGAAGCCAAAGAAGAAGAAATGGAAGAAAAACTACGCTCTGTTGAGAAAAAACAGCATCCACTTTGTTGAACAGCAGGGAAAGATCACAATTATAGAGCTTTCTGAATTACTATTAATGACTGGTTCAGTGACATTTTCCCCAGAAATACAGCCCCCAACAGCCCCGATCCCGTATCTGATGCAGACCACAGATTTCATTTCCCTTTACATGAAAAAACCCAAACCCAAGACACATCAGCGTTTGACACTAGAGCCACTTTACCCAGCTGCCTCCTATGGTTATTCTCCAACACGACTATTCCTGCATGCAGGAGCTGCAGTCCCTCTCCAACGCGGCAAAGCTAGCAAAAGCTCCTCAGGTCACTCCTGAAAGTGTGCTCTGTTGCACACTGCTTGGCGTACCTGGACAGACGGGCGCAGGCGCCGAGTGTCTCAGGGCAGAGCACACACGCAGCCGTCCTGACAGAGGCAGAGCCCAGCGAAGACAACGTTCCCAGTGCTCCCACAGCGCTGGCCCCTCGCAGCACCGGTTCCAGAGTCACGGAGTCACAAGGGAGAGAAAGGCCTTCCGGAATCCCTGGGGGCAGCTGGTCCAGCCCCTGCGCAGGCAGGGTCACCCAGAGCAGGCTGCCCAGGGCCAGGGCCCGGCGGCTGCTGAACCCCCAGTGCTCAAACACACCCCTTGCAAACAGCCGCCCGACGAGGGGAACTGCGGAAACGTTGGCAGCCCACGCGACAGGCCCAGGGGTTTGGGGACTCGCTCCGACCAACTGAAGTATCCTCTCCTCCACACCAGTAAAACACCACCACACCAGCAGGGGCTTGTCACCATTCTTCCTCCAAAGCTCTGTCCGACGGCTCACTAGGCAGAAGACACAAAGTTAAGGGAAGCCTGATTAAGTTCGTTTCACTGCCTTAAACCAGCAAACCCCAGGCATGTGGATGCAGGAAAACGAGCTGAAGCAGGCAGGGAATGAGGAGCCGCCCTCAGCAGAGCAGGACACGGCACCGTGTGCCCAAACACAGGTGACAGCTGCCAGCCAAGGCTGACACAGCCACCCTGACTGACGGGCCTAAGGCGGCACTTGAACCACCGCGCTCAGCCCCACACCCCAGACGGGGGGTCAGCGGTGCCGACAGGATTAAGTCCTGACTGACTGCCGACAACAGACGCTGACGCTGACTGACGCCAGCCAGCTGAGTCCGGGCAGGTGATGCTGGCCGACTGATGCTGGCCGACTCACTCTGGCCAACTGACACATGGCTCGGGGCCTCCTTCTGCCATCGCACCTGGGCATCACCCCTGATGGAGCTGGGCGGGCAGAGGGGTCCCTGGCGCTGCCACTCATACCTGTCGGGCAGAGCTCGGGAAGCTGGAGAGGCCCCTGACTAGTAGAGGCGCTGAACAGCAGCTGAAACATCAGTGTGCCCTCAGCACTATGCCAGCGTCGCTGAAGGACATTAACTCTATCCCAGCTACAACCAGCACAGCTCTGAAGTTTTTAACCACCTCTCCCGTGGAGAAGAGTGTGGATGAAGTGCCCAGCTCCCCGTTGGCTGCAGACCACAGGAAGGCACCAGAGATGGCTCTATAATTTTGTGTGAGGGAAAGGGCTGCGGACAAACCAAACGCGTTTGATATCTAATACTGTAATCACCTGCGCAGTTAGGCTCTCTTCTCAAACTCCTCCTTCCACCTGTCAAGAGGATTTAACTACATACGTAAAAAGGGAAAAAAGCTTCCTGCCTTTTTTCCCTTTAAGTGAGACAAGTCCTTTCCTATTCAGGCTCTGCTTAAGTCTTAAATAGAACTGGTGACAAAGTAATTCCCTGATCTCCTCTTTCTGCTTTCAGAAGATCAGATGTGATGTTTTGAAGTAACAACCATGGGAGCTGCACTTACATCCGTCACAGGAACTGCTTCCACAGCAGGCACTAACAGCGGCATCGGACATTGTATCTTCACAAATGAGACACAACAACTCATCTGGACTAGGATCACCAGAGCAGGATGAGGAGGAAGAAGAGGGCGATGGCTCCTCTGGCAAAAAGGGAGGCTTTTCCTTCTTTCCTCGCACAGAAGCTTCCCTGGAGGGGGAGAGGGCCTGGTGGGAGAGAAAAGTTTAAAGATGGGTCAAAGAAAACTCTTCCAAGCTTTGGATTTTATCAAAGGAAGAGAACAGGTGGAATTCTTCTCACTCCACATTCGCCTTCTAAAACATAGGCCTTCAGATTAAACTACTCTTCTAGAGCCACAACACCAGAAGAGGGAGGGGGGAACAATTTTCCTGCTGCAGAACTCTCCCTTTCCTTTGATCAAGCAAGAAATTAGCTCAGACCAGAAAAATAACTTTTTGACAGCGAGAAATCAGGTGAAATGAATCCCACCTCTCCTTTGCCAGACGGCAAACGTACATTGCAGGCGCAGCACCAAGTTAGTCTCCGGTCAAGTTAGTCTCTGAGTGATTACATTTTAGAAAGGGAAGGAGCCTGTGTTACAGCTTCTCCAGAAGGAGATCCATGGCAGCAAAACAGAAGTGCTACCAAGTGCAGTTTAAAACAGCCGCTCCTCTCAGCACACAGGAGTGTTTTCTTAATTTACAGCAACAGGAAAAGTTCTGTCTCTTCCACACACGGGAGTTCATAGAAGTCAGAGGGGGAGGACATCTCAGTCCAGCGGCAATTTCTTACGTTTTGCAAGGAGCCTTTGCAACATCAAACAGAACCAAAACGACCTCTCAAAGAGAACAACTCCGCTACAAACACCACCAAAATGCTTTGCAGAAATACACGTTCTTAGCACAGCACAGGTTTAACCAGCTTCCAGGGGCATGAACACGGGGACCACCCTACTGCGACGTTAGACAGTGTCACAGATTTTAAGATTAAGACGCAGTGACAGTGCTTCCTCCCCCGTAACTGCAGGCGCTGGCCAGTTCCGTTGCATTGCCACTCACACTTGTGCGCGTGGTTTCTCTTGTTCACTGCTCGGTCAGTCCAATTCATTCCATACTTACGCAGGAAGAGCTGGCATCGCGTATTTCCCACTGCTTGTCAGCACAGCACCCTTTGGGTTGGGATCTTTCACCTCCACCATGGAACTCCACGGAATTCCTGTGCTCTTTCTATCTCTGGGAACAGGCTCAGAAGTTTTGTCCTGCTAAGAAAAGAGGTGCAGACTTATCTCGTCTGAAGAACCACGTTTAAAATGACATTTCCATGAGTATTTGAAGCAGCAAAAGCCTCTCATCCTCTCATTTTACCCAGCATAAGTGTTGCTCAACTAAAATACTCCTTTGCCTCAGTGAATAGAGCCGGGATGTTCCAAAGGCTTGGGCAGGGTTTTGAACTCACTCGACATTCTTTGGCTTAGCTTCAGGTTCCCTAAGGGCGAAACACCCCTCAGCTCACCATCCACTCAGAGAAGGGGCACAAACCCGCTCCTCCTCCAAAGCGCAGTGCAGTGAGAGCTTAATTCCCTGCTCTGGATCCGTCCCTGGGGAAACTCCTATTCGCCACCTGGGTACGAAGGTTGGATTCATGCCTCACGCACACACCTTCAGTGAGTAACGTTCAATGGCATGAATACTCAGCCAGAGGCTTGGGCAATTAAAACACGCAACTATTCAATAGGTGGGGTCAGCAGCAACATCTTGGTTTTATACGAAATACTAAAAACCGTGAACCGTCATTAAAGGACTTGAAAACTGAAAAAATTTCCAGCAATATTGAAATATATAAAAATATGCAAGCAAGCTCTCAGAGGGCGATTGATGGACTTATTTAACATCTATGACCTGGAAAAAAGAGCGTTTCACGTTTATAACTCCAGGTGTCCCTTGAATCCTGAAGGGCTTTGCAACACTGCCTTAGAACCTCTCGATTTCAGTTTTACTGAAATAAACTCAGCAGTGTTTCTTGAGAGCTCAGGCTCAAGTGCAGCTTTACCACAAGGAAAAAGGGTAACTGTCCTCTTTCTCCTTTTCCAGCCTATTGAATTATATCATGCCCCCAGCCCCAGGTAAGCTTACGCTAGGAAAACATTATCAGAGAGACACGTGACTCACTGCTTATCGTCTCCTCAGTTGTTCAAAAGCGCAGAATCAAATCTCACAGTCGGCACGGAGGGACGGACCGCGGGGAGGGACGGACCCCGTGGAAGGAGGGACCGCGCGGAGGGAGGGACCGTGCGGAGGGACGGACCGTGTGGAAGGACGGACCGCCCCAGACCCGCGGCGGTAGGTATTACAACACTCTGGTGTCGCTCTCGTTTTGTCTCTCCCCCCTTTCTCCCTTTTTTCTCTCTTTCTCTGCTTTTCTCTCGCGTCTCCATCGCTGGCCAAATGAAGGGACTTGGCACTTGGATTCCGTTTTGAGTCTTAGTTCTGTTCCCGAGAATGTAGAAGGAACGTGGCCACGGCAACACGTTGGAGTCAGTCAGAAGTTAAGCCCAGCCGCCCCCAGCCTCCCAGAATTCCCTGAGGTCGGTTGGAAAGCAAGGGGGTTTAACCTCTGCCAAATTGTTCAGCCCGACAGTGGATCGTGACAGACTGGTAGGAGTGTTACCGAAAAACGCGGTAAAATCAGAAACAACTCTTTAACAGCAATTTAGTATTAAAGAGCAGGCATTCTTTATTCACAGCGCCGGATGCACGCGGGATCGCTGCTCCTAACGTGCGTACCTTACGCACCTTTCCCGTACAATTTATAGATCAAAAATTTACATATTCATAGATATTCATTATTGTCCTTTCTACCGATTGGTACAAACTTGCTCGTTCCATATGTAAATTACTGCGCAGACTCAGTTATCCTCTTTGTTGTTCTCTTTTGAGTAGGTGGTATTACTTGGGTCGGTGGTGGTCCGTGAGTCGGTGGTCGCGATCTCCCCCTGTCGGAATTACCTTTTACCTACTTGGCTCTTAACCTTGGCAGTCCTGGCCAGTTTTCTCAGTCCGCTACACGAAACCACATTTTGTCATCCTTTTCTGACAGAAGCACATTGTCTATTGTTTCGTTCACATTAATGATTACCGAGGGACTAAAATGCAGATCAAAGAATGCACTGATTGGTATACTCCATGTCCCCAGACTTAACGTCCAGTTGGATAAGGCTGTACAAGAAGTATAGCAACATCTATGGTTGGTTAATTCGATCGCTCTGGTTACAGGAGCAGCAACAAAGAGGCGGTTTTAGCAGTTTTTCTCCAGCAGGCATGCCCTGCTGCAAGGTCTGGCCTATCGGCCCAAGGACTGGACTAGAAGCAAATAAAGAGGAAGCCGTCAGCTGCTTCCGTTTGCAAGAAATACCAAGTCAACAATTGCTAAGTTCTTCCTGTTCATATCTCAGGGTCCTTTAGAGAGCTTGACATCTCCGCGTGATTCCCGCGAGGCTTCGGCTACCACGCGGGCTGTGCCCCACAGCCTCGCAGTTAAATTCCCCTTCCTGCGCTGCAGCTGCTTTGTGCAGTGGCCATAAGCTGCTCTGTTCCTCCTGCGTTTTGCTGGCGAGACGGCTGTACGAGGGCGATGCTGGCGGCACACACCGGCTACGGGGCTGCTCCAGTCCTCCTCTACACCCTTCCCTGTTCCCTCTTGCTCCTTCTAGCAAGAGGTTGTAAAAGTAGCAAGTCACTTGAGCAACTCTTCTCTAGCATGCAAGTCCTGTCAAACCAGTAACATGATACACCTTAAAGTCTCTGTTCCTTTATGGATTATAGAGCTGAGACAGAACACCAGCAACACCACCATCACCACCCCCAGCCACAGCAAAAAAGATGACATTTCTTTACAGCCAGCCACCAGATGAGCCGGTAACAGGAGTGTGTGCCACTGGGTCGCTGAGGCCAGCAGGGACTGGGGTCCATTTCTGAGCAACGCTGTCCTGTATAGAAACAAACCCGTTCCTGCTTTTCAAAAGCTTTCAATATTAGACATGAATGAACTGGTCAGTAAGATACCTAAAACAGAGGTTTTCAAAAAAGAGGATTTCAAAAACATTATTTTAGCAAATGGATTCATGAGCAGAGGGACCACAGAGACCTTTCACGCTTCTACAAAAGCAGGTCTTATATAAAGATCACAAGCAAAACGAGCTGAAATTAAAAATGCAAAAAAAAAAAGAAATAAGGGAAAGAAAATGGATTGGGGGGCAGTGAAGACAAAGTATTGTCTAATCCTTTTGTTATTTAGCTGTATAATTATTGATTGTGCTGACAGGTCGCTGACAGTTTTTGGGGGGTGTGCCTGGGTCTGCTGGTTGCTGCCAATTTTGGGGGAAACTTGAGGATTTGGGGGTGTTGCTGTGTCAGGTGCATGCTGCTAGGTCTGGTGGGAGCAGCCAGGTGTGGGGTGCGTCTGGATTTAGGGTTTGTTCCTGGACTGGGGCAATGCTACCAGGTCTAAGGGTTATTTTGGGTTTGGCGGCTGCCGCTGGGTTGACGGCAGCCTCTGTTCCAGTGGACACAAACCCTGTCCCTGCAGCAGCGCCAGCAGTGCGTCTCGTAAGGCGCTGGGCACTGCTGTGGTCACGCTGCGCTCTCTGGCTGGTTGTTTCAGCAGGTCGGCTGCACGGCTGGCCTCCCTTGAGAGGCGCTGGGGTGCCACCCTCAGGTGGATTTCACTTGCTGTGTTTGAGGTGAAACTGTGTCCCTCATGTTCAGAGTGCTTTCAGATAGCTTAGGAGAGCTCCAAAGGACATGGCTGTCTACGTGAGTGGTTTCTCCAGAGTGGGGGGCTGGGTGCTGCACAGCGTTTCTAAGCCGGGGGTGAGTATGGGTCAAAGAGTCCAGCGGCCTCTGGCCTCCTCCTGGCTCGCAGAAGCAGCAAGCTCCTTGGAGCTGTATTGCGCTTCTGTCCAATATACTGTTCGAAAGGAAGGTTCTGGGGCATGATGGAACTCGGGGAGCCACAGGGAAGAGGAGGTGGCACAGCGCACTGTCCTAGCCCTTCTGGCTTTCAATCCCCGTGGGCATTTGTGACCCTCAGGTTACCCCCCTCCCCCTGGGAACATCTGCTCCTTCTCTGAGTGGCAGCCTAGACTCGCTGAGTAGGCAAGCGTGGGGTGCTACCTAGGTGCAGCTTCTTGTCTGCTCCTTGCGCTCGTCTTCCTTTGACTGCGTAGCTGAAATAAACCCGTGCTTCACCGACTGAAGTTAAGTCTTCCCACAGTGTGTGAGGCGCTCTGGTTTCTCCACCCCCGTGTTTCTCTTGGGCCTGAAGTAGGAACCTGAGGAGCAGGGAAGGCTCCTGGGACAGTTCACTTTCCGGGCAGTGCTGAATCGCAGTCAGGCCTTGCAGCTGAAGGTACGGGGACAGAGAGGGAGGAGAACTGTAGGAGAGGAGGAGAAATGCGCTTGGCTGGGGAGAAGCTTCCCTGCCAAAGGGCTATAGGCAGCCCTGTCCTTGAGCGTGTGCCACGCTGGCCTTTCTTCTGCTTTAACTTCCGAACAGCGTGTGCCTGGAGAGCTGTTCTTTTTCTCTTTCCTTTTGGGTTTAAGCTTCAGTGCCTACAACCACCGCAGCTGAAGCTAAAACCACCTTGAGTGTCTGGACTGCAAGTGGCTACAAGTGGCCACATCCCGTAGAACGCACTACTCCTGGCCTGCTGGTGAAAGACTCGAAATCCTGGCCTTTCTGAGGCCTCTGTTGCTGCTGGTAGCGAGCAGTGACAGGGAGGCCATTCTGCTTCAGTGCCTTTCTAGAGAAGGCAATGAGACATTATACTAACAGCACTGGGTCTTGTGACTGTGGAAGCAGGCTAGAAGACCTTGCCAAACTGTTTGCTGAAGCTTCTGGGAGCTGCTTCTTCCTTTACTCTTCTTGCAGCCAAATGAGGTAGAACAGGATCACACTGTCTTGACCACGAGAGGTGCAAGGACCTCGCAGGGCAGCCGGAAGGAAGGTGTTGACCGAGGCCGTCACCGCGGCACTGCTCTGTCGGTAGTCAAATGCTAGAGAGGAAAAGGCAGCTCCGAAGAGGGGGGACGGTTCTGGGCCGGTGGGTTATGGGTAGCCGTAGTCGTTGGCTATGTCCATGCTGGCCTCCCTCTGCACACAAACGTGCAGCTGCCCAGTGACACCTGCAGGGCCGCCCGCTCCCGCTCCTCCTGGGCCAGCGCCTTCACACGCTCCCGCTGGGGCCGCTGCTCGGGTGTGATGGGCACCGACTGCTCCTGCTCCTCCAGCGGGGTGGGCGCAGCCGTGAGCCCCCCCAGGGCCCGAAGGACAGCGGGGAGTTGTTGGGAGGTTGTGGCGGCATGTGCAGCTGCTGCGGCAGCCCCTCCCGTGGGGTTTGGCCTCTGTGGGCGACAAGCACAGCCCGCTCGGCTGCTGGGGTTTGGCGGCAGACCTGGTGCGTGCCTTGCTGCTCGATGGTGCCGCCGGTGCCGTGTCCTTCTTGCCGTCAGCGGGGGCTTGAGGCATCCAGTGCTGCGCTGGGTCTCAGGGCTGCCATCAAGGAATTGGGTTCCGGGTTGGGTGGTTGGGGCATCAGCCCCACCACCTTCACTGTGTGCCCCAGGAGGTGGAAACTGTGGCTGGAGTTGAGCAAGGGCACCCTCAGGACGATGCGGAGCGTCCTCAGCGCCGGGTGGGGATGCTGCTCCTGGGGACTCTGGTTCCAGGCTGCGGTGGGGATGCCGGCAGCAGCGCAGGGTCAAGGCGGTGGGATCAGAGGTGGCACCCAGTGGGCCTAGGACTGGCACCATCAGGGCGGGCAGAGGGGACTCCCGTGTCTCACTGGAGCGGTGAGCGCGTCTGCCCTGCCTTGCCCCTGCGCCCACTGCTCCGCGGCTTCATCCCGGGCTGGGGCCTCCTGGGGCCTCCCTGGGGTGCTGCAGGGGCGTGCGGCCCAGTGCTGCCGGGAGCTGCGGGGCCCGGCTGGGCCCTGACACCGGCTGTGCTGGCACCTGGCAATGCTGTGTGTTCCCTGGAACGTATCGCAGCCCCCGGGCAGCGGGGGGCCGTAGCTTCCAGCATGGGTCTGTGGGACTGGAGCAGTTGAGGGTCACAAGGCTGGGGTGGGGCGTGGGGTGGGAGTCCCAGAGCAGCAGTTCAAGGCCTCCATGCTGTGGTGTCTGGGTGGGCCGCTGCATTAAACCTTTCTTCTCCGCCCCATGAAGAGCCTTTGCCTTCTGGCTTCCTCTTGGGTCCTACGTCGCTTGGCAGGCACGTTGGTGGTATTGGATGCTCTGCGCTTGCTGCTTCCCACCCGCAGCCCGCTGCCACCTGCACTGCCCTGTCGCCGTCCAGCTTTCCCTTGGCCTGCTTGCCGCCCGCTTCTCCCCATTGGGGCCCCTCTTGGCAGGACACAATGCCCGGCGGCAGCAGCAGGTGGGTCAGACCCATCCAAGGCTGCCTCCGCAGCGCCGTCTCCGCCAGCTTGTGCAGACGGAACAGCCCATAAGTTGAATACCGGCGATCCTTTGGCCTCCTTGCAAAATGCACCCCAGTGACAACAGGGAGCTTTACATCAACAGCAACGTGTCACAGGACAGGAACACAGAGGAGTGAGCATCACAAGGTATCCTTTTCTTTATACATTGTTTTTTCCCCACAGAGGTGGGCAAAAATGACCCAACCCCTGAGCCCCAAGGTTTCCTCCTCTCCCATATCAAGCATTTGCTCTGTGGCTTTGTGCCTTAAAAGAGGGGCTTGTACCCTGAAAGTGATGGTTTGGAACTGAAAACTGAGGCTTTGAGGGTGAAAAGAGGGATTTGAGCCCTGGAAGTGAGGATTTGGGTGTTAAGAATGAGGCTTTGAGCTTTAAAACAAGGGTTTGGACCCTGAAAGTGAGGTTTGCAGTCCTAACTATAAGGCTTTGAGACTAAAAGAGGGGTTTGGGTGCTATAAAGAGAGTCTTTGGGACCTTAAAATGAGGCTTTGAGCATTAAAAGAAGGGTTTGAATAATCAAAGGGAGGGTTTGGAATTTAAAAATGAGATTTAGTCCATGAAAATGAGGAGTTTGGACCCTAACAGTGAGACTTTGGGACCTCTGAATGAGGCTTTGTGCCTTAAAAGTGGGGTTTGCACCTTGAAAGTGAAGGTTTGGAACATAAAACTGAGAGCTAAAAGAGGGATTTGAACCCTGAAAGTGCAGCTTTGGCTGCTAAAAATAAGGCTTTGAGCTTAAAAAGCGGGATTTGGACCCTGAAAGTGAGGTTTGCGGTCCTAACTATAAGGCTTTGCTGTTACAGGTGAAGTTTTTGGTGCTTTAAAGGGGGGGTTTGGGACCTAAAATGAGGGTTTGTCCCTTAAAAGTAGGGGTTTTGACCCTAAAAGTGAAGGTTTGGAATTTAAAAATGAGGCTTTGAACCTTAAGGGAGGGGTTTGTACCCTGAAAGTGAAGGTTTGGAACCTAAAACTGAGGCTTTTAGCCTAAAAAGAGGGGTTTGAACCCTGAAACTCACAGTTTGGAGCAAAAAATGTGAGTGTTTGGGACGTAAAAAGGAGGCAATGAGTATTAAAATAGGGGTTTGGACACTGAACGTGAGTCTTTGGGTGTTACAAATGAGGCTTTGACTGTTAAATGAGGGCTTTGGTTCCTAGAAGTGAGGGTTTGGGTGTTAACAATGAGGCTTTGAGCCATAATAAAGGGGTTTGGACCCTGAAAGGGAGGGTTTGGGACGTAAAAATGATGCTTTGAGCCTTAAACGACAGATTTAGACCCTAACCGTGAGGCTTTGCAACATACAAATGAGGCTTTGACAGTAAAAAAGACAGGTTTGGACCCTGACAGTGAGGGTTTGGAACTGAAAACTGAGGCTTTGAGAGTTAAAAGAGGGATTTGAACCCTGAAAGTGAGGATTTGAGTGTTAAGAATGAGGCTTTGAGCCTTAAAACAGGGGTTTGGACTCTGAAACTCACGGTTTGGAACGAAAAAATGACTGTTTGAGCATTAGAAGACCAGATTTGATGCTAGAAGTGAGGGTTTGGGACCTAAAAATGAGGGTTTGTCCCTTAAAAGTAGGTGTTTGGACCCTAAAACTGAAGATCTGGAATTTAAAACTGAGGCTTTGTTCCTTAACAGAGGGGTTTGGACCCTGAAAGTGGGGGTTTCGTACCTGAAGATGAGGCTTTTAGCCTTAAACGAGGGATTTGGAGTCTAAAACGTGAGGCTTTGGAAAGAAAAAATGATGGTTTGTGCCTTAAAGGACCAGAGTTGATGCTAAAAGTGAGGGTTTGGGACCGAAAGAGGAGGCACTGAGCATTAAAAGAGGGGTTTCGATGATGAAAGTGTGGCTTTGGGTGTTAAAACTGAGGCTTTGAGTGTAAAAATGGGGCTTTGGACCCTGAAAGTGAGGGTTTGGCTCTTACAAATGAGGCTTTGAGCTTTAAAACAGGGGTTTAAACCCTAAAAGTGAGGTTTGCGGTCCTAACTATAAAGGTTTGAGGTTAAAAGAGGGGTCTGGGTGCTATAAAGTGAGTGTTTGGGACCTGAAAATGAGGCTTTGAGCATTAAAAGAAGGGTTTGGATAATGAAAGGGAGAGTTTGGTATTTAAAAATGAGGGTTACTCCATGAAATGGAGGGGTTTGGATCCCCAAAGTGAGGGTTTGGGATCTAAAACTGAGGCTTTGAGCCTAAAAGACAGGATTGGACCCTAACAGTGAAGGTTTGGGACCCCTGAATGAACCTTGTGTTTTAAAAGTGGGGTTTGGACCCTGAAAGTGAAGGTTTGGAACTGAAAACTGAGGCTTTGAGAGTCAAGAGAGTGATTTGAGCCCTGAGAGTGAGGGTTTGGCTGTTAAAAATGATGGTTTGTCCCTAAAAAGGAGGGGTTTGGACCCTGAAAGTGTGGTTTTGGGTGTTAAAAATGAGGCTTTGAGCCTTAAAAGAGGGGTTGCGACCTTGAAAGTGAGGGTTTGGGACTGAAAGCTGAGGCTTTGAGTGTTGAAAGACAGGCTTGGGACATAAAACCCTCCCTTTTAGCATCGAATCCAGCATATTAATGCTCAAACCTTCATTTTTTAGTTCCAAACCGTGCATTTTAGAGTCCAAAGCCCTTGTTTAAGGCTCAAAGCCTCATTTTTATGTGCCACACCCTCATTTTCAGGGTCCAAACCCCTCTAGTAAGGAATAAAGCCTCATTTTTAGGTGCCAAACCCTCACTTTTCAGGTCCAAACCTGTCTTTTTTAGGGTCAAACCCTCATTCTTAGGTCCCAAGCCCTCACTTTTAGGGTTCAAACCCCAGTTTTAAAGCTCAAAGCCTCAGTTTTACCACCCAAAGCCTCACTTGCAGGGTCCAAACCCCTGTTTTAAAGCTCACAGCCTCAGTTTTACCACCCAAGGCCTCATTTTTAGGGTCGAAACCCCTCTTTTAATGCTCAGTGCCTACTTTTAAAGCCCCAAACCCTCACTTTTAGCATCCAAACCCTCACTTTCAGGTGCCAAAACCTCATTTTTAATGATCAAAACCCTCCTTTCACCTGCAAAGCCTCAGTTTTAGGTCCCAAACCCACACTTTTAGGGTCCAAACCTGTCTTTTAGGTTCAAAGCCTCAGCTTTAGGTCTCACAGCCTCACCTTCAGGGTCCAAACCCCTCTTTTAATGCTCAGTACCTCCTTTTTAGGCCCCAAACCGTGCCCTTTTAGCATCAAATCCAGTCTCTTAATGCTCAAACCATCATTTTCTCATTACAAACCATGCGTTTTAGAGTCCAAAGCCCTTGTTTAAGCTCAAAGCCTCATTTTTAACAGCCAAACCCTCACTTTCACAGTCCAAACCTGTCTTTTAAGTTCAAAGCCTCAGTTTTAGGTCCCAAACCCTCACTTTCAGGTGCAGAACCCCTCTTCTAATGCTGAAATCCTTATTTTAAGTCCCAAACCCTCATTTTTGGTGTTCCAAACCCGTTTTAAGGCTAAAAGCTTCCCCTTTTAGGTGCCAAACCCTCACTTTCAGGGTCCAAACCCCTCTATTAAAGAATAAAACCTCATTTTTAGGTGCCAAAGACTCACTTTAAAGCACCCAAACCCCTTTTTTAACAGGAAAGCATCATTTTTAACACCCAAACCCTCACGTTCAGCTTCTAAACCCCTCTTCCTCTTCCTCCCCAGCACGCTGGGCACGCGACGTCCTGAAAGCGCGGCACGGTGTGGGCCAGCTGCAGGGGCCCTGCTTTTATAGGTCCCGAGCAACAGCGAGGTGGCTCTTGGCAGCAGGAGCCCATTGTGGTGTTGATTGTGCCTGTGGGCGACGCGTGTGGCCAAATATGGGGGGTTTGGGCGCGGGGGGGCGGTGGCCTCAGAGATGGCCAGATGTGGGAGAAGGAGGAGGGTGGTGGGGCTGAGGGCTGAGTAATACCCATGTGTCGTAGGGTAGAGCATTTGACCAAGTGCTGTATTTGGAAAGACAGTATTTCAGTCAATGCTTGCTTAGCAAATGGTGGTCTCAGAGGTTCCACACAATCCTGCTGGAGTTTCTGTAGGTCTCAAAGTAGTTTGCTGACTCTGTAGGGATTTGTGATCCTAAACGCCTTGCCCACGTGCATGCCATGTCCGCCGGGTTGTTTTGCTGTTGGCTGCACTTGGTGAAGGCAGGGAGGCATATTTCACCCTTTAGTCCCTGAGGAGGTGAGAGGAGGAGCTGGCAGGAGCTGACGTGGTTTGAGAGAAGAGTGTGACTCAGTAAGAAGTTCTCATGGCTACTCCTGAGGGATGGGCTTTCACTCTAGCGGTGTGTGCCTATAGATAATGCCTCGCAAGAGAGCTTTGGCTGCTGGAAGGCCGTGACTCCTCTAACTTCATCAGTTCTGTGATCAAGTCATGGAACAAAGCGCTTTGCATGCCTATGTATGGCATTATTTCAGATCTCCCTTTCTAGCTAAATACGTAGGTTTGTGAAGAAACCGGGATGGTGCAGGGAATTCTGCAAAACACATTTAGAACCAATATTGTGAGGGAAATGCTCAGTTTTGAAAATGTGCAAAGCTTTTACGGCCAAACTTACCCGTTACGGTTTGACACTCAGTTCTCTTGCGTGTCAGCTGTAGTTTCTCTTTGCCATCAGATTAAGCGCCTGGGAGAGATACAGTACAATATGCAGGTTCTAGTAGACATAGACATTCTTTCCTACTGAGGTGTAATGTCTGCTTTTCTCTCAGAATGACCCTTCTCTCTCCTGTGATTTTTTCCGCAGCGTTTGGCATCCTGTGTTGAAAAGTACAGTTTAGATCTGACGGGCGGAGCCTTTCCCTTGCGAGGGCAGGGCAGCAAGGCCAAACTACTCAGCTGTCAGGCTATAGAAACCTTTCCCAACCGCGCAGCCAGAGAAGGCAGCGTTGATGAAGGTTTGTTCCTGATGTCCCTGTTTGGTTTTTCTAAACTAAATGGTTTTGGCATCCAAGCAATGAATGCTGTTCCATACCCACAGCCTGAAAGTCTTAAGTCTCTGTATAAACTAACTTCTTGGGCTTATTTCAAAGGAAAAACTGGGTGCTGAAATTCTGTGGGACTTGTTAAAATAAACCCTATTTTTCCCTTCAATGCTTGCTGACATGCTGTAGCGATGTATGGTGGGGTCACCTCTATAACGCCTGTCAGTCATTTTATTCCTCCAGCTCTCGTCTTTGAACAGTAAGATCATCCCCTCCATTGCTTAGGAATGTTCCCTCAACTTTCTTTTTTCCCCTCTTCCAACCTATGCCTGCACCTGCATCCAGCTGGCGGCCGGTCAGGAGTGCTGTTTCCCCGGGCTCGGTCCTGGGGCCAGATCTGTTTGATGCCTTCCCCAACCACCTGGATGAGCCGGCAGTGTGCCCGCGTGGCCAGGAAGGCCACCAGCATCCTGGCTTGTATGAGAGATAGTGTGGCCAGCAGGAGTAGGGCAGTGATCGTCCCCCTCTACTCGGCAGTGGTGAGGCTGCACCTCGAATCCTGTGTTCAGTTTTGGGCCCCTCACTACGAGAAAGATACTGAGGTGCTGAGTGTGTCCAAAGAAGGGCAGCGAAGCTGGTGAAGGGTCTAGAGCACAAGGTTTAGTTGGGATCTTAGGAAAAATTTCTTCACAGAAAGGGTTGCGAAGCAGTGGAACAGGCTGCCCAGGGAAGTGGTGGCGTCACCATCCCTGGAGGGAGTTAAAAGACGTGCAGACGTGGCGCTTTGGGACAGGGTTTAGTGGTGGACTTGGCAGTATGAGGTTTACAGTTGGGCTCGATGATCTTAAGGGCCTTTTCCAACCTAAATGATTCTACGAGTCTATGATCTGCCTGTGCACTTTGCCCTCTCTGTGTCTAATAGGTTCCTACACCTACAAGCTCTTAAAGCAATAGCTTCTGGCTTCCCTCGTCCGGACCGACAGTTAAAACTCCTCTGGTGTCTTTCATTACCTTGCAATAATGAGATGTGCATCTCTGGGTTTGCACATCCAGTGATGCTCTGAGCACATCTCTGAGCCGGCTGCAGTGATAACTTCCACAGCCTTTTGTTTGGGTGTGTGAATGCCCTTCCCTCTCTTCTTACTGGCCTTAACTTATGTCTGCTTGTTACAAAGACGACACTGGCATGACTTTCTAGGCTATTTGTGTTTATTAGCTTTGACTTAGTCCTGAAGAGGCAGCTTCCACCTCTTTTGGGGTGCCACCCTCTAACAACAGCGTGTCAAAATCTAATGAAAACTCCTTTGGATTTTCTCCACTTGTGTCACGATTCTGAGGAGAGGGCCTTCTAAAACCTTGTCAAAAACAACCAACAGGCTCACCTGCCAAAAAACCCAAACCAAAACCAACAAAAAAGGCCCTTTCGGTCCCCTTTTCATGAAGTCTGAGGCATGGAAAAATGCTTGTCATTTTTCTGATGGCTCCTCATTAGCTTTTATCCAGAAACTATTCAAGTTGTAGGCCCACATGAGCTTCTGTTGGATGTGGGTTGAGGTTAGAAATGCAGCTGGCTTCTGATTTATGAAACTAATTGACATCTTCAAAGGCAGTTTCAGCGGCTCACACAAGTGAAAGGGCACAGAAGCTCACGATGACACACAGTAAAGCGTGGGAGGCTCCCTGAGCAGCCCTGATGAACTCAGCAGAGAACAGAGACCCATTTTGCCAAATGACCTGTCTCCTGGTTCCCTGCTCTGTCAGGGTAAAGGATGCACCCCCCACTTTGCTCACATCTGGAGAATGCCTTCTCCCCAGAGGCGACAGACCATGCCACTTCTTGAGAGAACCCGAGTGTAACATGGTCAATGTTTGATGTTAAACTCTTTGTTCCAATCTCCTGTTTGTTGGGGTTGGGTTTTGGTGTTTGTTTTGTGTGATAATTGTGTTCTTTCATTCTGACTGTGCTGGAAAGGAGCTATTCGTAACACTCGTAATCGAGTCGAATCTGGAAATTAATCATGCCAGCTGAGTGATCAAGTGTATATGACAAGAATTTGTATGCTTTCTAAAAGCAGCAATGTATGTTTTCCTAGGGTGGTGGGTTGGTTTTTGGTTTTTGGTTTTTTCTAACCATCTTGATGCACTCTTACTGTATGGGAAACTTGATTACCTGACAATTGTGTATTGGATTTGTCTTAGGACGGATACAGGTTGAACTCGCAAAGGGGGGCAGCATGACTGAAACCTATCACAGAGGTGATGCTATGGTGTACATTGTTAAAATTCTTCTTAGTCAAGTGTTGCGTTTCATGAGTGACGTAACAGAATGAATCCAAAATAGAAAGTGATGTTTTGAAAATGTCAGATAGATTGTATTTTCTCCCACTAAGAAACAATGTCTTGTCTTTTCCAGTCATATCTCCTGGCACCAGTGTCTCAGTCTTCAGCTGGCAAGTGAATACACGCGGCCAGGGAAAACCATCTACTTATTTGGGTGTATTTGACTTTGACTGCTGGTATCAGGCTCAAAAGCCAGGCTCGCTAAGGTAGGTTTTTATGAAGCTGGTTTCAGTATCCCTCCCCATAATTCATTGGAAAGTCGGCGTTTAGCTTCTGCGCTTGTTTTCTTTCAGGCCAGAAGAATCCCTTCAGGACTGCCCCTATTTTGCACTGTGGTCACTGGACGCTGTAACAAGCACGACTGCTCCAAACCTCCTTCTGGATGTTGTGGTGCAGGAGCGCAGCCTAAGCTGGAGAGTTCCTCCTTCTTATCCACAACCTGAGCTGTGTTTTCACCCAAGCACCTATAATTTTGGTAGGTATTACACGGCTTTGAATAGTGATAAGCTTAAACGAGCTCAAATGCCATTTATTGGTTCTCCTGTTCACTGTTTGTCACGAAAAAACCCAACCAAACCGAAACACCCCAACCCCCCACCCACCCAACTCTGGTGACGTTGTACTGACCAAGTGTGTGCTGTTGTGACACCTGCCTGACAGGCGGCTGGGTCTGGCGGTTGGGTGCTTCTGTAACGCAGCCCGTGAGGTGGTGCTGGTGACCAAATGAAATGACTCTGGGCTGAAGCTCAAAGCGCAGCACCTCGATAGCCCCGGAGGGAAAATCTCTACACTCAGCCATTATTTTTCTAAAAAAGGCTGTAAGTGATGTGATGAGGAGAACGGGTACTCAGTTGTACCTTTCCAGAGGTTGCTGTGACAAAAATGTAAACTGGTGCTACCATCACGGTGAGAGTATGGAATGTTGTCCAACGTTCATTGTCTCTGCAGATGGCACGTGCCTGCTGAGCTCTGGAGTTGTTCATATGACGTGCAGCGGCTTCCAGAAGGAGGTGATCTTTTACTGTATCTTTATGGAGAATGTCAAGAGATGGACCTTTCCTAAGCTTTCCATGGCGCTGCTTTCGGTGTCAGGGACCATTTAATGCTCCTCCTGCCTATCCACACGTGTAACTGCAATTGTACCCTACCAGTTTTATCAAATGTAATGTTTGAGGTCCCCTCTTGGGAGTGTAAACCCACCGTTGTCTCCTGTTGAAGCACGATCAGGGCCTGAATGTCTAGAAAGGAAGAGAGCGCTGCTCTAGGAGCAGGAAGAGAAAGTCGGGGAAAGCTGTTCCTTCTCTCTCATCAATGAGTGCAACTGCCTGCGTGGTCCTGAGTTCGGGTTTTGATCCCTGATTACCTTGGAAAAGAGGACAGAACGGAGAAAAGGAAGCATCGTTCCCTCAGAACAACCTTCTACCCCGTCAGTCTCTCAAAGCATTAGGTTCCGTGCATAACCTGACGATGGGGGTGTCTCACTCGGATGCGAGTGTCTGCGAACATCCGCTTGCGGGACTATACCTGACCGTTTGCTTCCAAGGCAGTGAGCTGCAGCAAACAATTGCTGTTGGCAGCTCTACCCGATGACTTCCCTGTATTTTCCCTTCATCGGTCGGCTTTGCTGCAGCCTCTCAAAGCAGATCTTCACCTCTGTAGCCTTTGCCTTGTGCTACAGGTGCCCAATTGACTCCTCTGGGACTGCCCTCTTGTTGCTGCAACACCTCAGTCACCTTTAGCTCGTGACACCCACCACCTTCTCTCTGCTTTATCCCACCGCAGTGACTTCACCCCCCTCCTTCAGAGGTTTCCCATTTGCAGGGCACCAACCTTTCTCTCTCCTCTGAAGGATTTCCATGAGAGATGCAGCCTTTGTGATGAAGAACCCATCTTCACCCAGGCAGGCTCCAAGCGAAATGCTGAGCGAGCGAGTCATCAGGCAGAGGAGCACTTAGTAGGAAGGGGAGAGCAGGCTTTCCCTGCCCTCATCTTCCTCTCTACTGGATTCCTCACCAGATCTGTGGGGGTGCGCTGGGGCAAAGAGCACTTGTGCACAGTGTGGTAGCTAACATGAACGTCTTGGCAGGTTGGCCTGGCCCATAGGCTGTCTCTTTTGCAAGCCTGATGTAGGCTCTTCCATTCAGATTGGGTGATCTGATGTCAGCTCCACATTGGAAGTAATTGGGAAATGCAGAAATTTGTCACACCCTTTGCTGAATTGAGACTAGATCATTCAGAGGCTTGTTAGGCATTTGAGCAGGAATTGCTTGTGAATGTGAGTAAGACAAATCTCAGAATTAGGGATAAGAAGCTTGGTTTGGGGGTTTGTTTGCCACCGTAAGTTGTACTCGGTGTGTTTCCTTGTCTGAGACTGGTTTTCAGAAAAAGATGGAAATCTGATGTGTGTATTCGAATGTGTAGAAATGGCTTTGAATGTGATGATTTTATTTAGAAGGGAAAGATACTTCTGAATGTGCTTAAAAAGCCAAAGAAACAAGCAAACAAAAAGCAAAAGCCCTAAAAAGGAAAATTTGCTGAGGGCTCAGTCTTGGGCCCCTCGGGACAAGAAGGACATAGAGTTGCCGGCGCGTGTCCAAAGAAGGGCACCAAAGCTGGGGAAGGGTCTGGAGAACAGGTCTCATGAGGAGAGGTTGAGGGACCTGGGGTTGTTTGGCCTGGAGGAGAGGAGGCTGAGGGGAGACCTTATCGCTCTCTGCAACTGCCTGACAGGAGGCTGTTGTGAGGTGGGGCTTGGTCTCTTCTCCCAGGTCACTAGCGATAGAACGAGAGGAAACGGCTTCAAGCTGCATCAGGGGAGGTTTAGGTTGGATATTAGGGAAAATGCCTTCACTGCAAGGGTGGTCAGGCGTTGGAAGAGGCTGCCCAGAGAGGTGGGGGACTCACCATCCCTGGAGGTATTGAAAAGACATGTAGACGTGGCACTTGAGGGCACGATTTAGGAGACATGGTAGTGTTGGGTTGACAGTTGCACTCAATGATCCTAGAGGGCTTTTCCAACCTTAAGGATTCTATGATTCTATGTTTCTATGATCATTTCACCTGGAAGAAGTATCAGAACACCAGCTGCACTAAGCTACTCCTTAACAGTGCACGTCTGTGCCTGCCTGTGCTTTGCCCTTTTGAAGGATTGCCATGGCATTAGAACACAGTGTTTGAAGCGCCTAAAACTGAAACCTATTAGAACATCAATGTTTCACTTCTTTTCTGTCGTTTTGGGAAATGACAACTTAATGTTTGGGGTGTCGTAACTCCTTCATGTCTTCATAGCCTGGAAAGCTGCTTGATCTTGGCTTCACTGCTTCCATGCAAACGTTGCAGAGTTCTGTTTGGTCTGTCCCCTTCGCGCATTCCTGATGGCAAACTTCTCTGCACCCCATGTGCCATGGGTATAAGCAGGGCACGTTGCTGGGAATAGTTAATTGGAACGCAGTAAATTGAGAGGATAATGCAGAGGCATGCAAATAAAGATTAGAATTAGCCTTTGGGAAGTTCATGTGTCAGGGGAAAAATTCCATGTGCTCCTCAAAGCAACAAGCAGCCCAGCCTGTGATGCCTGAGTGAGTGTAGAGTTAGAAACAAGCACTTACTGTTGTGGTTTGGATGTTGAAAGCAGGTAGGATTCTCCTTTGATTTCGCCTGTTACTTTTAGGAGGAGCAGTTAGAGGCGGTCTTGTCAGCTGCTGCCCAGACAGGTTCTGTAGGGCTTCTGACTGGCTGCATTAAGCTTTGGACATCTAAAGGTAAGACTTGTTATGTTTTTTTTATGTTGCATGGTTTCTTCGTTTGGAATTCTTGATTCATTTCTTTTTTGTTCTCTCTTTTTAAAGAGCAGCCAAGTTCTGCTGCTAATTTAGAGTTGGCCCTTGACTGGACGTGGAGCAGAGTGATCTATACAAAAGGCGCATTTGAGCAAATCTGTGAGTACTAGTGCAGCCATGCTGCAAACCTAGAATCAGTCTTTCCAGTTGAGCTTATTCAGTGATCTGCTGGTAGATGGTCTTGCCCGCAGATCTGGAAGTGCACTTTGAAACTCTGAAATGGCTCTGTAGGCTAACGATTTCATACTTGTTCTTGAAAAGGTGTTGCGCTGTTTGACGGCTCCTGCAACTCCGTTGACCCGGAGAGGTTACAGGCTCTGCAGCACCGCCAGTTGCTTTTGAGCAACCTTAGCACAGTCTTAAACTGTTTTCTAACAGAGGCACAAGAGCTCGCTGGAAAAGGTTTGTCACAGTATTTCTAACTCTCTGGTGTGTCTTATGAAGATTTGGAACGATGCTGGGGCTGTAATTGTGGAAAGAGGAGCTGTTGTTGGTTTTGCTGATTGGCAGAAAGTCAAATGTAGCGGGGAGAAGGGGCTTAAATGGGAGGGGTTGGGGCTGCCACTTAACGCGCGTTGAGTTCAGGGCACGAGTTTGTTGGGGAGCTCGTGCGAGTGGGTGGGGAGGCTGCGTTCAGCAAGGAGCTGTGCAAGCACCCGGCTTGAAATTACAGCAACGGGCTGTGGCACTGTGACAAATACTCCCTTTGATTGTCAGCTAGCAGTGCGTAATTGCATGCAAATATTGGATTGGAAATTACTAAAATCAGAGAGGAAGCCTAAATGAGTAACATGTGAAGTGAGTTGCATGAGTTTCTGTAGCTGTTTCTATTAGAACTTGTTCCTGGCATATTGAGGAGAAAAGAGAAAATCCCTTTGCTAGAGTAAACCTCTCTGCTACGTGAAGAACAGGTGCCTTATCCATGAGTGGATTTAGTAGTTCCGACTTCACTTTTTTTTATTAAACCTTTAGTGAATCTTCTTCTTTGTAGGGGTTGCTTGTGATTGTGGGCTTTTACTTCAGTTAAGGAAGTGATACGGAGTGAAAAATGCACAGGCAAAGATTCCTACCGTGTTATTTTTCTACTTTCTCTTTAGTGCAATGAGGGGAGTTTTATAAAAAACAAAAGAAATTGCACACCAACAGTCCTCTTAAGCTTCGTTTCATGTTTTGCAGACTTGACAAACAAGCTGGCGGTGACCAGCCTCGCAGCTTTGTATGCACGAGTGGTCCTCTGGTTCTGTGGGTCCCGTCTCCTGCCAGAGGGCTCAGGTAAGCCTAAACTGTCACGCATCTGTAGCAGTCAGTGCTTCCTATGAACACGTGCTTCCCCGTGGTTTTGTCAAGGCTTCATCAATACCAAGTCGTGCCGGTTCAGTGACAGCAGATGCTGAAGTTCTGCTGCTGAAATTGAGATTTCACTGTTTTTTCAACTCCGTCGTGTAGAATGATGGAAGCAGTTTCTTTCCGGGGTGTTTCTCAGAAACAGCACTAAGCCTCTGAGTGAAGGAGTTGCTCGTGCCCACAGCTTGAAATCCTTGGGATTGTAAACAAGTAACTCCTAAAGCACCAACACGGGAATGCTTGATTTTACAGTAAAAGCCTGACGTGCGTGTTTTGAACTTTTTACGGATTGTTTGAGGAAAAAATACACCTTGGAAATAGTTCATCATTTGGATGGGTTATAAACCCTATTGTCAGCCTTAACTGTCTTACGCATGTTCACATGACATGTTTAAAAACCCATTCCCTTTGAGAACTGGGGTTTTTTTTTTAGAGTGAACTTCAGCTGACACTACATGTTCTGGATGCTACATCACCTGTAAGCTTGAAATGGCACTTAGGACAAGGAGGAATTGACTCCTGTGTCGTAGGTCTCTTTTAGCAAAGGCAGAAGGAGGATGGGCTTCTTTCAAAGTCGGAGGCTGGCCTGTGCTTTTGATGCTCAGCTTGTGTGTTCTTCTGTCTTTTTAGTCAAAAACTGTAGGTTGAAAATGTGATATGACTTCTTTAACTTACTTCTTATTTATTGCCTGTAGGTGATGAGATGCGTTTCTCTAGACCTTTCTACAATTATCCTCTGATTCGGAGCTACTACGCTGGTCATCGACAGAAACTGGAGCGTTTATCAAGGTAGGACGTGCAGGAAAGCTCTAGAGCAGTTCCGCTGCAAATTCAGAAGCGGCAGCAAGTGGCTGCCAGCGAGCGCACGGCGATGGAGAGGAGCCGGGAGGAGGCTGTGCCCATGCAGCGTGCTGCGAGCAAAGCCACGAGCATCCTCCGCCGTGGCTCAGGAGAGACGGGATTTTGGCGTGGGTGATGCCAGCGCTGCCCTCGGCCACCCAGCAGGGACGAGGGGTGGGCAGGAGCTGCCAGTGCCGGCAGCGTGGCGTGAAAAGCAACGGCCCCTTGCCTCGCAGGGCAGCCCCTTGTTCCAGGGATCCACCCGCCAGGGATTGAAGGAAGGAAACCAGATTGCTGCTTACGGCTTTGCTTTGAGCGTGTTTTGGATTTGAAGAGCGCGTTTAATAAAGGGTATCTTATGTCAACAAAGTGTCCGGAGTCGTTCTGTGGTTACAAGGCGAGGGCAGTCGGGGTCTTGGGGGCTCGGTGGGTGGAAACCCTTTCTGGCTGGGAGCATCCACCCACCCGTCCCCCTGCACCTCCCCAAAACCAGCCCAGCTGCTTCAAGTCTCCTAAACACTTCCCAATGTCCCTTTCAACCCGCATTACCGACCCATCCTAAATCCTGCCTCCTCCGAGCCCTGCCAGGATGGAGAAGGTGCAAATGCAAACGAAACCTCTGCAGGGAGAGCCTGGCCGGGGGTAGCGGCAGCTTCCTGGTGCGGGGTGCGGGTGGCCGGGCAGTGGGCACAGGCGCCGGGGCCCCGGCACTGCGGGGACGGATGAGGACACCCAGAGGGGACCTTTCCTGGAGGGGAAGGGGAGAAGAGGAGCGCTGAAGAGAAATCCCTCCAGCGCCGGGGAAGAAACCTCGTGCTGGGAGCTGATGCCTTGAAGGTGAGAAGGGCTGTAAGGGGGGGTTATAATTTGGTTTTAATGGAGGGGCTGATGCGTGGTGGGGGGAAGCACCTTGCGGCAAGTGGGTTGCTCGCAGACAGCCCCACCCTGCGCAGGGGGAGGGTGGGGATGGGAGCGCTGAGGCCTGAAGTGCTTTGCTGCAGGCTGCTCAGGAAAGCCCTCGAGCTCTTGCTGCCTTCAGGTGTGTTTTTGCAGAGGCAGGCCCTGCTCCCGAGGGAGGTGACTTGTTAGAAGGGCAGCAAACTGAGGGTTGGGGTTGGTTTCTGGCTGTCGGTCTGCTGAAAAGGGAGATAGAGATTCCCGCTCCCCTGGGAGTCGCCTCCTCCCTCCTCCACGGCTGGTCCCAGCACCCGCCAGCTCCCAGCCTGCGGCCGCTGGGGAAGGGCGCGAGCAGAGGGGACTCTGCCCGTGTGCTGGGGAGAGGGTTTGACCCTCCCAGCTCGTCTGGCCCAAACCCCCGGGGGTCCTGGCAGGAAAACCCCTTGTTGTCCGCACCACTGGTGGCAGCAGCAGCCCCCGAGAGCGGGTCTGGCCGCCCCCCTGCCCCTTGGTCTCAGGGGTCCTTCCCCCGTGGGGCAGTGGGCAGGAGGAGTGCCTGGTGGTTAAACCTTCCCGGAGACACCCCGAAGCCCCCCACCCCGCAAAGGGCAGGCCTTACAGTGTAAGGGGAAAGCAAACGGCTTCCCTTGGGTTTCATGGCTGCTCTTGGCCCCCTCGGTTGGGGTGCTGGGGGTCCCTCCCTGGTCTCTGTTAAAGCCCTTGGGCGGGCAGTGGTGGGGCTTGGGGAGTTCTTAGAGAGACATGTGTCTGTAATCCTTCTAATTAAATAAAGGCAGGCCCCATCCTTGAATCTGGGGCTCTACCAGCCCCCCTCCCCCCTTCAGCTTTGCCCTGGTCACTGTGGGCTCCTCAGCGGTCACAAGTGGAGGGGGGTCCCAGGCAGGAGGGAAGGGCTGGGGCTGCCCCTGCACCAGCCCCACGGGGGCACCAGGATGTGGGGTTTGGGATTGCTGGGGATGGATTTGGCACTGGGTGCGGGGTACGGTGGGATCCCGCATCCTCCCTGCCACCTCCCCGCGTACCCCAACCCTGCCCATCCCCACCCCGGGGCTCCGTCCCTCAAATAGCCGAGTCTCAGCCCAAACTGGCAGGTCCCCTCCACCTCCCCATGGCCATGCGAGGACCAACAGCAGGGCCAGGAGCTGTGTTATTGTTATTTGCATTCCCTCCGCCGCTCCCCCCAACCACTGCCGTGAGGGTTTCTGGGCTCTCCCTTACCGGGGGCACAGGAATGTGCAAGGGCTGGGTGGTGACACTGGGGATCAGGCATCCAAACAAGCTGTCGCCCCGCTGAGCCTTATTCTGGGGGGAAAAGCCTGTTTTGAGGGAGCAGAGCGGGTGATTCCGCTCCGCCCACACCCCCTGACTGTTGGTCGCAGCATCATTCGAATGACGGAACCCTCGGCCCCAGCTGCCCCAGTGCAGCCGGTGCTGGGCTCCTCGGCCTCGGGGGCCTCTCCTCGCCCAAAGACACGCGAGTTTGGGCTCACAGCCCGGCAGCGAAGCCGGACACCACAGCCCCAGCCCGGGAATAACGGACGCCTGGATCCACCGGCTCTCGCTGAGTAAGGGTGTGCTTGGGCTGGGCCTGTGCCCCCTCCCCGGGTTGTTTTAGGGCCGCTAGGTGAAGGGAGAGGCAGAAAGAGCAGGAAACCAAGGGAAGCTGGTAGCAGGAGGGGAACGTTAAGATATTTTGGCGAGGTGGTGTAGCCTGAGATTTTGTCCTGCTAGCAGCAGGTGGGAGAATCATTCTTGCTTTGCGGGATGGCAGGGCTGGATTTTGGCTGTTTGAGGGGGGTTTGGCTGTTTTTATTCTTTCTTACTTTGGCTGAAGGCTTGTTGGGCAGCACTGGCCTGCTGGGGTCTGGGTGACACCGTGGCACAGGGGTTTGAGGGAATTTCCCTGAGTTTGGGGCTGCTCAAGCACCCCGGGGAGGTGTTGTGGCTCCAGTGCGCAGCACCCTGGGGATGGGTCTCGCCCAGCGGCACCCGGAGCACCCAGGGCCAGCCCTGCCCGGGTGCCGGAGAGCAGCTGTGCTTCAGGGAGCTTCAACCCTCTCCCTGTTGCTGTTGCAGGATCTGCCCCATCCCCTCCCTTCCCTTCACGTGCACCCCGTGAAAGCAGGAGCTGCCGAAGTGCCGAGGCATGGCTGAGGGGTGGCTGCGCTGCCTGCAGGCAGGAAAGGACGGAGGGCCGGAGGGCAGCGTGGGGGACTCAGACGACCTGGACGACAGCCTGACCAGCCTCATGTGGCTGCAGGACTTCTCAATCAGCGCCTGCATGGGCAAGTCCTCCTGCTGCCCCAGTGACCCGGACCCCCAGGACTGTCACAGCATCCCCAGCTCTGCCGCGCCGTGCTCGCCCCCGGCCGCCAACCCGGCACGCATGGGCATGCCCCACACTCCCTGCAAGCCCATCTCCTCCCCCACCTTGAGCACGGCGCACCACCCCACGGCCGCGCACCCTCAGCTCATGCAGGACATCGACTACAAGACCAACCCACACATCAAGCCACCCTACTCCTACGCCACCCTCATCTGCATGGCGATGGAAGCCAGCCAGAAGCCCAAAATCACCCTCTCCGCCATCTACAAGTGGATTACTGACAACTTCTGCTACTTCCGACACGCCGATCCCAACTGGCAGGTACGAGATTTGGAGACTTCTTGCCTTCTCCCCTCTCCCCACGGGGCTGGGGAGGGCTTTCCACAGCCCCCACGGTGCAAGGCAAGGTCCCGCGGGGACGCTGGATGCCGCTGGCAGGAGAGCGATGCCGGCAGCCGGCGGGGAAGGGCTGTAACGGGAAAGAGCTTGGGTGTGCAGAAATGCCACAGCCATGAGGGCGGCGGAGGGAAGGAGCCATTCTAGGGGAGAGCCCGGGGCCGTGTTGGGAGCGGGGAGGTACCCACTGGCCTGCTGGTCCCTCCGGCTCCTCTTGGCGCTGGGGCGAAGGCGTCTCTGTGCCCAGCTCCACCTTCCTGGCGCTCTCGTGGGGTCCCCAGTCCCTCGGGGGTGAGCACACATGAAATCGCCAGGCCGAGTGCCTCTGGGGGCTGAGGAGCAGGTGTAGGAGAGGGACGGAGCCGACCCCCAGGCAGATTGTTGCGCAAATCCCTCGCTGCAGAGGTCCAGAGCAGAAATGCTGCTGCTTTCCAAGCAGGGCAGAGGGCAGGTCTCCTGACCCCTGGGACAGGCAAAGGAGGCTCCATCACTGTGACGAGCCGGTGAGGCCTCAGAGGGAAACCCAAGAGAGGTCAAATAGGGCTGCTGTCCCCAGCCAGCACAAGCGTGCCCTCGGGGGGCAGGGGCCAGCTCCCCCACGCTCACCAGCTCTGGGGACAGCCTGAAGCACAGGGGCTTTTCCCAGCCACCTTGGCTCGCTGCCCTCCTCCGGCACACGACGGGACCTCCGGCACGGGGGGCTTTCTCGGCTGTGGCAGGGCAGGAGGGACCCGGGAGGCTCGTCCCTCTGCTCGGGTTATTCGCAGCCCGCGCCCGCAGCACGCCAGCGATCCCGGCAGCGGTGCTCGCCCGGGCAGGGCAGGGCGACGGCGCTGCAAACCCCCTGCCCGGGTGCTGCCCACCTTCTCCCTGCGCAGGGCGGTCGCCAGCGCCTCTGGCAGCCCAGTGCTTTCTGTTCTTCTTTTTTCCTTTTTTCTTTATTCTTTTGTCTTATTCTTATTCTTTATTCTTTTTTCTCTTTTCTTTTTTTTTCTACTTTTTATTTCTCCTTTTTCTTTTTTCTTTTTTCTTTTTTCTCTTCTATTTATTTTTTCTTCTTTTTTATTTATTCTTTATTCTTTTTTAATTTTTTTTTCATTTTTGTTTTTTCTCCTTTTTTTTTTCTTTTTTTCTTATTGCTTCTCTTGCCTCCCTCTCTCTTTTTGGTCTCTTCTCTACTTTTTTAGGTCTCTTCTCTCTTCGGTTTGGTCTCTTCTTGGCTGTGTTCTCATCCCCTCTCCTCATTCCCATACATGAAGACAGCCTGGAAAGGTCATGCCACCTACTCTGGGGGGAGATGATGGAGATATCCCTGTGGGAGCTGAGTGCTTTGGAAAGGAGCCAACACACCCGGGCTTCAGCCCGGAGGAGGGGTTTTGGGGGTGGGGGGGGGTGCGGTGTGGGTGTGCGCATGTTTTTCAACAGCTCTAAGTGTTCAAGCCTTGGTTTTCCTCTTCAGCACTACGGGTTATGGATAAATAAGCATAAAGGTATCTAGGCAACATTACAAAAAAAACCACCCACCTCTACCATATCCAATCTCTTAATCCAGTCTTAGCTTTGTGGAGTCCAACGCTGGGGCATTTACCCAATAGCTGAGTTTCCTTTCGAATTAGTCACATCACTCCAGGCACATTCAGGGCTTCAGAACCACTCGACTGAGGCTGCCTGGCCTATGGTTTCCCGGGTCCTCCTTCTTCCCCTTTTTGAGGATTAGAGTGACATTTGCTTTCCTCCAGTCCTCGGGCACCTCTCCTGTCCTCCACGACCTTTCAAAGATAATGGAGGTTCAGCCTTGGTTTTTTTCCTGTTTTGGGTCTAGAACTCCATCCGACACAACCTCTCCTTGAACAAGGGCTTCATCAAGGTGCCCCGGGAGAAGGGCGAGCGAGGGAAAGGTGGGTTTTGGAAGCTTGACCCCCAATACGCCGACCGGCTCAAGAGTGGTGCCTTCAAAAAGCGGAGGATGCCCCCGGTGCAGATCCACCCGGCCGTCACCGACAGAGCCCAGCAAGAAGCACAGAGCGTCGCCAGCCCGGCCACTTCAGCTTGCGCCTCCAGTAACAGCCTCAACGTCAGCGTGGAGCTACAGCAGCTGCTGAAAGAGTTTGAAGAAGTCACCGGTGACCAGAACTGGAACCCAGCGGATGGCAAAGCAGGGCACAAGCACAAGCAGCCCTTGCCCGAGCAAACGGCCAAGGCGCCTCGGCTTTCCAACCCTGCCTTGCTGACCCAGGAAGAGCAGACTGAGCTGGCATCACTGAAAGGCAGCCTTGACTGGGAAGCCATCCTCAACACCACCCTGAATGGAGACTTCTCCACTTTTGGGGACCTGGAGCTCACGCCTCCCATCAGCCCCCTAACACGCGACCTGGACTTGATGCTACACGGGCACCACATCGCCTCTCCCCAGGGGCAGGAGCACGTCCTCACCGAATCCAACCACGACAACCTGGACTTTGATGAAACCTTCATGGCCACGGCCTTCCTGCAGCACCCCTGGCACCAAGGGGCAAACGATTACCTCTCCAACTCCGGCAACGTGGAGGAGGTGTTTGAACTCAGCGACGGCTCTTTGCCAGCAGATGTGAGCGACTGGAGCAGTCTGGCGTCCCTCTTATAAGGGGCCAGTCACTCTCCAAAGCCCGCACAGGCTTTAGTAGGATGCTCCCCCAGAGCTGCTGGGACTTACAAGGGACAAGAGTTTCTAGAGACAGAGACATTCACAGGGACTTTTACCAGCTTCATTGTAAGATTATTCACAGAAACACCGCGGGGAGAAAAAAACAACACCACAGGAACAGCTTGATAGAGCTTTAAAGGCCACGTCAGAAGTCTCTAGTCCATGAGTTTCCTCAGGAGAAGAAATACAACACTGCTTATTTTTTTGCTTTTAAAGGAATACATGTGAATTGTCTTTTTCTTTTTCCCCGTGGCAAAGGACACGGCCTACGTTCCTTCAGGGCTAACAAGAGCACCCGCTAAATCCCATCCAAGACATGAGATCCTGGTGGCTTAGGGCTCGACAGACTAAGTGCAATTTTCTTACCCCTTCGTCCCTCTGTTTCTCTCTCTCTTTTTCCTATTTTCTGCCTAGGGTAGGTCATAGGTATAGTGTGATAATTAGCTAGCAAGTACGTAGAGGTCCCTTCTAGATCCTCTGAGTTCAACCTCCCTCCTAGGGAGGTTCTACCTAGGGAAGAACAAAAGGTTTATAAATTCAGCAAGTCTGCTTCTTTAGATGTTTTTATAGAATCTATTATCGATTATATATTCAAAGGAACCTGTATTTTTAGCACTAGAATTTCCTAAGAGTGGGGTTAGGGGAAATGCAGTTTGGGAGTTGGTTTATATTTTCATTGTTTAAAGGCTTGTGTTCATCGTTCTGTAAACCAAGACCAGGCAAGGGAGGATTCCTGCAGCAGCAGCAACAGGTTTCATCAAGGGTCCCGGAATTGTCCGCGACAGGAGAGGAGCAGCGGGGACGGGGTCGCTCCCACAACTGGCTTTGGTATTTTTTCTACCCAAACCCCTCGCTGCCGTTGCCAAGGGGTCTAGACCACCATAAACCCTCTCTGCCTTTCACTAGCTGACATAGGCTGGGGACAGTGTCCCGGGGCTGGGGAGCAAGGGTCATGCCTCTTGCGGGTTTTGGGGGGGGGTCACTGTAGGTGTTGGTATCTGTATTGCTGATGCTTCTTTTTATTTGTTGTTTTTGTGATATTTTCCTGTTTTGGGGCCTCTATATGATACTGAAGAACTGCAGATACACGTGTGCAATTTAACGTTTTTCATGGAAAGTTATTTACAAATTAAAAACAAAAATGGAGAAGAAAAAACCCCTTCTGCCTCCTTGTTTCCCTCCAGCACCGCCGGGCTCTGTCTGACCCTCTCTCCTGTGGGTAGGGGACACCTCAGCAGCCCAGCCCTGGCTGTACACCCAGCCCCGGTACGGGGGTGCCATCACCCCCCTCTGCAGCGACACAGCAATTCTCCACGGGGAAACCGAGGCACAAACCCCCACCTGCGCGGCAACGCTTACACACCGCCCGTGTGGCACCAGGGTGGCCGTGCCTGGTGTCCGAAGTCCTGGGAGCTGCTCCCAACCCCCGGAGCATCCTTCCCTGCCCCTGCGGGGAGCTCCTGGGGGTGACATGATGGGAGCGCGTGGGACTGTCCCTCTGCTTGTGCCAGGGCCGGACCCGGCACCGCAGCTGCCCTGAGAAACACAAGTGGACGTTTTTATGGACATTTTACAGGGAAGGGCCATAGACAAAGGGAGTGATGTCTGTGTATGATGCCAAAGGCTGGGGAGGGGAGGGGTGGTGGTTGGTGAGGTTGCGTTGCATCGTATGGGACCTGGGCATGGCGAAAACGGTGTGGAATAAGGGGTGGCGACCACGCTGGTTTTGGCTGGGAGAGGGTCACTCCTCTTCGCTGCAGCTGGCGAAGCAGCCAGGGACCTTTCCAGCTTCCCACGCTCTGCCCCGTGGGCAAGGGGCCGGGGGGGCGGAGCCACAGCCAAGACAGCTGACCCTGACTGGCCAATGGGGTGCTCATTCCGTACCATGTGACGCCACGACCAGCCTATTACCCGGGGCAGTGGGCGCACAGAGGGGCGGCTGCTGCTCAGGGACCGGCATCGGCGGGTCGGCGGGTGCTGAGCGGCCGCGTCACGTGCCGTGTGTCTGGGTTGTTCATTCCCCCTTCCCCCCGCCCCGGGTTTCGCCTCTCTCTCCTTATTTTCCTTTTCTTTGCATTATTGCTGTTGTTATTATGGTTTTATTTTAATTATTAAACTGTTCTTATCTCAACCCACGAGCTTTCTCACTTTTGCCCTTCTGATGCTCTCCCCATCCTGCCAGTGGGGGGGCTGAGCAAGCGGCTGTGTGGGGCTCAGTTGCCGGCTCAACCCCAACAGCCTTTGCTTGTGGGCAGCCAGGCTGGGTGCCCCTACCAGCACCGCCTGGCCCCATCCCTCCCTGGCGCTGCAGAGCTTCTGAGCTACCTGCTGCTCTCAAGCCAGCGAAAGAGCACTGGGCCTATGGGCATCACAAAGAAGCGGTATTTGATGTGCATGCATTTGCAGCAGGATGATTTGGGAATCGGAATACACTTGCCCTCTGAGACAGACTGCTGACATTTCCAACAGCAAACTACTGGGAAAAAAAAAACAACCCAGCAATTGCTTCATCAGTTCAACCTGACTTGGCAAGTTTCATTGAAGGGGACACAACTCTGCTTTAGAAGCAGCACCAGCAGTCGGATTTTCAACAACAGGAGACAGTGCAGGGTACACCAACAAATAAAACAACAACAGAGAGATGAAGACCCTCTGAAACAACACATGGATGTGGAGCGTGTCCTCCAGAATCAAACACAGCAGCGGGGGGAGAGGGGGGTCTCTGCCTTGTTACCCTGTCCCTAATACCTCACCTTCCCTTTAGCTGGAGCCTCTCTTGCACTTTGCTTTGTGGGTAAACAAGTTATAGCACATCAGATTTCGTCTGTTATTTATCGCTCGCAACAGGTTAAAGTGTGCATTGGGGTGTGCACGGGGATATTCGTCCTCAAGGGATAAGGAAATCAATTCATTGTTGGAACCCTGAAACCCAAATTTGCAGAGCTTGACTTGACTTACGGAAGCAATAGCACAGAAAAAAAGTGCTTTGTCCGTAATTGAACAAAGGCTAAAACCAGGGGAATCAAACACGACCAGACAACTATTGCTATGAAGGGGGCCACTATGCCAGTGCAGAGAGGGGGTCAGACCTCCATCTCAAGAGCCATCCCTGAAAGCTGGCGGAACTGCCGAAGAAACTGTGAGTCTCTGCTCAAAGACTACTTTCTTCTCCCTTTTTAATTTCACTGAAGTACATTTGCTGACCATGCTGACTTCACAGCAATCAAATCCCAGGTAACTTCTCAGTGTCGGGTGACAGCTGAGGACCAAATCTGAAGCATCCTCCACCTGAGTTCCCCACGGCTCAGCTACAGATCCCCATCTGGCATCTTCCCAGTAGTGAGCTACTGAACCACACAAAAATAATTCTTACCTGTTGTAATCCTGCTGCTGGGCAGGAGCCACTGTTCAGGAGCTGAACACAAATGACTGCCATCGTGCTTAGGAGTGATTTGAAACACTGCCCTTCTGCCACCTGCAGCACAGCTAGTTCTGCTTAGCAGGAGGATATTGTCCTCCACGCGTCTCCCAACTCTGGGGGCAAATTCTTACACAAATAACTACTTGCCAAAGTCCCGAGGAAAACCAAGTGTGGGCTGAGACATCCCCTTTCCACGTGGCTCTCTGCTGACAGGGGAAAACCCACTGAAATTCGCAGACTGACCGCATTCACCAACTGCAACTCGCACAGCAGCTTTCAGGAACGGTTCCAGGGCACAGCAGCAATGGCACAGATTGATTTTAAAAGACCAGAGGCGTGATCTGTGGGTGTCACAGCCTTCCCCAGGCAGCCCTCCCGCTCCAGGTACCCCAGGCACACCCTCTACTTTAGCAAGAAGAGGCCCAGCAAAGCCTCCCCACACACCGGAGTGGAGAGCGAGCACCAGGGCCAGCACACGCACAGAGACGCACATTACCTGGGACGAGGACTGCATTCACATCAGGATTATAAAAATAAACACAACACACTTAAAATGGGTATTTCTTTTCCTCCCTTACCCCATCCCATCCGTTTCCAGTCCCTAACCACACTTCTCATTATTTTCCTCAACGCAGTAAGGTTATTTGGACAACACAGGAAAAAATATGAGGGTGGGACAGTATTGGCCAGGTAAACCCACAAAAATACGAACTCGTCTGACTTTTGTCACTGTTACAGAGGAGACGACAGGGTGCTGTGACACAGAGAGGGACAACATCACTGGGCTGCTGCGGGAGGTACGTGCTAGTGTTTTATCAGGTCTGAGTTTTCTATTTGCTGCTGCACAGTCTATGTTCCATATCCCAAGGCTGAGGATAGCTGTTCTCAGAGCATATCCTTTTAGAGCCCTCTCAGGTCCCTTTTTACCTATTGCCTTTGTTAGGGCAACGGCCTTTTCTCTCCCATATACAGGGCCCCTCTCCTCCCTCACATCACCCAGAGAACAGACCTGATGACTTGTAAAACAGGGACAGAAAATGTCTGTAATCTCAGTGCTGAACCCAGGGCAGAGAAGAGGTGCTTATCTCCAAAACCTCACCCCTGCTCCTGTCCTAAAAGCCCAGGAAAGAGGATACACAGACAGTGATCCCCCCCTTCAGGGACTTCAGGTATTTTGTCTCTGCTGCGGAAGTATCAAAAATACAAAGTCTGTGCTACCGTTTTGGGTTCTTAAATAACCAACCATCAAAATTCGAAGGTACCTTTAGCCAGGCTCTATATCCCCAGGATTACAGACAGCTACCAGACGCAGTACTTCAAGTTCTAAGAAAGAACAGCCATAGCCCAGACACTCTGAGGTGCAAGTTTACTTGAGTGACAAACATCAGTGACCTGACAAAGAAGTCACAGAAATGTCAGCAGCAGCACCTTTAGAACAGTGTTTCTTTGTGGAAGCCCAAGCCCTGTGCTCAGATATCTGCCATACTTAGCCATCACAGCGCCAAAATACTAAATCTGTTACGTGTGCTGTATCGACTGAAAATAGGAGTGGAAACGTCACCTGAAAGCAGTTCCTAGGATTAGGCGCAATTTAGGAGCCCTGTGAAAAAACCCAGAAAGGTCTCAATTGCCAGAATTTGCTTTAAGATAATCTGGAAAATGCTGCAGTATTTTAGGGAGTAGTTATTACATTTGAAAACTTGCTGAGATTTCACACACTCATTGATCTGTAGCTGCGCTCTACTCATGATGAATCAGACATACAACCACGGATATTGTTGACAAACAACTCATACACCATCCAAAGTGCCCCATGAGCAGAGGGCAATTCGGAGGCTGCTGTGGAATTTAGGGGCAAAGAGAAAGGCTCATGCTGCCTGCCACTGCTAGAACACCACCGGGCTCGCACTTACAGCCACGCACCTCCCGAAGGGGAGGAAGGACAAGGACGTACTTTACATCACCACACAAGGGTTGCTTCATCCACTTACCTTGAGGAACACACTCCAAGGCCAGTAACGCATTTTGGAAGGCCTCTCCACCACTACAGCCTCCATTCCTCGCTCCCAAACAGGAGCCACTCTAACAGTGGTTTCTGCAATGTTTCCAGCTGAAGGAACAGAAAGCTCATCTGCCTGGTTCATTTTCCGTGTCAGAACAGCAGTGCCACTCTTGCCTTGAACCGCATACAGCTATTTACCTGATCCTTGACGACAGCAGCACCTCTCCTCTCATTTAGGGCAGCATTACAATACCAGGAGAGGGTGCCGCCCAACCAGAAACGGAGCGTGCATCGACAAGACAGCGCTAGGCACACCCATTTCAATTAACCCCCAGAACAAGGCCACGTTTAGAAGCGCAACACTGTGGTGTCCAGAATTACTGGGGAGGGCCTGAAAGCACTGCAACAACTACTGCAGCAATACACCCAAAGCTTGCACGCAGAGTCACATAAATTCAGGGTTTTTTGCTTGCAGATGCTTCATGGGCACCAGGAGGCTGCTGTAGTGTTTGTGCAAGAGACGCTGTAACTCACCAGTGTACTTCATTTATTCAGAGCCAACACCAGAAAGACATGGCAAAACCACAAGCTAACAATGGCTACTCATTGTGGTGGAGAGGCAAATCTTTAAGAAGGCTGGAAAACACGACCGTTCAAATAAGGCCGGCGGAGCTGACATACTACTGGGCTGTATGAATACATGAATGACAGCAACAATCCTGTAGCCAGGATTGCATTTCAATAGCGGTAATTTCAGTCACTGCACCTGATTCTCTGTCCTCCGTAAATCTGAGGAACACAGAATACAGAATGACAACCTGGAGCACAGAGACCAGCTTAGGGCAGAAAAGAGATCTTAGAAAGAGAACTACTAACATTTGCTAACATGCGAAACTGATTACTGCGTTTCAAGTTTGGAAAGGATTAACGCTTCCTTCATAATACCTGCACAAACACAATACTGTTTGCGATATTGTTCTTTTGCTCTTGCCTGAAACGGACATTGTCTTTAGGAAACTAGTCGCAATCACTTATGAAGGAAACTGCTTTTTTGCATGGCTCGCCAGCTGGCACCCTTGCTCTTTCCTCTATGGCTAGTATGCAAAAACCCCAGATTTGGGGCAGAAGAATACCTGCCATCTCCTGCCCCCTCTCCCCAAATGCAAGAAATAGTCAAACACTGACAATCAGACTCTTCTGGGATGGGAACAAATTAGAAGTTTACACTACAGTGCGTATCTGCCTTTAGTCTAAAAGCAAGAAAAGCAAACACATCGAATAGGGAATCTCTCCAGGTACAGGAAGCAGGATCTGCAACTCGGCTCTCAGAAAAAGCAAGCAGACGGATGACAATACCACAGAACCACAGAGTTGCTCTGCAAAACACCAGCGCACGCGTGTGTGTTAAGTATCAACCGGTCAACTAGCGTTGGAGATGAACGCTTGAACGGTCTAAAAACACGTGTAAGACTGCATCTGGGGTGCCTCAGTTTGAACGGGACAGCTCGAGGGCACGAATGTGAGGGTGCCTCTGTACCGCTATACTTTGCGTCCCAGCCTCTCTCCTCGGTTGGCACAGGCCAGTTGCCAGATTTGCCCGAGAGCTCCCCAGCATGGCCACAAGGTACCGGTACCACCAGCGCCAGGTATCCCCACGGTTGGGAGCAGCATTGTCCCCACCCTGGGGCAGAGAGGGGCAGCACAAAAACAACCCCCAAAAGGGCCCCATCCCGCCCCAGTGGTGGGGATGGGGCAGCTCACCCATGGCAGCACCGCAGGGCCGCCTGTACCGGCTGCATCCCTTCCCCTTGGGAAGGAAATTCACCTCTCCACAAAAATCATGCTTGGGAGGGAAATTGTGGGCATGGGAAACCATTGGGATAGGAAACCATCCCAGGGCTGAGAAATCATTGTTGGCATGGGAAGCCATCACTGGGATGAGAAATCATCGTTGGGATGGGAATTCATGGCGGGGATGGGAAACCCTCATCGGGATGAGAAATCAGCACAGAGGACAGAAAATCATCAGCAGGATGGGAAATCATGGTGATGGGCAGTTGCTGAGGCATGACAAATCCAGCCCTGGCAAGGCTGGCTCAGGCAGGTGCTGGCGGAATGATCGCCCTGGGGACAGAACCCCAGAACAGTGTTTGCCCCAAACAAACCCCACACTGACCCACCGCCAGGCAGGTACAGCAGCAGGCTCCTGCTCCTCGTGGTGCTCCTGCCCTCCAGGTAACCCCCCAACGGGCTCTGCCCACCAATACCTCACCCCACCACCCCTCTTTGCTTCCCCCAACAGAGAGGTTCCCTCTCCGGCTGCCCACGGCATCGCAGGTGCCCAGCATGAGCTTCACCACCCCAGCCATGCCAGCACCGGTCAGTGCCCACGTGCTGCCCTCTGTCCCGGGGCTGGCAGTGTCTGGTGAGCCTGCCCAGCTCCACACCGTCACCCACCAGCTGTCCCAGCCGACCGTCTGGCAGGCGGTGCCAGGGCCCCTGGGGGCCCCGGGGCAGGTGGTGCAGCTCCCCAGCAGGGTGCCACCTCCCCCAGTGGCACAGCTCCCTCACGGGGTGCAGCTCCCCACTGGGGTGCAGCTCCCTCACGGGGGTACAGCACCCGAAAGGCATGCAGCTCCCCGCTGGGGTGCAGCTCCTCAGTGGGGTGCGGATGCCCATGGGGGTACAGCTCCCTGCTGGGGTGCAGCTCCAGCTGGGGTGCCTCTCCCCCATGGGATGCAGCTCCATGCTGGGTTGCAGCTCCCCAGTGGGGTGCAGCTCCCCAGTAGGGTGCAGCTTCCCCATGGGGAGCAGCTCCCCCACGGGGTGCAGCTAAACCATGGGGTGTCGCTCCCCACCATGGCTGCTCCCTGTCCCCCTGCCTACGGCTGGGGACAGCAGGTGGTGCCACAGGCGCTGGTGCCCCACCAGCCGAGGGGGATGGGGCCACGGACCCTGGACCAGCAAGAGCCCATGGACCCCACGGGCTCCTGCCTGCTGCGTGCCCCTGCCCACACCGGCGACCCACCACCGTGCCGCCCCACGGCTCAGCCTTGGGTCCAGGAGCACCCTGTGCTCCACACCCTGCCCGGCAGCGCCCAGAAGCCGTCGGAGGGCTTCAAGAAGGAAGTGGTGGCCATCGAGGACAGTGTCCCTGCTGCCAGCCCCCACCAGACCGCCCTGGCTCTGCCGACCTGCAGAACCAGGATGGAGCCTAAAGGTGAGCTCTGGGGGGTGGCAGAGCCCGCGGGCAGCTGCCCTGTGCCAAGGAAAGCTTGCATCACCCCGCGCTTGGGTTGGATCTCTTTGCTTTTTCAGCAGTGGAGACCACCCCGGCAGCCCCAGAGAAGCCCGTCGACCTGCCCGAGCAGGGGCCACAGGCCTTCGCTGAGGCCTGTCCTGAGCTGGCAGAGGACACCATCGCCAGCTTGGTGCTCTCCTGGCTCAACACCTTGGAGAGCGAGGACAGCCTCCCCGATGGGCCTGACAGCCCCAGCCTCGCCGCCTTCCTCCACGAGCTCCCCGACCTCTCCGAGTACGTGGCGGAGGGCGGCTGCCCCAAGGAGCCAGCAGCGGCGGCGGGGCTGGGGGTCGGCGAGGTCTCTGTCGACGACGTCGACGACTTCACCAGCTTCCTCAGCCGGGTCCCTGACTTCTCCGAGTACGTGGCAGAGGGCGGCTGCCCCCATCAGCAAGTGGTGGCAGCAGGGCTGGGGGACAGCGAGGACACCATCCCTAATGGCCTTCATTTCCCCAACAGCCTCATCAGCGCCGATTTCCTCGATGACCTCCACGACTTCTCCATGTACGCGGCAGATGGCGCCTGCCCCCAGGACCATGCGGTGGTGGCAGGGCTAGGGAACAGTGAGGACACCACCCTGACCACCAGTGTCCCCAACGTGACTGCCGAGGCCCTTGATGAGCACCCTGACCTCTGTGGGTACGTGGCGGACGGCGGCTGCCCCAAGGAGCCACTGGTGGCGGCGGGGCTGGTGGATGGCGGGGACACCATCCCCAATGTCCTCGACTTAACAACTTCACTTAACAAGCTCCCCCACCTCTTGGAGTACAGGGCAGAGGGCGGCTGCGAGGTGGAGAAGTTGGCAGCAGTGATGCTGGTGGACGGTGAAAATATCCTCGCCGATCTCCCCGACAGCCTGGACACCACTGCCTCCTGCAGCAAAGACCCTGACCTCCTGGAGTACGAGGCGGAGGGCGGCTGGTGCAAACGCCGCCTGCAATCGGGGATGCTGGGGGATGCCGACCCCTTTAGGGGTGTGCCGGCCTCCCCCTTGCAAGACACCAAGGGGAACCAGGGCGGGGTGTCGGCAGTCCTCCCCACCTGGTGGCGGCCGTTGGACACATCCGAGGAGAGCTCTCCGGAGACTGCATGGGAGACTTCTGAGGACAGTGCTGTGGACAGTCCCCAGAACGATCCCCTGCAGGCTCCTCCGGAGACGGCAGAGGAGACTTCTGAGGACAGACCTGTGGACAGTCCCCAGAACGATCCCCTGCAGGCCCCTCCAGACAGTCCCCTGCTCAGCGTCCTGCAGTTCCCAATGCTGAGTCCCTTGCCCAGCTCCCCAGATGCACCCCCAGTGTCACCAGCCCCACATAGCCCAGCTGGCGGAGACGGCGCTGCGGAGGCAGCCTCGGATGGGTCTGACCCACCTGCTGCTGCCGCCGGGCGTTGTGTCCTGCCAAGAGGGGCCCCAATGGGGAGAAGCGGGCGGCAAGCAGGCCAAGGGAAAGCTGGACGGCGACAGGGCAGTGCAGGTGGCAGCGGGCTGCGGGTGGGAAGCAGCAAGCGCAGAGCATCCAATACCACCAACGTGCCTGCCAAGCGACGTAGGACCCGAGAGGAAGCCAGAAGGCAAAGGCTCTTCATGGGGCGGAGAAGAAAGGTTTAATGCAGCGGCCCACCCAGACACCACAGCACGGAGGCCTTGAACTGCTGCTCTGGGACTCCCACCCCACGCCCCACCCCAGCCTTGTGACCCTCAACTGCTCCAGTCCCACAGACCCATGCTGGAAGCTACGGCCCCCCGCTGCCCGGGGGCTGCGATACGTTCCAGGGAACACACAGCATTGCCAGGTGCCAGCACAGCCGGTGTCAGGGCCCAGCCGGGCCCCGCAGCTCCCGGCAGCACTGGGCCGCACGCCCCTGCAGCACCCCAGGGAGGCCCCAGGAGGCCCCAGCCCGGGATGAAGCCGCGGAGCAGTGGGCGCAGGGGCAAGGCAGGGCAGACGCGCTCACCGCTCCAGTGAGACACGGGAGTCCCCTCTGCCCGCCCTGATGGTGCCAGTCCTAGGCCCACTGGGTGCCACCTCTGATCCCACCGCCTTGACCCTGCGCTGCTGCCGGCATCCCCACCGCAGCCTGGAACCAGAGTCCCCAGGAGCAGCATCCCCACCCGGCGCTGAGGACGCTCCGCATCGTCCTGAGGGTGCCCTTGCTCAACTCCAGCCACAGTTTCCACCTCCTGGGGCACACAGTGAAGGTGGTGGGGCTGATGCCCCAACCACCCAACCCGGAACCCAATTCCTTGATGGCAGCCCTGAGACCCAGCGCAGCACTGGATGCCTCAAGCCCCCGCTGACGGCAAGAAGGACACGGCACCGGCGGCACCATCGAGCAGCAAGGCACGCACCAGGTCTGCTGCCAAACCCCAGCAGCCGAGCGGGCTGTGCTTGTCGCCCACGGAGGCCAAACCCCACGGGAGGGGCTGCCGCAGCAGCTGCACATGCCGCCACAACCTCCCAACAACTCCCCGCTGTCCTTCGGGCCCTGGGGGGGCTCACGGCTGCGCCCACCCCGCTGGAGGAGCAGGAGCAGTCGGTGCCCATCACACCCGAGCAGCGGCCCCAGCGGGAGCGTGTGAAGGCGCTGGCCCAGGAGGAGCGGGAGCGGGCGGCCCTGCAGGTGTCACCGGGCAGCTGCACGTTTGTGTGCAGAAGGAGGCCAGCATGGACATAGCCAACGACTACGGCTACCCATAACCCACCGGCCCAGAACCGTCCCCCCCTCTTCGGAGCTGCCTTTTCCTCTCTAGCATTTGACTACCGACAGAGCAGTGCCGCGGTGACGGCCTCGGTCAACACCTTCCTTCCGGCTGCCCTGCGAGGTCCTTGCACCTCTCGTGGTCAAGACAGTCTGATCCTGCTCTACCTCATTTGGCTGCAAGAAGAGTAAAGGAAGAAGCAGCTCCCAGAAGCTTCAGCAAACAGTTTGGCAAGGTCTTCTAGCCTGCTTCCACAGTCACAAGACCCAGTGCTGTTAGTATAATGTCTCGTTGCCTTCTCTAGAAAGGCACTGAAGCAGAATGGCCTCCCTGTCACTGCTCGCTACCAGCAGCAACAGAGGCCTCAGAAAGGCCAGGATTTCGAGTCTTTCACCAGCAGGCCAGGAGTAGTGCGTTCTACGGGATGTGGCCACTTGTAGCCACTTGCAGTCCAGACACTCAAGGTGGTTTTAGCTTCAGCTGCGGTGGTTGTAGGCACTGAAGCTTAAACCCAAAAGGAAAGAGAAAAAGAACAGCTCTCCAGGCACACGCTGTTCGGAAGTTAAAGCAGAAGAAAGGCCAGCGTGGCACACGCTCAAGGACAGGGCTGCCTATAGCCCTTTGGCAGGGAAGCTTCTCCCCAGCCAAGCGCATTTCTCCTCCTCTCCTACAGTTCTCCTCCCTCTCTGTCCCCGTACCTTCAGCTGCAAGGCCTGACTGTGATTCAGCACTGCCTGGAAAGTGAACTGTCCCAGGAGCCTTCCCTGCTCCTCAGGTTCCTACTTCAGGCCCAAGAGAAACACGGGGGTGGAGAAACCAGAGCGCCTCACACACTGTGGGAAGACTTAACTTCAGTCGGTGAAGCACGGGTTTATTTCAGCTACGCAGTCAAAGCAAGACGAGCGCAAGGAGCAGACAAGAAGCTGCACCTAGGTAGCACGCCACGCTTGCCTACTCAGCGAGTCTAGGCTGCCACCCAGAGAAGGAGCAGATGTTCCCAGGGGGAGGGGGGTAACCTGAGGGTCACAAATGCCCACGGGGATTGAAAGCCAGAAGGGCTAGGACAGTGCGCTGTGCCACCTCCTCTTCCCTGTGGCTCCCCGAGTTCCATCATGCCCCAGAACCTTCCTTTCGAACAGTATATTGGACAGAAGCGCAATACAGCTCCAAGGAGCTTGCTGCTTCTGCGAGCCAGGAGGAGGCCAGAGGCCGCTGGACTCTTTGACCCATACTCACCCCCGGCTTAGAAACGCTGTGCAGCACCCAGCCCCCCACTCTGGAGAAACCACTCACGTAGACAGCCATGTCCTTTGGAGCTCTGCCGATACTGTCTCCAGGGAACGTTGTCCTGAAACGTGGTCCATGGTGACTGCTCTGGGAAGGATTGGCACAGACAGCTTGATGAAGGCTTGTCCCCGACTTCCCAGCAAGGGCCAGCACTTTCCCGCATGGTTTTCAGGCTGGAAGGAGAAGAAGAAACTACGTTCACATGGAGAAGGGTGCCCTGGCTCTCATTCCTGCTATGACCATCACAGGGTTAAGAACTGATTTGGCCAAGCAGCTCAGCTCTGAACCGCAGACAGTGCCTTCGGTCGGAACCTGCGGGTACCAAACAGAGAAGCAGCCGTGAGAATTCACGGGTCACAAGAGCACGTCAGTGGAGAAGCACTTGCATGGCAGCGAGCTGGGTGCGCTGCTTGAAGAAGCTTTCTGGCCTCTCTCGGTGTGCAGCAACTCACCAAGAACAAGCAAGGGATGGTGCGGCTGAAAGGCACCGGCCCAGAGCAGGTGGCAACTAGGGTCCCACCTGGACAAGCCTTTCCTGTAAGGAGAAGCCATTGCTCCCCCCATTCAGTCCCACCTCCTCCCACTGGCACCAGCCAACTCTTCAACTTGTGCAGGCAGCTCAGGGGCAGTGCCAGGACAGCTTGCAAACGCAGCGTGAGGCCCTCCAGCAGGGCAGGCTCTCAGCACCCGCTTGTGCTCACTAAGAGCCCCCGTGAGCTCACGCCCGAGACCTCTGCAGGCACCTTTTCCACTCTGCTTCCATGCCATGCTGACAGTTTTCACGATGACTGGGAAGACAAAGACTGCAGGACCAAGCGACCCCGTTAGAAGCTCATCCAGAGGACCTGGGGCACTCCGGGGGAGAAAATACTCAGCAGGGAGAGACAGGAGGCGAGCAGGTCCATGCAGGAAGGCAGGAGAAGAAAGCTTCGAGGAGCAAAGGAAAGGGGAAAGGCAACGCTCACCAGCATATTTGGTTCCTTCCCCCACAACTTTTGTTTTTCTGTTTCTTGGTGCTCCCACGTCAAGAATAAGCTCAGCAGACCTCACATAATCCAGCACCGGCAGGGAATAGAAAAAGACTTTTCCTTTCCACATGCAGAAGAGATGCAGAGGCAGAGACCAGCACCCAGCTGCTCCAGCCCCAGCCCTCTCCCACATCCCTGTTTCTTCTTGAATTCCTTAAGAGAGTTGGGTGTTGGCTTTGCAGCGCCTCTCTCTGCCTGCGGGCATTTGCTCAGTGGGAGGGAGGGTGGGGGGTTAACCCATCCCCTGCCCACCCCACGGGTGGCTGAGCTGGGCTGGGGATGGCTTACGTCCACAAACAGGTATTTTTTATGTTTAAGATAATATGATTCTATTTTTATAAAGAATAGATTTATTTTTTTACAAAAAAATATTTTGAAATTATAATATTTGTATTATGTATATGTCTAGGTATAATATCATAAACATATACACACATACATAGATATGTACCTACGTATCCCACCACAAATCCTCAGAGGGAAAGGGAAGGGGGTGTCAGGAGGGACTGGGATGCAGGAGAGGGGTGACATGACCCTGGGGCCCAGGACTCACCGCAGTTCCTGCTCTCTGCACTGACAGGCACATGGCACAGCTCAGGCACTTCTGTCTCTCTCTCTCTGTCTGTCTGTCCCTCCCTCCCTCCCTCCCTGTGCTGCAGCCCCGCTCACTCGACTGCCTTCCACCTTAGGGAACCCACGGGTGCCTCACAGCTCACACGGGTCCCTCACAGAAAGGAGACCATAGCAACAGGCTGTAGGACAGACAGGGAGGAGTTAGAAAATACAGGCAGGGAGTCAGACAGAGAAAGAAAGAAAAAACCAGTGATGGGAGATGGGAAGAGAGTAAAAGTAGCAGTTCTGGGCAACTGCCCCATTTCCTGATCACTGCCCAGGAACTGCTTGCACCGTATCCGATCGTCGCTCATGGGCTCTTCCCTGAGCCCCTCTGACCGTACGCCAGCAGCGTGGCATTATAACCTTGCCAGGCGCTCTCCAGCACTCCCTGACCATGATCACCAGAGACCTCTCTCTGACAAACCATCAAGTGCCTCCTCTTCATAAGCGAGCCACCAAATGCACACACAAGCACTGCTCTCTGCCAGGAGAGCCCTCACTAGCAGTTTAAATTAGCAATCAAGACTGGCAAGCACACTTGACAGCAACACTCAGTTCCAGGATGACAAGACACGTAGATAAAATCTAGCCACTGCTTCACACCAGGAAAGTGATAAATGCCGGTCTTTTGCGTTACGCTGACATGGATGTTAATAACGGGAGATAAAGGAACTGACCGGCCTCCAGCTGCGTATTAGTGACAGCTGCTTCCAGCTGGTTCTTTGACTCAAGGCTTACCTGGACCACGGAACTGCTGGATCCTGCGGAGATGAGCATGTTGTTCTCGTCCTTTAGGAAGCTCCTCTGAGACCAATAGGCTGGATCAGAAGCAAAGGCTTTCCTGTGCCCTGGATTCCTAGGGTCACTCATGCCTGTGCTGCCGCTGTTCACAGAAGTCACACACCTGCTTCCCGCATCCTTCTCTCCCTGCCTATTAACATTACAATTGCAGCGTCAAACTACCAGCAATCAGGCTTTCACTAATAACTCATGGTCTAGTCTGGGTTTAGACCAAGTTCAACAGCAAGGCACAGCTTCATCTCCTAAGCACACCACAGAAGATGCTGAGGTGGGAAGGCTTGTAGATGTGGCTCATCTAGCCTAACCCACAGCCGCCTTTAGTGACGTATGCCTCACTTTAGCTTTCGTTGTGCAGAACAATCCCTAGAGTCACACTGATGCAGCCTGCTTGATTTCTGGGTGCAACAAGCCCTCAAATACCAGATTTGTGGTTTCCTAAGCACAACTCTGTTGGATCGGTCAGCTCCAAAACTTAAGAAGCTCAACTCACCTCAAAAATGTTAACTTGCGCCCCTCTCCTGTTTTGGAATATCCAGACAGCGAAGCACCACGGAAGCCTTGTTCACCAGACAGTTGCCTGACAAACCCCTTTGTGACACAGAGCAGCAAGTCAACAGGAGCACAGGCTGCACAAAGTCAGTGCCTGGCAGCAACCTCATACAGAGCAGGAACTCCACTGGCAGAAAACCTCTTCAGCTTCCGCTGGACTTAGGAAGGGACTTCCTAAAGCCTCTTTCCTCCACGGCTACCCCAGCAAGCAGCAGTGGGGCAGCAGTGGGGCAGCAGTGGAGCAGCGCTGCCCGGCTCCCCTCCTGCACCACTGACAAGCAACACAGCAGGCACGGTGCAAAAATCAGCCTCCACCAATGGCCCCGAGTGATCCGCATCAGAGATTCAAAAGAAGGAACGGCGCAACAAATCCACAAACAGAAACACACTGTTTACTACCAAGGCGGAGCAGCCGGCATGGTGTGTGCTATCCTAAAGCACTCTGAACATGAGGGACACAGTTTCACCTCAAACACAGCAAGTGAAACCCACCTGAGGGTGGCACCCCAGCGCCTCTCAAGGGAGGCCAGCCATGCAGCCGACCTGCTGAAACAACCAGCCAGAGAGCGCAGCGTGACCACAGCAGTGCCCAGCGCCTTACGAGACGCACTGCTGGCGCTGCTGCAGGGACAGGGTTTGTGTCCACTGGAACAGAGGCTGCCGTCAACCCAGCGGCAGCCGCCAAACCCAAAATAACCCTTAGACCTGGTAGCATTGCCCCAGTCCAGGAACAAACCCTAAATCCAGACGCACCCCACACCTGGCTGCACCCACCAGACCTAGCAGCATGCACCTGACACAGCAACACCCCCAAATCCTCAAGTTTCCCCCAAAATTGGCAGCAACCAGCAGACCCAGGCACACCCCCCAAAACCTGTCAGCGACCTGTCAGCACAATCAATATTTATACAGCTAAATAACAAAAGGATTAGACAATACTTTGTCTTCACTGCCCCCCAATCCATTTTCTTTCTCTTATTTCATTTTTTTTTCCATTTTAATTTCAGCTCGTTTTGCTTGTGATTTTTATATAAGACCTGCTTTTGTAGAAGCGTGAAAGGTCTCTGTGGTCCCTCTGCTCATGAATCCATTTGCTAAAATAATGTTTTTGAAATCCTCTTTTTTGAAAACCTCTGTTTTAGGTATCTTACTGACCAGTTCATTCATGTCTAATATTGAAAGCTTTTGAAAAGCAGGAACGGGTTTGTTTCTATACAGGACAGCGTTGCTCAGAAATGGACCCCAGTCCCTGCTGGCCTCAGCGACCCAGTGGCACACACTCCTGTTACCGGCTCATCTGGTGGCTGGCTGTAAAGAAATGTCATCTTTTTTGCCGTGGCTGGGGGTGGTGATGGTGGTGTTGCTGGTGTTCTGTCTCAGCTCTATAATCCATAAAGGAACAGAGACTTTAAGGTGTATCATGTTACTGGTTTGACAGGACTTGCATGCTAGAGAAGAGTTGCTCAAGTGACTTGCTACTTTTACAACCTCTTGCTAGAAGGAGCAAGAGGGAACAGGGAAGGGTGTAGAGGAGGACTGGAGCAGCCCCGTAGCCGGTGTGTGCCGCCAGCATCGCCCTCGTACAGCCGTCTCGCCAGCAAAACGCAGGAGGAACAGAGCAGCTTATGGCCACTGCACAAAGCAGCTGCAGCGCAGGAAGGGGAATTTAACTGCGAGGCTGTGGGGCACAGCCCGCGTGGTAGCCGAAGCCTCGCGGGAATCACGCGGAGATGTCAAGCTCTCTAAAGGACCCTGAGATATGAACAGGAAGAACTTAGCAATTGTTGACTTGGTATTTCTTGCAAACGGAAGCAGCTGATGGCTTCCTCTTTATTTGCTTCTAGTCCAGTCCTTGGGCAGATAGGCCAGACCTTGCAGCAGGGCATACCTGCTGGGGAAAAACTGCTAAAGCCGCCTCTTTGTTGCTGCTCCTGTAACCAGAGCGATCGAATTAACCAACCATAGATGTTGCTATACTCCTTGTACAGCCTTATCCAACTGGACGTTAAGTCTGGGGACATGGAGTATACCAATCAGTGTATTCTTTGATCTGCGTTTTAGTCCCTCGGTAATCATTAATGTGAACGAAACAATAGACAATGTGCTTCTGTCAGAAAAGGATGACAAAATGTGGTTTCGTGTAGCGGACTGAGAAAACTGGCCAGGACTGCCAAGATTAAGAGCCAAGTAGGTAAAAGGTAATTCCGACAGGGGGAGATCGCGACCACCGACTCACGGACCACCACCGACCCAAGTAATACCACCTACTCAGAAGAGAACAACAAAGAGGATAACTGAGTCTGCGCAGTAATTTACATATGGAACGAGCAAGTTTGTGCTGATTGGTAGAAAGGACAATAATGAATATCTATGAATATGTAAATTTTTGATCTATAAATTGTACGGGAAAGGTGCGTAAGGTACGCACGTTAGGAGCAGCGATCCCGCGTGCATCCGGCGCTGTGAATAAAGAATGCCTGCTCTTTAATACTAAATTGCTGTTAAAGAGTTGTTTCTGATTTTACCGCGTTTTTCGGTAACACTCCTACCAGTCTGTCACGATCCACTGTCGGGCTGAACAATTTGGCAGAGGTTAAACCCCCTTGCTTTCCAACCGACCTCAGGGAATTCTGGGAGGTTGGGGGCGGCTGGGCTTAACTTCTGACTGACTCCAACGTGTTGCCGTGGCCACGTTCCTTCTACATTCTCGGGAACAGAACTAAGACTCAAAACGGAAGCAAAGTGCCAAGTCCCTTCATTTGGCCAGCGATGGAGACGCGAGAGAAAAGCAGAGAAAGAGAGAAAAAAGGGAGAAAGGGAAGAGAGAGAAAACGAGAGCGACACCAGAGTGTTGTAATACCTACCGCCGCGGGTCTGGGGCGGTCCGTCCCTCCGCGCGGTCCGTCCTTCCACACGGTCCGTCCCTCCGCGCGGTCCCTCCCTCCGCGCGGTCCGTCCTTCCACGGGGTCCGTCCCTCCGCGCGGTCCGTCCCTCCGTGCGGTCCGTCCTTCCACGGGGTCCGTCCCTCCGTGCGGTCCGTCCTTCCACGGGGTCCGTCCCTCCGTGCGGTCCGTCCCTCCGTGCGGTCCGTCCTTCCACGGGGTCCCTCCCTCCGCGCGGTCCGTCCCTCCGTGCCGACTGTGAGATTTGACTCTGCGCTTTTGAACAACTGAGGAGACGATAAGCAGTGAGTCACGTGTCTCTCTGATAATGTTTTCCTAGCGTAAGCTTACCTGGGGCTGGGGGCATGATATAATTCAATAGGCTGGAAAAGGAGAAAGAGGACAGTTACCCTTTTTCCTTGTGGTAAAGCTGCACTTGAGCCTGAGCTCTCAAGAAACACTGCTGAGTTTATTTCAGTAAAACTGAAATCGAGAGGTTCTAAGGCAGTGTTGCAAAGCCCTTCAGGATTCAAGGGACACCTGGAGTTATAAACGTGAAACGCTCTTTTTTCCAGGTCATAGACGTTAAATAAGTCCATCAATCGCTCTCTGAGAGCTTGCTTGCATATTTTTATGTATTTCAATATTGCTGGAAATTTTTTCAGTTTTCAAGTCCTTTAATGACACTTCACGGTTTTTAGTATTTCGTATAAAACCAAGCTGTTGCTGCTGACCCCACCTATTGAATAGTTGCGTGTTTTAATTGCCCAAGCCTCTGGCTGAGTATTCATGCCATTGAACGTTACTCACTGAAGGTGTGTGCGTGAGGCATGAATCCAACCTTCGTACCCAGGTGGCGAATAGGAGTTTCCCCAGGGACGGATCCAGAGCAGGGAATTAAGCTCTCACTCTGCACTGCGCTTTGGAGGAGGAGCGGGTTTGTGCCCCTTCTCTGAGTGGATGGTGAGCTGAGGGGTGTTTCGCCCTTAGGGAACCTGAAGCTAAGCCAAAGAATGTCGAGTGAGTTCAAAACCCTGCCCAAGCCTTTGGAACATCCCGGCTCTATTCACTGAGGCAAAGGAGTATTTTAGTTGAGCAACACTTATGCTGGGTAAAATGAGAGGATGAGAGGCTTTTGCTGCTTCAAATACTCATGGAAATGTCATTTTAAACGTGGTTCTTCAGACGAGATAAGTCTGCACCTCTTTTCTTAGCAGGACAAAACTTCTGAGCCTGTTCCCAGAGATAGAAAGAGCACAGGAATTCCGTGGAGTTCCATGGTGGAGGTGAAAGATCCCAACCCAAAGGGTGCTGTGCTGACAAGCAGTGGGAAATACGCGATGCCAGCTCTTCCTGCGTAAGTATGGAATGAATTGGACTGACCGAGCAGTGAACAAGAGAAACCACGCGCACAAGTGTGAGTGGCAATGCAACGGAACTGGCCAGCGCCTGCAGTTACGGGGGAGGAAGCACTGTCACTGCGTCTTAATCTTAAAATCTGTGATACTGTCTAACGTCGCAGTAGGGTGGTCCCCGTGTTCATGCCCCTGGAAGCTGGTTAAACCTGTGCTGTGCTAAGAACGTGTATTTCTGCAAAGCATTTTGGTGGTGTTTGTAGCGGAGTTGTTCTCTTTGAGAGGTCGTTTTGGTTCTGTTTGATGTTGCAAAGGCTCCTTGCAAAACGTAAGAAATTGCCGCTGGACTGAGATGTCCTCCCCCTCTGACTTCTATGAACTCCCGTGTGTGGAAGAGACAGAACTTTTCCTGTTGCTGTAAATTAAGAAAACACTCCTGTGTGCTGAGAGGAGCGGCTGTTTTAAACTGCACTTGGTAGCACTTCTGTTTTGCTGCCATGGATCTCCTTCTGGAGAAGCTGTAACACAGGCTCCTTCCCTTTCTAAAATGTAATCACTCAGAGACTAACTTGATCGGAGACTAACTTGGTGCTGCGCCTGCAATGTACATTTGCCGTCTGGCAAAGGAGAGGTGGGATTCATTTCACCTGATTTCTCGCTGTCAAAAAGTTATTTTTCTGGTCTGAGCTAATTTCTTGCTTGATCAAAGGAAAGGGAGAGTTCTGCAGCAGGAAAATTGTTCCCCCCTCCCTCTTCTGGTGTTGTGGCTCTAGAAGAGTAGTTTAATCTGAAGGCCTATGTTTTAGAAGGCGAATGTGGAGTGAGAAGAATTCCACCTGTTCTCTTCCTTTGATAAAATCCAAAGCTTGGAAGAGTTTTCTTTGACCCATCTTTAAACTTTTCTCTCCCACCAGGCCCTCTCCCCCTCCAGGGAAGCTTCTGTGCGAGGAAAGAAGGAAAAGCCTCCCTTTTTGCCAGAGGAGCCATCGCCCTCTTCTTCCTCCTCATCCTGCTCTGGTGATCCTAGTCCAGATGAGTTGTTGTGTCTCATTTGTGAAGATACAATGTCCGATGCCACTGTTAGTGCCTGCTGTGGAAACAGTTCCTGTGACGGATGTAAGTGCAGCTCCCATGGTTGTTACTTCAAAACATCACATCTGATCTTCTGAAAGCAGAAAGAGGAGATCAGGGAATTACTTTGTCACCAGTTCTATTTAAGACTTAAGCAGAGCCTGAATAGGAAAGGACTTGTCTCACTTAAAGGGAAAAAAGGCAGGAAGCTTTTTTCCCTTTTTACGTATGTAGTTAAATCCTCTTGACAGGTGGAAGGAGGAGTTTGAGAAGAGAGCCTAACTGCGCAGGTGATTACAGTATTAGATATCGAATGCGTTTGGTTTGTCCGCAGCCCTTTCCCTCACACAAAATTATAGAGCCATCTCTGGTGCCTTCCTGTGGTCTGCAGCCAACGGGGAGCTGGGCATTTCATCCACACTCTTCTCCACGGGAGAGGTGGTTAAAAACTTCAGAGCTGTGCTGGTTGTAGCTGGGATAGAGTTAATGCCCTTCAGCGTCGCTGGCATAGTGCTGAGGGCACACTGATGTTTCAGCTGCTGTTAAGCAGCGGCTCCGTGTCGCTAAGTAGCGCCTCTACTAGTCAGGGGCCTCTCCAGCTTCCCGAGCTCTGCCCGACAGGTATGAGTGGCAGCGCCAGGGACCCCTCTGCCCGCCCAGCTCCATCAGGGGTGATGCCCAGGTGCGAGGGCAGAAGGAGGCCCCGAGCCGTGCGTCAGTTGGCCAGAGTGAGTCGGCCAGCGTCAGTCGGCCAGCATCACCTGCCCGGACTCAGCTGGCTGGCGCCAGTCAGCGTCAGCGTCTGTTGTCGGGAGTCAGTCAGGACTTAATCCTGTCGGCACCGCTGACCCCCCGTCTGGGGTGTGGGGCTGAGCGCGGTGGTTCAAGTGCCGCCTTAGGCCCGTCAGTCAGGGTGGCTGTGTCAGCCTTGGCTGGCAGCTGTCACCTGTGTTTGGGCACACGGTGCCGTGTCCTGCTCTGCTGAGGGCGGCTCCTCATTCCCTGCCTGCTTCAGCTCGTTTTCCTGCGTCCACATGCCTGGGGTTTGCTGGTTTAAGGCAGTGAAACGAACTTAATCAGGCTTCCCTTAACTTTGTGTCTTCTGCCTAGTGAGCCGTCGGACGGAGCTTTGGAGGAAGAATGGTGACAAGCCCCTGCTGGTGTGGTGGTGTTTTACTGGTGTGGAGGAGAGGATACTTCAGTTGGTCGGAGCGAGTCCCCAAACCCCTGGGCCTGTCGCGTGGGCTGCCAACGTTTCCGCAGTTCCCCTCGTCGGGCGGCTGTTTGCAAGGGGTGTGTTTGAGCACTGGGGGTTCAGCAGCCGCCGGGCCCTGGCCCTGGGCAGCCTGCTCTGGGTGACCCTGCCTGCGCAGGGGCTGGACCAGCTGCCCCCAGGGATTCCGGAAGGCCTTTCTCTCCCTTGTGACTCCATGACTCTGGAACCGGTGCTGCGAGGGGCCAGCGCTGTGGGAGCACTGGGAACGTTGTCTTCGCTGGGCTCTGCCTCTGTCAGGACGGCTGCGTGTGTGCTCTGCCCTGAGACACTCGGCGCCTGTGCCCGTCTGTCCAGGTACGCCAAGCAGTGTGCAACAGAGCACACTTTCAGGAGTGACCTGAGGAGCTTTTGCTAGCTTTGCCGCGTTGGAGAGGGACTGCAGCTCCTGAATGCAGGAATAGTCATGTTGGAGAATAACCATAGGAGGCAGCTGGGTAAAGTGGCTCTAGTGTCAAACGCTGATGTGTCTCGGGTTTGGGTTTTTTCATGTAAAGGGAAATGAAATCTGTGGTCTGCATCAGATACGGGATCGGGGCTGTTGGGGGCTGTATTTCTGGGGAAAATATCACTGAACCAGTCATTAATAGTGATTCAGAAAGCTCTATAATTGTGATCTTTCCCTGCTGTTCAACAAAGCGGATGCTGTTTTTTCTCAACAGAGCATAGTTTTTCTTCCATTTCTTCTTCTTTGGCTTCTTCCCACTCTTTGTCCTCTTTCCTTAGACAATGTGACCCGAGCAGTGTCAGGCAATGGTGTCCCTTCTCTGACCACCAAGTAACTAACGCTTCCCTGAGATCACTTTAGCTTCCACATCTGGCTGAGTGAAAGAATGACGCCCGTCAGCCTCAGCCTCCCTCCGTGCGAGAGTGAGCCTCTACGTGCACGAGGGAGTCCAGAGTTGACTGAGAGTGCCTTGGGTGCTGCCCTTTCTAAAAGCAAAGGGGTTTCTTGCAGCTCTCCTTGCAAAGTGAGTGTGTGGTTTCACACGTGCATGAGCTAGCAGGACGGCTTACGGCCACAGAATGGAGATGGGCAAATCCCCTCTCCTTCTCCCCGGTGCAGTGTCCTGCCTCCTTCCTTGTGCCAGCTTTTATGCTTGCTGGCTCTCTCTGCAACCCCGTTTCACTCTCTAAGCTGGTGGGAAACTCTCTGCTCTTGTGGGTGCGTTCCCTGTCTGCTTGGGGAGTTAATGTGGCTCCTAAGGAGCTCTAAAACGTGTGCAGGTCAGGGCAAGGGAAGGCACAGGGATACAGGAGCAGAAGGAAGGAGCAGATGGAGAGAGGGGGGCAGCAGCAAGGCCTCTCTTTTGGTGGCACTGAAGTGAACCTGGTTTGTGACATCACGTCTTCAGCTGCGACTGACCGTATCTTTAGCTTTTCCTTCAGTAAGCCCGTAACATTGTTGGCCTTTGAATCTGACTTTCATGTACTACATGTCAGTCAACGGTGACATCCCAGAACACTGACTTGGCTGGATGTGATTCTGCTCAAACATGTAATTTCTCAACTTGTTCTTTTTTGTTTATTTTCTGGAGCTTTTTAATGCAAAACTCGGTCTCTGACTCGTGCCGCCTTGCTTGACTTGACTCCAGTGTCTTGGGCTTTTTCCCCGTGTTGTTTATCCTGTCAATACCCCTGCGTCCCTTTTTGTTGGTGATCTCGTAGGCATCAGAAAAGCAAAGGATTCTCCTTTTGCTCTGCTGTGAGATCCAAACCTGTCCTGAGTGCCCTTTTGTTAAGGAAAAGAGCCACAGGAGGTGGACGGGAGATTTTTCACGGCAAAGGGATGAAAGTTCTGTCAATCTCAAAAATGTCGATGGCTGTCAGGAGCCTCTTTTTGCATTTTTTTCTCTATTCACAGTGAAGAATGCGAGACCTCGCGGCTCAGGTAACGAGCAGCCTGCTGCAGTTTCCCGAGGTGACCATTCAGGCTCTTGGGGAAGATGAGCTCACCCGAGGTTCTGTGCTGCGTGGGCGGTTTTCCAGAGGTGAGCCTTTTCCTTGAAATTGGGTCTTGCTGTGAAGTTGTTACTGCCTGGAGGTGACCTGAGGCACGGGGTCACAGTATCAGCTGTGTCAGGTTGGTGCTGCTCAGGTGCATCAGGTTTTGAGAGAACAGAAACGATGAACTATGACAAAATGATGAAAAATGTTAACATTAAAACATTAGTAGAGTTAAACTTTGAAAGGACAACAGCCTGCGCCAGTCTTGAGCTATTAAAATAACACGGGCAAGTCCGTGAGCCCTCCTCAACTTCTAATTGAAGGAAAGGCAGTTTTCAAAAAAGTCCTGGTGTGGTTTTGGGCTGTATTTATTTGTACCATCATAACATCCCGTGCAGAACTAGTTCTTCCACAGTGTTAGAGAGGCAACCCCCCCTGCTTTTTCTTTCCTAGCCTGACTAAAAACAGAAGGAAGAGGAAAGCCCTGTTAGGCGCTGCAGCCAGGTTTGCAGAGTATTTAATGGGACGCAGAGGAGTGTCCCGGGAGAGCTGCTGAGAGCGGCTGAGCAGATGAGGTAGCTGACTTTGTCGGTGATCTGAAGGTAGCGCTGGGGGCCTGCCTGGGTGTCCGGGCGCCTGTGAAGACCATGTAGGATCTCTCTGTGTGACTGTAAGTGCAGTAGTTGAGTTAATACTCCCTTTGTGTTGGAAGTAGTTCAGTGAAACTAAATGTGCTAACTTCTCTCTGTGATCAGCGTGTGTAAAAGTTGAAATTGGCTCCCGCAGTGCCCATTTTAAGGTAATTCCTTGTTGAAGTCCAAATCCCTGCCCAAAGTAGGCGTGTGTCGAGCAAAGTTAGTAAACTAGAAAAGAATTGGCTGAGATTTTGCCATATTTGAAGTATATGCTTTAGGAGTTGTATTCTCCTATGTATTTAGATGATTTCTAGCAAAACCAAGCTGAATATGGTATAAAGACTAGAGACCAATCTATTGTAATCTTTATCCCAAACAACCAGAATTCTTCAGTGCAGGAATGACAAGTCCAAATGCAAAATAATAAGGTGGTTCATTTTACGATGCATTGGTTGAGGATTCAGTGGGTGATTTTCAATAATCGACCGGAATTGGGTAAGCCTCTCTTGCTCTGTGAGGTACTTCTGTTGAAGCAAAGGGGCGGTGATTGTGATTTTCCCGTTGTTTTCAACCCTCTCTTGGGAGTTTGCTTTAGCCAGCCTTTTCTCTTCTTCCAGGGAGAGATGGGCTGGCCTGGCTGGCGTGTGGCCCTCAGCTGGAGGTCGTGAGCGCTGTGACGGGAGAGCGGCTCTCTGCACACCGTTTCAGTGGAGCCCGTGAGCAGCCTCCCACCATCCGCGTGGTGAAGGAGGTTTCCTGGCAGACGGGAACGGGGCTGCTGGTTGGCTTGAGAGAAGCAGAGGGAAGTGTTCTCTGCCTGTACGACCTTGGAACATCAAGCGTGGTTACAGCAGTAGTTCTGCCAGGAAGGGTAGGTCCTTTTTAATGGGGGAAACGTTGTCAGGTGCTGCATAACGCTGTTTCAGGAGCAGCTTTGGAGCGTCTCTTTGCTAGGACGTCCATTTTCTCTATTGTGTCATCATACTGTCACTGCAGAGTGTCCAGTCGAGAGCACCTTGATGTGAAATGGTGGGGTTAACGGTACCGTTATCCTTTGAGTTTGCTGAGAGAGTCAAACAAGTTTTCTGGTTTTACAGTAGAGCACGTAGTTACCTAATTCTCCACTTTGACAAAAAGGCCTTGAAAACTACCTTTTTTTTTAGCCAGAGTGACAAAGACCTCGTCCTCACCCTGCCTTTCAAGTGTTGGTAACATACATGTCCTGAATGGTTCATTATGTCAGAAATACTGTCTTTAAAATATCTCAGACTTCCATGGCTGTGCTGTAGCTGACTTCGGCACATTCCCAGGAGTCTGGGACTAGCAAGCAGGTGACTTTAGAGCAAAGCACATTTTTCTGTTGACTTAGGATGGGAAAAAACAGGCTTCACTGCGTTACCTGGCAGGTGGTTACAGACCGACTTTCAGCCTGAAGCCCTTGAACCTCTGCTTATTGCATATGGTGCTTGTGCGGGTGGGATACTCTGGTGTAATGTTGCTAATTTTCCCTGCCTTCTCTAACCCATAAACTCAAATGACGTCCTTTCCCCTCGGCTCCTTATCTGAATGTAGACAAGAGTCACCTTAAGGTAATGGAACATCAAGATTCACTCTATCTTTACCACCTTAGAATCTGCGACAGATAAATACTTCCGTATTACTCAGCTTTCCAGAGCGTGATTGGGTTTGACTTGCTAGAATCCAGGCGGGGTTTGTTTGTCTGTAGCGCTACAGTGTGATTGCTGGCAGTGCGCGTTTGTGTGGTGGTGATTTCTAACGAGCTGAGCTGGGTTGGTGCTCCGCTGTGTGGGTTTGCCGATCGTCCTGGTAAATCTCAGCGTTTGAGATGGAAAGGCAAGCTGTGTGCTGACATAGACGTGCAGTCATTCAGACTTGTAAAAGCAAACCCGAATTGAAAATATTAATGGTATTAAATTGGTTTATAACGGTTGCATGTTTCAGAGCTCTGGAATGGTATTTTCCCCACTCTTCCTGGTTTGTGTGAGGCAGAAGGGCAGCTTTCAGAGTGAGGGAGCTGAGACAGGATTTCTGCGTTCGTTCCCAGAATGAGCTGGCAGCAGTGTAGGAGAGTGTGCAAAGCCAGTGCCTGGTGCCGTGGGAAAATAGGCAGTTCCAGGAGCTTCTACAGGGAAAACCGAAGCGTTAAAACTGGGAACCTGTATGCAAAGGTGGAAAAGGTGGATTTGGGGCCAGTTGTACAACAACAAAACGAGACCTTAAAAGAAAAAAAGTTAACAGCAACACGGGAACTTTGGCTGATTCTGCAGCACGATATGTGCAGTGTTTCTGCTTTCCTCCTGAGAGTCATCAAGGCTTGGAGCAGCAAGAATTTGAATAATCAACGCACTTTTGGTGGTGCTTTGAGTAGCTGAGAAGATTGGAGATTTCATCTGATTTCCAGGAAGTGTGAAACAATATAAAGTTGTGTCAATTACTGCGGGCACTTGTAGGAGTAGAATTCTTGTGGCCCAAAGGAAAGGTAAATTCTGTAGCAGATTGCCAGGCAGCGCAGTCACAGCAAGTGCTTGATACGGGAGAGGAGAGAACTTTGGGGCTTGGAGGTTTGGTCAATTTTTCCCCACCTCTGGGGAGAAAAACCAATATATATAAAAAAAGGAATCCTTGTGGTGCTCACTGCTCTGTTCCATTGTCGTGTAACAGGTTGGTGTTGATGTAAAGCTCCCTGGTGTCACTGTGTGACATTATGCAAGGAGGCTGAAGGGCAGCCCGTGTTCTTTTGTTGTGGAGCCTTAGTGCAGGAGCCCTCACGTGCTGGTGTCTCTGCTGGAGCAGCCAGGGCTGTCCCGGGAGGGGCTGCAGGTGCTGAAAGGTCTGTCTTCATCAGGGCCTTGTACTAAAGCTGCTGGCAGGCGGCTCCGCGTGTTACAGAGCAGCGTGCGCTTCTCCTCAGCGGGAGCTGGCTTTTGGCGAACCAGCTGCTGGGCTTTTTGCCGCTGTTTCGGCACTGAAAACTTTTCTGCTTTCCCTGGTTGCTCTTTTGATTCTAAATGAGGGCTGGTGTAACTTTCCCTAAGCTGGTATCTCCCTTCCACTATCTGTAACAATACTCCATTGCCGTGGCAGCGGTGTGTCTCCCCTGCAACTTGGCCGCTGCCGCGTCTGACTGAGAGCCGAGATTTGCCCTAATACCTGTTTGGCAAAGAAGGCGTGGGCTGTATCCCAGTGCTGACGGGCTGGGGGCCGTGGGAGAGCGAGAGTGAGTTTGGTCTTTCTTACTCCAGTCCCTTAAATACGGTCAAGTTTCTTGCATTTAACAGATTTTCTGTGTTGTCTTCGAGTTAATGGTTTCTAAGTAGAAAATGGAACTTGGTAAGCTGTGATAATAGACTGCACCATTGCAGTTGGAGTGAGCTCAGCGAAATCCCTGCAGGAAACCCAGTAAACGGAAGGCAGTAACGGATTTTTGTACCGGACATTTTTGGGGGTTGGTTTGTTTGTTTGTTTTGTCTGGATATAATTGGGATCAATGCTGTGTTTTTAAGTCTTACAACCCTGTATTTACTTTCTTGCTTCTGATGGGCTGGTTCTGGCTTCACTTTTGAGTGATTTCTATTTCGCTTGTCAAAGAGCTTAAATACTAACTTGTAGTTTTCCTGTAGGTAACTGCTGTAGAGCCCATAACCAACCCCGGAGGAGCCAGCGTGAGGCCTTGGCACCTGCACCAGGCTCTGCAAGGGTTTTGTGGCGTGGCAGCGGTGGCGACAGATGTTGGTCATCTGCTTGTGGTGGACCTTGGTTTGGATGATCTCTCTTGCAGTCAGAGGGAGAATGAACCATCGGGTGAGCTTGCGGTTTCTAAACTTGAACGGAAAAGTAAGAAAACTTGTGTCTTTTAAATCAACAACACGCATCCCACTTTGAAGCTACTGCTGTGCAGACGTGTATGGCTGCTGATTACAGGTGGCGGTTTGACATCGTCTAGTCCTGAATGGATTAAAAATGGGAGTGGCTTCATACTCCTCCTAAGGTTACAAATACCCCCTCCCACCAGGGTCCCTCTGTCACGGTGACTCTCGCCAGTGAGGGGTAGGAATTTGACCATCCGAGTCGGTGCAGCTGCCTGACAGGAAGGTGTGTCGGACGTGCCCTATTTCCTGGGAATGTTCTTCTGCTTCTGTTCATTGACTTGGGGCAAAGTTTAGGCTTGTTTTTTAAAGTAAATATGCCTTACCAAAATCCCTGCATTTGACCAAACGGAACCTGTACTTGGTGTACTCGGATTGCATACGCTGTTTTTGCTCTTACAAGAGTGGCCTCGGGAGCTGGTGTCACTTCAAGTAGCTTCACCATGAGGCCCAAACTCCTGATGTGCAGAGCCCAGGAAGAATTTGTCTATGGAGGTTTCGCTTTCACCTGGTTTTGAAATAGGAGCGAGGATACCTGTCCAGTCAGAGAGTTCCTATGTGCTCTGAATGCGTACAAAATGGGAAGAGCAGACAAAGTATTGCATCAATGGGTATTTTGCCGGGGATGGTAGAATTAGATCATACATGTTGTCACGTCAGTGTTTCAAATGCAACCTGAATGGCATAACGCATTCCTTTATTGTGTGGTTTTGTGCGTGCAGGTCTAACAGTTGTCACTAGAGCTGCTGCTGGCGTTTCACAAGGAAGAGCAACCGTGACCAGAGCAGGGAGACATCTCTGCCTTCAGTTACAGTGTTCTTCAGGAACAGCGCTCTCGACCCTGTGCTACATCAGCAGAAGCAACCAGCTCGCCGTGGGTTTTTCCGATGGCTCCCTGTCACTGTGGAATATGAAAACTCTGCAGCGGGAGTAAGTCGGCCTTTGCACTTGGTCACGCCTGGAGGTGCAGGGCTCTCAAGGCTCTGCTTGAGGAGGAAGTCTGTTAATTTAAAGAGCCCTTTTTCAGGGAGGGAAATGTGGAGTGTAATCTTGGAGTGTTTAGGAATCCCCTTCTGAAGTAACCATTGAGCCATACCTGGATTCAGTGGGCCGCCTTCTCCCCAGCGGGCTGGGATTGTTCTCCTTATTGTGCCTGTGGGCTGAGGAACTGCGGAAAGCTCCCTTCTCTGGGTTCTGTCAAGCAGTTAGGGCGTGAGAGAGCTGCTTTCCATAAGGCAGTTTGTTCCACCAGCAGTATTCAGTGACAGCAGGAGTTGTGTGTGTTTCAATGAAAGAGATTGTAGACATTATTTCTCAGAACCAGCTCCTGCAATGAGGGCACCCATTGAAAGGCTGAAGTATGTTAATGATGGGATTGTGGTGATAATATTCTTTAAAGCGTCCAGGTTGAAAGGAGTGAGACATGAAAGCTCAAGAGCTGATCTGTGGCTGAAAAGACATTCTCTCCCACATTTCAGCCTCGACCAAAAGAGGGGACTGACCCATTCCAAGGCAGCGATGCATGGGAATGAAAGTCTGCTTGGAACACTTGGAGGTGGAATAAGGGTCGTGTCAAGGGATAAGCAACAGAGAAATTAGGGAGATGATTTCAGCTCTGCCAAAGAGCAATCCCCCCTGGAATATCTGACCCAATTCAGATCGGGATTCACTTAAGCAAATCTGCAGTGACTCACCGGGAACTATTGGCGGCATGAATAGAGAGTGGAGGGATAGTGAGGTGGCAAGAATAGATTGTGAAGGTGCAAAGAAGGTTCAGAAGTCTGGAGGAGAAACGCTTTAGATAGTCCAAGTAAAGAAACAAGACACTACTGGTGTTTGGCACTGTTTTCAGCTTGTGCAGAAGAGAGGCTGCATTTTCAGTTCAATATTGAAGCAGGCGACAAGAGTAGGAAGAATCTTTTGCCTGGCAGCTGAAGGAATCTTTCATGTTCCTGCTCCGCAGGCAGAGGAGGAGATAAAGCCAGGTTATTGCCCGTGATGGACAGTAATTTCCTCACCTCGTGGCTGTTGCATCAAAAGCAGTCGCTCCCGTGACTCCCTTGTTTGAGACGGGAGTGTGACCTTCTGTGCCTTGAGGAGAAGCACGTCAGGGGCTCTTTGCTCAGAAGATGCTTCTCCCCTTCTACAAACAGGCAGGGCCACCAGGCTCACCTGCTTTCTTTGGTTTTTTTAACCCTGCAGGCACCACTGTCAGCTTGAAGGAGGAAGGATTCCTGTCTGCGCCGTTACTTTTCAAGAGCCTGAGCATGATCCTCGCAACTGTTGCTACTTGTGGGCTGTTCAGTCGACGCAAGAAAGGTGAATAAAAGCTTACTATCGGCCACTGATTTTTCTTTTTTTTTTGAGTATTTGTTCACCTAGAGTTCACCCACATGTATTTGTTTTGTTGAATTAGCCGTGCAGGAGATTCTCTCCGGTATGGAAGGAGCTGACGGTGCGATTTGTACAGGATGTAACAGGGATGAAGAGGGACCTACTAGTTCCTCCCTGCTGAAAGGCAGCAAAGCGACAGTGGCTCTATTTCTGTGCTGGCATTCTTAAATGGCTTCCTTTGTTTCCTGATGACTGCTTCATGGTTTGCTTGATATTCACACCGTGGTGTTAAGATACCATGGAGCGCAGTGGAGGCTGCAGCTCCAGAGCACTAAAGGTGCGGATCCACCAGCCTGCTGCCCCTAAAGGAGGAGGTGACAGCATGGCCGGTTCCCTGGTGCCAGCCTGAGCCTTGGTGAGCCAGCTCAGCTCGGCTGGCAGGGAAGGTGTTCAGCAGCCAAGTCGGTGGTTTCCTGCTGGGCTAATGACTGAAACGAGGGTGTGGAAGGTGCCGTGTGTGCAGGGGAGGGACTGGAGCTCTGGTGGGAAGGGAAGGGGAGAAAGATCTGCCCCCTTCCGCATCAGCAAGCTATTTACTCAGCTCGGCTGCTCATGGAGTGGCAATCTTTTTCAGTTTGACTGTAAAGCAGTTTTGATTGCGAGCTCTTCAATGCAAAGAACTGTTCCCAACCATTTTTATTCCATAGAACACCTTGAAGCTTCCAGATTGTATGGGTAGCCTTTGCCCCAGAAGCTGTTAGTGTCCAAATTTCCTCCTTTGTGGTTTGGTGGCTAAATGTGACCAATTCTCAGGTTTTGGGAAGGGCTGTTTTTCTTTTGAGCCAGACAATGCTATTAAGGAAACCTCAGCCTAGATCTAAGGAAAGGGTAACGAGGACTATAAAGCAGCTTTGTAACCAAATGTCATCATTTATACCTTTTCCAGTGAAGGCGATGCCGTGAGTTTACATCTGTTGCAGTTAGCGTTCGCAGACAGGAGGCGCTTGGCTTCAGGACAAGTCATGTACGAGGTAAGACGTGCACGTCCGTGAAAGGCTGGAAAGAGTCCTTTTCCCTAAGGGAGCATCAGTGAAGTTGGCAGGGAGAATATTGACCATGACAATTCAGAGATGACTTAAAAAGAAAGAATCTTTTGCTGAGTCTTCCTGGGCACGGCCTTTGTCCATACTTTTTGAAAAGAAGTCGTACAATTTCATACCGCCGTGTCGTGTGTTCCAGCCAGGGCCGTCTGCAAAGAGCCCGTATAAATTCAGTTCCTGAAGAGGCAGCAGCTTTTACAAATAAAATGATTCTTCATTTAAACACCAACTGAATGGCATGTAGGAAGAGAAGACAGGGCTTTGAGTAGCTCTGTTTAACCAAACTGCAGAGTTGAATAAGGTTCTGTCTGTCTCCCTTCCTTAAAACACGGGCGTACAGCTTTATTCTGTTCCGGTCTTCAGGTTTAAATTCTTGTTTTCCCTTTGAGCTCTGTCAGCAGGACTTCACATGATGCTCACCTGCAGGGTCTCTTCGGTGCTGGTCCTGAAACTTAGTAGCTCTAAAGAGAACTCTTTCTCCTTTTTGGCTGCGTTACCTATGAACTCTGCTCTTGAAGCCAGCAAAATACGCAAATACAGTAAAGAGTGGTCTGATTTGGTCAAAAAAGTATATGTAAATTTTTAGAAGTGGCTCCAAAGAGGTTGTGTTTAAAATAGAGATGAACTAGCCTTACCTCTCTGTTATCTAACAGATAGAAGATGCGTTTTTAGAATGTTTAATTTTATTCAGTGTTACGCCTGAAACCCTTGCAAAATCTTTTTGATGGGAAAGTAATCTTAATTCAGAGCATGTCTTTCCTGTTGAGGTGCGGTAGGAGAGGATCTGTGCTCTACAGCCTTGATATTTATTAGCAGTATTTCCTAGAATGGTTAAGAGAAAGCTTGCCTGTTCTCAGAGTAGGTGAGTTAAATGTAACATATCAGGTCATACGAGAATGGATTGTCTCGTGCCAGCTCATGCCAGTTCCTTCTAGAGCTCTGAAACTTTAGGAAACTTGGGTAGAATGAGGTACAATCAATTTTTTTATTTTCTGGTAGGTTTTGGAGATTTTTAGCTGCTTAGCTTTTGGTTTTGTTGTTTTTTAACCGTAGAGCTTCTCTTTGTCCACAATCCACACGCCCATGTGTTGTAGGGTAGATCATTTGACCAAGTGCTGTATTTGGAAAGACAGTATTTCAGTCAATGCTTGCTTAGCAATTGGTGGTCTCAGAGGTTCCACACAATCCTGCTGGAGTTTCTGTAGGTCTCAAAGTAGTTTGCTGACTCTGTAGGGGTTTGTGATCCTAAACGCCTTGCCCATGTGCATGCCATGTCCGCCGGGTTGTTTTGCTGTTGGCTGCACTTGGTGAAGGAAGGGAGGCATATTTCACCCATCAGTCCCTGAGGAGGTGAGAGGAGGAGCTGGCAGGAGCTGACGTGGTTTGAGAGAAGAGTGTGACTCAGTAAGAAGTTCTCATGGCTACTCCCGAGGGATGGGCATTCACTCTAGCGGTGTGTGCCTATAGATAATGCCTCGCAAGAGAGCTTTGGCTGCTGGAAGGCCGTGACTCCTCTAACTTCATCAGTTCTGTGATCAAGTCATGGAGCAAAGCGCTTTGCATGCCTATGTATGGCATTATTTCAGATCTCCCTTTGTAGCTAAATACGTAGGTTTGTGAAGAAACCGGGATGGTGCAGGGAATTCTGCAAAACACATTTAGAACCAATATTGTGAGGGAAATGCTCAGTTTTGAAAATGTGCAAAGCTTTTACGGCCAAACTTACCCGTTACGGTTTGACACTCAGTTCTCTTGCGTGTCAGCTGTAGTTTCTCTTTGCCATCAGATTAAGCGCCTGGGAGAGATACAGTACAATATGCAGGTTCTAGTAGACATAGACATTCTTTCCTACTGAGGTGTAATGTCTGCTTTTCTCTCAGAATGACCCTTCTCTCTCCTGTGATTTTTTCCGCAGCGTTTGGCATCCTGTGTTGAAAAGTACAGTTTGGATCTGGCGGGCGGAGCCTTTCCCTTGAGAGGGCAGAGCAGCAAGACCAAACTACTCAGCTGTCAGGCTGTAGAAACCTTTCCCAACCGCGCAGCCAGAGAAGGCAGCGTTGATGAAGGTTTGTTCCTGATGTCCCTGTTTGGTTTTTCTAAACTAAATGGTTTTGGCATCCAAGCAATGAATGCTGTTCCATACCCACAGCCTGAAAGTCTTAAGTCTCTGTATAAACTAACTTCTTGGGCTTATTTCAAAGGAAAAACTGGGTGCTGAAATTCTGTGGGACTTGTTAAAATAAACCCTATTTTTCCCTTCAATGCTTGCTGACATGCTGTAGCGATGTATGGTGGGGTCACCTCTATAACGCCTGTCAGTCATTTTATTCCTCCAGCTCTCGTCTTTGAACAGTAAGATCATCCCCTCCATTGCTTAGGAATGTTCCCTCAACTTTCTTTTTTCCCCTCTTCCAACCTATGCCTGCACCTGCATCCAGCTGGCGGCCGGTCAGGAGTGCTGTTCCCCCGGGCTCGGTCCTGGGGCCAGATCTGTTTGATACCTTCCCCAACCACCTGGATGAGCCGGCAGTGTGCCCGCGCGGCCAGGAAGGCCACCAGCATCCTGGCTTGTATGAGAGATAGTGTGGCCAGCAGGAGTAGGGCAGTGATCGTCCCCCTCTACTCGGCAGTGGTGAGGCTGCACCTCGAATCCTGTGTTCAGTTTTGGGCCCCTCACTACGAGAAAGACACTGAGGTGCTGAGTGTGTCCAAAGAAGGGCAGCGAAGCTGGTGAAGGGTCTAGAGCACAAGGTTTAGTTGGGATCTTAGGAAAAATTTCTTCACAGAAAGGGTTGCGAAGCAGTGGAACAGGCTGCCCAGGGAAGTGGTGGCGTCACCATCCCTGGAGGGAGTTAAAAGACGTGCAGACATGGCGCTTTGGGACAGGGTTTAGTGGTGGACTTGGCAGTATGAGGTTTACAGTTGGGCTCGATGATCTTAAGGGCCTTTTCCAACCTAAATGATTCTACGAGTCTATGATCTGCCTGTGCACTTTGCCCTCTCTGTGTCTAATAGGTTCCTACACCTACAAGCTCTTAAAGCAATAGCTTCTGGCTTCCCTCGTCCGGACCGACAGTTAAAACTCCTCTGGTGTCTTTCATTACCTTGCAATAATGAGATGTGCATCTCTGGGTTTGCACATCCAGTGATGCTCTGAGCACATCTCTGAGCCGGCTGCAGTGATAACTTTCACAGCCTTTTGTTTGGGTGTGTGAATGCCCTTCCCTCTCTTCTTACTGGCCTTAACTTATGTCTGCTTGTTACAAAGACGACACTGGCATGACTTTCTAGGCTATTTGTGTTTATTAGCTTTGACTTAGTCCTGAAGAGGCAGCTTCCACCTCTTTTGGGGTGCCACCCTCTAACAACAGCGTGTCAAAATCTAATGAAAACTCCTTTGGATTTTCTCCACTTGTGTCACGATTCTGAGGAGAGGGCCTTCTAAAACCTTGTCAAAAACAACCAACACACGCACCCACCAAAAAACCCAAACCAAAACCAACAAAAAAGGCCCTTTCGGTCCCCTTTTCATGAAGTCTGAGGCATGGAAAAATGCTTGTCATTTTTCTGATGGCTCCTCATTAGCTTTTATCCAGAAACTATTCAAGTTGTAGGCCCACATGAGCTTCTGTTGGATGTGGGTTGAGGTTAGAAATGCAGCTTGGCTTCTGATTTATGAAACTAATTGACATCTTCAAAGGCAGTTTCAGCGGCTCACACAAGTGAAAGGGCACAGAAGCTCACGATGACACACAGTAAAGCGTGGGAGGCTCCCTGAGCAGCCCTGATGAACTCAGCAGAGAACAGAGACCCATTTTGCCAAATGACCTGTCTCCTGGTTCCCTGCTCTGTCAGGGTAAAGGATGCACCCCCCACTTTGCTCACATCTGGAGAATGCCTTCTCCCCAGAGGCGACAGACCATGCCACTTCTTGAGAGAACCCGAGTGTAACATGGTCAATGTTTGATGTTAAACTCTTTGTTCCAATCTCCTGTTTGTTGGGGTTGGGTTTTGGTGTTTGTTTTGTGTGATAATTGTGTTCTTTCATTCTGACTGTGCTGGAAAGGAGCTATTCGTAACACTCGTAATCGAGTCGAATCTGGAAATTAATAATGCCAGCTGAGTGATCAAGTGTATATGACAAGAATTTGTATGCTTTCTAAAAGCAGCAATGTATGTTTTCCTAGGGTGGTGGGTTGTTTTTTGGTTTTTGTTTTTTTCTAACCATCTTGATGCACTCTTACTGTATGGGAAACTTGATTACCTGACAATTGTGTATTGGATTTGTCTTAGGACGGATACAGGTTGAACTCGCAAAGGGGGGCAGCATGACTGAAACCTATCACAGAGGTGATGCTATGGTGTACATTGTTAAAATTCTTCTTAGTCAAGTGTTGCGTTTCATGAGTGACGTAACAGAACAAAGCCAAAATAGAAAGTGATGTTTTGAAAATGTCAGATAGATTGTATTTTCTCCCACTAAGAAACAATGTCTTGCCTTTTCCAGTCATATCTCCTGGCACCAGTGTCTCAGTCTTCAGCTGGCAAGTGAATACACGCGGCCAGGGAAAACCATCTACTTATTTGGGTGTATTTGACTTTGACTGCTGGTATCAGGCTCAAAAGCAAGGCTCGCTAAGGTAGGTTTTTATGAAGCTGGTTTCAGTATCCCTCCCCATAATTCATTGGAAAGTCGGCGTTTAGCTTCTGCGCTTGTTTTCTTTCAGGCCAGAAGAATCCCTTCAGGACTGCCCCTATTTTGCACTGTGGTCACTGGACGCTGTAACAAGCACGACTGCTCCAAACCTCCTTCTGGATGTTGTGGTGCAGGAGCGCAGCCTAAGCTGGAGAGTTCCTCCTTCTTATCCACAACCTGAGCTGTGTTTTCACCCAAGCACCTATAATTTTGGTAGGTATTACACGGCTTTGAATAGTGATAAGCTTAAACCGAGCTCAAATGCCATTTATTGGTTCTCCTGTTCACTGTTTGTCACGCAAAAACCCACCCAAACCGAAACACCCCAACCCCCCACCCACCCAACTCTGGTGACGTTGTACTGGCCAAGTGTGTGCTGTTGTGACACCTGCCTGACAGGCGGCTGGGTCTGGGGGTTGGGTGCTTCTGTAACGCAGCCCGTGAGGTGGTGCTGGTGATCAAATGAAATGACTCTGGGCTGAAGCTCAAAGCACAGCACCTCGATAGCCCCGGAGGTAAAATTTCTACACTCAGTCATCGTTTTTCTAAAAAAGGCTGTAAGTGATGTCATGAGGAGAACGGGTACTCAGTTGTACCTTTCCAGAGGTTGCTGTGACAAAAATGCAAACTGGTGCCACCATCATGGTGAGAGTATGGAATGTTGTCCAACGTTCGTTGTCTCTGCAGATGGCATGTGCCTGCTGAGCTCTGGAGTTGTTCATGTGACGTGCAGCGGCTTCCGGAAGGAGGTGAGCTTTTACTGTATCTTTATGGAGAATGTCAAGAGATGGACCTTTCCTAAGCTTTCCATGGCGCTGCTTTCGGTGTCAGGGACCATTTAATGCTCTTCCTGCCCATCCACACGCGTAACTGCAATTGTACCCTACCAGTTTTATCAAATGTAATGTTTGAGGTCCCCTCTTGGGAGCGTAAACCCACCGTTGTCTCCTGTTGAAGCACGATCAGGGACTGAATGTCTAGAAAGGAAGAGAGCGCTGCTCTAGGAGCAGGAAGAGAAAGTCGGGGAAAGCTGTTCCTTCTCTCTCATCAATGAGTGCAACTGCCTGCGTGGTCCTGAGTTCGGGTTTTGATCCCTGATTACCTTGGAAAAGAGGACAGAACGGAGAAAAGGAAGCATCGTTCCCTCAGAACAACCTTCTCCCCCGTCAGTCTCTCAAAGCATTAGGTTCCGTGCAGGACCTGACGATGGGGGTGTCTCACTCGGATGCGAGTGGCTGCGAACATCCGCTTGCGGGACTATACCTGATCATTTGCTTCCAAGGCAGTGAGCTGCAGCAAACAATTGCTGTTGGCAGCTCTACCCGATGACTTCCCTGTATTTTCCCTTCATCGGTCGGCTTTGCTGCAGCCTCTCAAAGCAGATCTTCACCTCTGTAGCCTTTGCCTTGTGCTACAGGTGCCCAATTGACTCCTCTGGGACTGCCCTCTTGTTGCTGCAACACCTCAGTCACCTTTAGCTCGTGACACCCACCACCTTCTCTCTGCTTTATCCCACCGCAGTGACTTCACCCCCCTCCTTCAGAGGTTTCCCATTTGCAGGGCACCAACCTTTCTCTCTCCTCTGAAGGATTTCCCTGAGAGATGCAGCCTTTGTGATGAAGAACCCATCTTCACCCAGGCAGGCTCCAAGCGAAATGCTGAGCGAGCGAGTCATCAGGCAGAGGAGCACTTAGTAGGAAGGGGAGAGCAGGCTTTCCCTGCCCTCATCTTCCTCTCTACTGGATTCCTCACCAGATCTGTGGGGGTGCGCTGGGGCAAAGAGCACTTGTGCACAGTGTGGTAGCTAACATGAACGTCTTGGCAGGTTGGCCTGGCCCATAGGCTGTCTCTTTTGCAAGCCTGATGTAGGCTCTTCCATTCAGATTGGGTGATCTGATGTCAGCTCCACGTTGGAAATAATTGGGAAATGCAGAAATTTGTCATACCCTTTGCTGAATTGAGACTAGATCATTCAGAGGCTTGTTAGGCATTTGAGCAGGAATTGCTTGTGAATGTGAGTAAGACAAATCTCAGAATTAGGGGCAAGAAGCTTGGTTTGGGGTTTTGTTTGCCACCGTAAGTTGTACTCGGTGTGTTTCCTTGTCTGAGACTGGTTTTCAGAAAAAGATGGAAATCTGATGTGTGTATTCGAATGCGTAGAAATGGCTTTGAATGTGATGATTTTATTTAGAAGGGAAAGATACTTCTGAATGTGCTTAAAAAGCCAAAGAAACAAGCAAACAAAAAGCAAAAGCCCTAAAAAGGAAAATTTGCTGAGGGCTCAGTCTTGGGCCCCTCGGGACAAGAAGGACATAGAGTTGCCGGCACGTGTCCAAAGAAGGGCACCAAAGCTGGGGAAGGGTCTGGAGAACAGGTCTCATGAGGAGAGGTTGAGGGACCTGGGGTTGTTTGGCCTGGAGGAGAGGAGGCTGAGGGGAGACCTTATCGCTCTCTGCAACTGCCTGACAGGAGGCTGTTGTGAGGTGGGGCTTGGTCTCTTCTCCCAGGTCACTAGCGATAGAACGAGAGGAAACGGCTTCAAGCTGCATCAGGGGAGGTTTAGGTTGGATATTAGGGAAAATGCCTTCACTGCAAGGGTGGTCAGGCGTTGGAAGAGGCTGCCCAGAGAGGTGGGGGACTCACCATCCCTGGAGGTATTGAAAAGACATGTAGACGTGGCACTTGAGGGCACGATTTAGGAGACATGGTAGTGTTGGGTTGACAGTTGCACTCAGTGATCCTAGAGGGCTTTTCCAACCTTAAGGATTCTATGATTCTATGTTTCTATGATCATTTCACCTGGAAGAAGTATCAGAACACCAGCTGCACTAAGCTACTCCTTAACAGTGCACGTCTGTGCCTGCCTGTGCTTTGCCCTTCTGAAGGATTGCCACGGCATTAGAACACAGTGTTTGAAGCGCCTAAAACTGAAACCTATTAGAACATCAATGTTTCACTTCTTTTCTGTCATTTTGGGAAATGACAACTTAATGTTTGGGGTGTCGTAACTGCTTCATGTCTTCATAGCCTGGAAAGCTGCTTGATCTTGGCTTCACTGTTTCCATGCAAACGTTGCAGAGTTCTGTTTGTTCTGTCCCCTTCGCGCATTCCTGATGGCAAACTTCTCTGCACCCCATGTGCCATGGGTATAAGCAGGGCACGTTGCTGGGAATAGTTAATTGGAACGCAGTAAATTGAGAGGATAATGCAGAGGCATGCAAATAAAGATTAGAATTAGCCTTTGGGAAGTTGTCATGTCAGGGGAAAAATTCCATGTGCTCCTCAAAGCAACAAGCAGCCCAGCCTGTGATGCCTGAGTGAGTGTAGAGTTAGAAACAAGCACTTACTGTTGGTGGTTTGGATGTTGAAAGCAGGTAGGATTCTCCTTTGATTTTGCCTGTTACTTTTAGGAGGAGCAGTTAGAGGCGGTCTTGTCAGCTGCTGCCCAGACAGGTTCTGTAGGGCTTCTGACTGGCTGCATTAAGCTTTGGACATCTAAAGGTAAGACTTGTTATGTGGTTTTTATGTTGCATGGTTTCTTCGTTTGGAATTCTTGATTCATTTCTTTTTTGTTCTCTCTTTTTAAAGAGCAGCCAAGTTCTGCTGCTAATTTAGAGTTGGCCCTTGACTGGACGTGGAGCAGAGTGATCTATACAAAAGGCGCATTTGAGCAAATCTGTGAGTACTAGTGCAGCCATGCTGCAAACCTAGAATCAGTCTTTCCAGTTGAGCTTATTCAGAGGTCTGCTGGTAGATGGTCTTGCCCGCAGATCTGGAAGTGCACTTTGAAACTCTGAAATGGCTCTGTAGGCTAACGATTTCATACTTGTTCTTGAAAAGGTGTTGCGCTGTTTGACGGCTCCTGCAACTCCGTTGACCCGGAGAGGTTACAGGCTCTGCAGCACCGCCAGTTGCTTTTGAGCAACCTTAGCAGAGTCTTAAACTGTTTTCTAACAGAGGCACAAGAGCTCGCTGGAAAAGGTTTGTCACAGTATTTCTAACTCTCTGGTATGTCTTATGAAGATTTGGAACTATGCTGGGGCTGTAATTGTGGAAAGAGGAGCTGTTGTTGGTTTTGCTGATTGGCAGAAAGTCAAATGTAGCGGGGAGAAGGGGCTTAAATGGGAGGGGTTGGGGCTGCCACTTAACGCGCGTTGAGTTCAGGGCACGAGTTTGTTGGGGAGCTCGTGCGAGTGGGTGGGGAGGCTGCGTTCAGCAAGGAGCTGTGCAAGCACCCGGCCTGAAATTACAGCAACGGGATGTGGCACTGTGACAAATACTCCCTTTGATTGTCAGCTAGCAGTGCGTAATTGCATGCAAATATTGGGCTGGAAATTACTAAAATCAGAGAGGAAGCCTAAATGAGTAACATGTGAAGTGAGTTGCATGAGTTTCTGTAGCTGTTTCTATTAGAACTTGTTCCTGGCATATTGAGGAGAAAAGAGAAAATCCCTTTGCTAGAGTAAACCTCTCTGCTACGTGAAGAACAGGTGCCTTATCCATGAGTGGATTTAGTAGTTCCGACTTCACTTTTTTTTATTAAACCTTTAATGAATCTTCTTCTTTGTAGGGGTTGCTTGTGATTGTGGGCTTTTTCTTCAGTTAAGGAAGTGATACGGAGTGAAAAATGCACAGGCAAAGATTCCTACCGTGTTATTTTTCTACTTTCTCTTTAGTGCAATGAGGGGACTTTTATAAAAAAACAAAAGAAATTGCACACCAACAGTCCTCTTAAGCTTCTTTTCATGTTTTGCAGACTTGACAACCAAGCTGGCGGTGACCAGCCTCGCAGCTTTGTATGCACGAGTGGTCCTCTGGTTCTGTGGGTCCCGTCTCCTGCCAGAGGGCTCAGGTAAGCCTAAACTGTCACACATCTGTAGCAGTCAGTGCTTCCTATGAACATGTGCTTCCCCGTGGTTTTGTCAAGGCTTCATCAATACCAAGTCGTGCCGGTTCAGTGACAGCAGATGCTGAAGTTCTGCTGCTGAAATTGAGATTTCACTGTTTTTGCAACTCCGTCGTGTAGAATGATGGAAGCAGTTTCTTTCCGGGGTGTTTCTCAGAAACAGCACTAAGCCTCTGAGTGAAGGAGTTGCTCGTGCCCACAGCTTGAAATCCTTGGGATTGTAAACAAGTAACTCCTAAAGCACCAACACGGGAATGCTTGATTTTACAGTAAAAGCCTGACGTGTGTGTTTTGAACTTTTTACGGATTGTTTGAGGAAAAAATACACCTTGGAAATAGTTCATCATTTGGATGGGTTATAAATCCTATTGCAAGCCTTAACTGTCTTACGCATGTTCACATGACATGTTTAAAAACCCATTCCCTTTGAGAACTGGGGTTTTTTTTTTAGAGTGAACTTCAGCTGACACTACATGTTCTGGATGCTACATCACCTGTAAGTTTGCAATGGCACTTAGGACAAGAAGGAATTGACTCCTGTGTCGTAGGTCTCTTTTAGCAAAGGCAGAAGGAGGATGGGCTTCTTTCAAAGTCGGAGGCTGACCTGTGCTTTTGATGCTCAGCTTGTGTGTTCTTCTGTCTTTTTAGTCAAAAACTGTAGGTTGAAAATGTGATATGACTTCTTTAACTTACTTCTTATTTATTGCCTGTAGGTGATGAGATGCGTTTCTCTAGACCTTTCTACAATTATCCTCTGATTCGGAGCTACTACGCTGGTCATCGACAGAAACTGGAGCGTTTATCAAGGTAGGACGTGCAGGAAAGCTCTAGAGCAGTTCCGCTGCAAATTCAGAAGCGGCAGCAAGTGGCTTTTCCATCAGCAGCTGTATTTGCTATGCTTCATGCGTTTGCTGGCAACACTCTTGACTGGAGTGATGCGTGTGTCCTGCTGAACAGAGAGGTTCCTTTCCTGTGTTGAAATGTTGATATATACCTCTGCTTAGTGCCCTTTGTTGGTGTCATCATTGTTTTGACGTGCACGTAATTCATTGGCAATTCTGTGTCATTTGTTACCACTGGAAAAGGTCGTGTGGTGAGGACAGGATCAGTCACGGCCAGGTCAGCAAGGCACGGCCTTTGCAGAGCAATTGTTCTGGACACAGAAGAAAGCATGTTTTAGAAAAAAAAAACCAAAAAACAAAGCAAAAATAATCTCTCTCAATGACCAGTGATAGATGGCGATAAGGGGATTGGCCCAAATCTCCTACTCCCAAGCACCGCGGTGTCATTGAAGGAGATGGGCAGAGTCACATGCAGCTGGCACAGCCAGCGCGCTCCTGGCTACTGGATAAAAGTGCCTTCCTCACGGGAACTGCCTTTCCTGGGCTGGCTCACGAGCATAATGGTGATGTGCCTTGGGTTAGGTGAGAACAGATTTTTCTTTGGCAACTGTTCTGTAACCTAAAGAAAGTCCTCAAGTAGCCGTGGCTGTGGCACTGTGAACAAGGTGCAGCAGGAGGAGCCCAGGTGGAAGCTGCTCTATGTCAGGCGTTGGCTTTCAAGCTCCTCTTCCTGCGCGTCCTTCTCAGGTAACTCTCGTACAGGCTCACGGGCTCCTTAGAAGCACCACCTCCAGCGTGCTGCTTCTGCTCGTCCTCCTCGGGAAATGAAAGGCTGGCGTCGCAGCCCGCAGGAGCCTGCGATGGGCTTCTGAGCAATGCAGTGTTTAACAGGCCAGCCCTCCGTCACTGTGATGGCATGTGCAGAGGCACAAACGTGCTGCTTCAGGTGATACCAGAATTCAGCTGTGGGCTCAGCTTTCTGACCGTGACTGTTTTTCAGTAACAAAAGCGAGCTGCTGAGACCAAAGCCTGACATTTCCGTGCTGTGGTCTCACCGCTGTGTGTGGGAACGCTCCCACTGGAGGCGTGGGGTTTGGGTTAGCTTTGCTCACACTGCCCTTGTATTACAAGTAATGCGGCACAAAAGAAAACCTGAAAACTAAAAGGTCGCTGCAACTTTCCCCTTAATAAGGGAGCTTTTTGGATTCCTATTTGGAGCTCCTTTAATAATTCACTAGGATCTAATGAGCACCTTTCACCTGACTCCAAAATTTCTTTCCAGTCTATTTCAAGTCACGATCATGCCTTTGTCTGTTTGTTCCTTTCTTGGAGTCGTGGGAGCTTTAGCTGGGTTTGTTTTGGCTGGAGGAAATCTGTGACACTGAGAGGCCAGAATTAGTGTTTTCCTCTGTGCAAATCCTCACTACGTTTTGTTCCAGAGGAAAATGGGACTCTGACTGCCTGATGGTCGATGGGATGGTTTCCCAGTTAGGAGACCAGGTGGAGAAGTTGTGGCAGAGAGATGAAGGAGGAACGGGGAAATACCCACCTCCTAGTTTACGGGTGAGTGTTGTGTTCGCTGAAGGCAACAACAACAGCCACAACAAACCCCAGCCCCAGCCCAGCCCTCCCCCAAAGCCAATGATTTCTCAAAGAGAGGAGTTTTAAAAAGCTTCTACCTTTTCATTCCAGGCACTGCTGGAGCTCTATTTGCTAGAAGGTGTTGAAGAAAGCCACAAACATGCAATCGTATCCCTTGGAGTTATTTCTGTTACACCTCCAGTATACGCGCATCAGGGGTCTGAAATGTCTGTCGCCTACGTGTTCGATGCATTTTCTAATTTGTGCTTCAAACACACTGCGGATGAACACGTGTAGTTAAGAATTAAGTCGCAGACAGAAGCATTGTTTGATTTCTTTGTACTGTGGATTTTTTAGGAATTTTTAAAATGTTTTGTTGCAAAGTCTTTTCTGATGTGAGAAAACAGGTCTACTAAGCAATGTTAAAGGTAGAAAGCTCCCCTAGATTTTCTCAAAATGTAAACTGTTTTTCATTTTTGAAGCACCCATAGCTGTAGCAAACAGCTGCTTCCTCGAGCGATGCACTAGAATGTGCTGCTTCAGAGCAAAAGGATTTCTGACAGCGGTTTACCAGGACCTGATGTTGCTGAAATCATCCATTTTCCAGCACAGCTAAGAGGGCTTGCTTTTGTGCTGTTACAAGTGCAGGCACACAGAATAATAGAGAGAAGAGAAAAGTCGTTGGGCAGAAACTGAATTTTTAAGCTGCCGAAATACACTGTGTTGCTTTTGTTGTGTGTTGCCTGAGCCGAGAGGGGAGCCTAGAGAGCAGGGGCTTTAAAGCTGTTGCACCCCGGAGCTCTCTGATGAGAATAGACCCCCCAAACCAGCTGTCAGAAAGAGAAAGTGACACTGCCGATGAGTGATCCACATACTGGTTTAAATCCAGTTTTAATCATTCAGAGCTAAGCTGTGCTGTAAGGACACCCGAATTTCACTTGTTTTATATACGCTGGAAAGGAGGGAAGAAACCAACTGTAGAATTTGTTTGCTTTAATAATCAAGCATTGGCCGTTCTCGTGTTTTGAATGTCCAGCTGGTGGCTGCAGTGACTAAAGAGGGAGCCTGAGTTTCCAACGGAACTGTTTAAATATCGAAAGGCAACCTTTCTGAATGCCTTAGAGAAATCAAAGAGTCTGTCTTTCTGGTTATTTATTCAGAATGCAATTTTGTTGTTAGGGCCTGACTATCTTCAGGTTGCAACAGCATAAAACGGCAAGACTAATACAAGAGTATTTTCTGCGTCCTACCACTATGATATTCTTATTTCCTTTTATTATTTATTCCTATTATATTAATCATAGGAATAATATTATTTCATGTGATAAATTGTTGGTCTTGCAAATTTATTAGCCTTAATTAGATACTTGATATCAGACAATTTACTTGCTGCTAGACATCATACATTCCTTTCCGAACAAAACAGAACCTTCCGTCGACTCCTTCGCAGCTGCCTTTGCCATCCCTTCGGGCCTTGTTAAGCTTATCCAAGGATTTTGGCTTCTAGACCACAAGGACTATGAAGTAAGCATGTGACAGTTTAGTTAGGCATACGTTGTAGTGCAAGGCTATGATCTAGCAAATGACTTTAAAAACCTGGTGCTTAGCTAATAACAGGTGATAAAACATGGGAAGCTTCTTTTGTAATCCTGCTTCAGCAGCACCTTCAGCAATACGTGATGATCTGCAGTTTGGTTTTAATTGCATTGAGAGGAAATGGATTAAGACAATGAAGAAGTCAGCATTAATGCTTGACGTGTGACTTGCCAAAGCCATCTGTTCAGGTTGTTCTCAGCAGAGCAGTCGAGCGCTTTCTCAAAAGCAGTGGTTTGGGTACTTTAAATAGTCAAACGACCATCCTAGCAGCAGGATTTGAGACAGAAGACCGCAAAAGTGACTCTTCAATCTAATTCATGTTCCTTCTGATGCTGAAGGTTGCTCTTTGCCTGTCACAATTTTAATACAACCTGTCTGGGAGAATAACTTGTATTTATAAGAAGTGATGTTTGCCTATGGGGATTTGGTTACCCTAGCCGAGTGTGAATCACTCCTTTTAAAAGACTCTGGTTTTTTTCTGTATGGCTAACTGATTTTTTTTTCCTGCAAATAGTAAAGAATGTATATTTACCTGTCCGGTATCAGGGACATTCACCCTTACTGAAGGAACTTTTGAACAGTTTTGTTGTGTGCTTGTGTGTCCAGTCTGATCCCCTCTATACAAACAGGCTGTGGCCAGGCTGGAAGGGGCCCAGAGAGGGGCCACCAGGATGATCAGAGGACTGGGAAGCTGCCATACGAGGATGGGCTGGGAGAGCTGCGTTTGTTCAGCCTTGAGAAAAGGAGGCTCAGAGGGGATCTCATCCCCATGTACCAGCACTTAAGGGGCAGCTACAAAGAAGATGGCGACTCCCTTTTTACACGGAGTCCCATAGAGAGGACAAGGGGGATGGACACAGGTTGCTCTTGGGGAGATTCCGATTGGCCACCAGAGGGAAATTTTTCACACTGAGGACAGTCACCGTTGGAATAATCTCCCCAGGGACGTGGTTGACTCGGCCACGTTGGACACTGTCAAGAGTCGTCTGGACAGGGTGCTGGGCCATCTTGTCTAGACTGGGCTCTTCCCAGAAAGGTTGGGCTAGATGATTGCTGAGGTCCCTTCCAACCTGGGATTCTGTGATCTTAGTAAACCTGATCTCCACCTTCTGCAGAATTCCCTGGCCCTGCTCTTTCACCCAGCTACAACCAAACCTGTGTCGTGGCAACACGTGAGAATTCTTCGGTCCCTCATGTGCCAAGGAGAGCATGGGCGAGCCCTCAGATACATGCAGGTGATGAAGCCACCATTTGCAAGCAGTTGTGAAGAGCGACTTTTCCTCACTGTGCTGTTGTCCAATAGGTAAAGAAATATCTGCCACCATTTTGGCATTGAAATACTGTGAAAGGTGGAGAACAAACACTAGAAATCACAATCCCCTAAATTTCCTTTAAACTTTGAGCACAATAACTGTGGGGCATCTTTTTAGTTATACTATTAATACACCTTTACATCTCAAAAAATTAACTACAGGTGCATGGCGGAGGCTTGGGCTCTGCTGCAGGAAGACGCCGCTCAGTTAAAGGAGGAAGAGCTATTAAAAGACATGTATGACATCTGTCGGGAGATGGGACTAGTGGGAGACTTCCTGAGGCTGCCTTTCACAGACTCTGAACAAGTAAGTGTGGGCAAGAGGAAAATCTGAATCCCTTCTTTGCCAAGAGAAGAGGCAGGGTCATCATATATGTTTTAAAATGTGTTATTTCTCATAGAAGTGTTTGGAGAAATTTTTACAGAGTCATGAAATTCTTTTAGCCCGGCATCTGCAGCGTGCCAACTGTATGGCAGCAGCACGGCTGAACCAGGCGATGAACGTTCATCTCATGGTAAGCGTAAAAGTCCTGCCAAGTGTGCCAGTTTCTCTCAGGGGTTACTGACCGGTTTAACAGCGCTCAGTAAGAATCCTGCTTTCTTTATCACACCCTTCTTCGAAATACTTGCAATAAGCCTCTGCACCTTACGTTACAGCTGAACCTAAAAGTTGAACAGAATGTGTCACTACTCCAAAGCTACCCCGTGCAGTTGGAAATTCTGTGTTCCAGGCTGTTGTTGACTCCACTTTGAACAGTTTGTTTGTGTCTGAGGATTAAATAAGTATCTCCTGTGAGCCACTCTTACCATTCAGATATTCAGGGACGTACGTTATGTAGGGTTCGGATGATTGGAAGTTGTTTGGGTCACTGTGGAATGAAGAGTGTGTTGTATGTCATCTCCTGTATCTCACACGCAGCTCTGGGTGCCAACCCACAGGCAACATTTGCATCATGGGTTGTTCTTTTTATTATTTCCTCAAGTTATAGCGTGAGGTCTGCAATTCCACAGCTTTCGTTTTACCACTTTTTGGACAGAAATTCTTACCTAACTTCTGTATCTCAAAGTAGCCATATCAAATTCTGTGTTATGGGAACTTCTGTTGTGGTTCTGTGATCCATGTGCTGCTTTCCGGAACCATAGTTCTCCAGGGAAGCAAACTTATGGGGTGGTTCTGGAAGGTTGAGGTCCTGCATTTGAAAGCTTCCATCCAGGGGGAAGGGGTGTGTAGGTAGCTTTCTCTTCCTCATTTTAATCCTCACTTCCTCTTGTCCAACGTAACCTGCCGCTGCCCTGGAGATTCAGTCACCTGGGGCAGTGGCGTTTCAGGAAAAACAAGGGAAAGGCTGCTGTTTTGTCAGCCACGTGAAACTTGTGGGTGCTGACAAGCATGTCAGAATGAGGTTCTGCAGGGTGCCGGCATGGTTTTAACTTAAAGTTGTAGGTTCTGCTATTATTCTAGTCTTCCTTCCACTTGGCTAAATATACAGGGTGAAACTTCTTGCTTTACGCTTTTTGTTCACCAGAATGATCGTGCTCCTCGCTGGAGACAGAGAGCAGTTGCCAGAAATTCTCTCTCGGCCCAGCACGGCAAGACCCTTCCTAGAGGTCAGAGGCAGCTGGCTGTAGAGAGAGCCAAGCCTTACCATCTGCCTTCGTCCGGACCAAGAGAAGGTAATTTTTAGGGGGGGAATATAACGCACAACTAACCATCGCTCTGATTGCACAAGGCTGATCTTTTTTCCCTCGTGCTTTACAGCTGCAAGACCAAAGCCATTCTCAACAGTAACAAAACCAGCTAATACAGGAAATGTGCATCCAAGGGCACCTTTCAGCAGTCGTGTGTTGGCCAAAGTTAGAGAGTTATGGGTAGGAAATGAGCAGAAACCCAGTTGAGAGAGAGTTTTTCTGTTATGATGATGTTTGTTATGCAAAATACATATATTTATATTATGGTAAATATGTTTAGAGAATTTAAGAGAGCTGAAACTAAAACAATGATTACCATCAAGCTATTGGTGTACACATCTTGCTAGACTTGATTGTGTGATCAAATAGTGATCTCTTCCCACTTGCTGACACCTTTCTGCTTTGTTTCTGCCTCTTTTACTTAAAAATAGGCAGAACGATAAAGAGCAGGAAAGAGGCCAGTAGCTGTCAGATGATTTTCCTACAGGTGGTGTGGCCAAATCAACCTCAGTTCTGGTATATTTGGACTTGAGGGCAATGAAGGTCAGTTACTGCCCTTCTCTACTGTCCTTTTGCCATGAGAAAAGACCAAGACCTTGGGCAGATCGTACTATAAGGACATGCCCGGCGTGCAAATAAGGCCGCAGATAACTAAAAGTAGTTTAATCCCCCATCAGAACTTCTTCTCATGGAAGATGACTCTCAGGGTTGTCAGCGCACTCCATTTATTTGCTGCAATTCATCCCTTCCCATGTAACCAACCATAAATAGCTTCTGGTGGGGAAGAAGCAAGCTCCAGGCAGGAGCCAACCCATAGTCTCTTGTGAGTTGTTAGGCAATGCTTGTAACCTCTTAGCCTAGGCCAGTCGGAAAATGCAATGAAAGAATAGAATTTCTCGTAGTAAGATAGCATTTGTTTCTTATGTTGTTGGTACTTTTGTCTTCTGTGCAAAACTTGCAGGTTTCCATCGCAGGAATGCTGTTCTCACCAAAGCAGTCACGATAATGAGAGCCTTTGAGATGCTCGGAGAGAAATGTTCTGCGGTTCCTTCTGAATTACAGCTGTTCCTGAAATAAAAAGCGTTTTCCAATGCACTGAGCTGTGTGGGTGACCCATACGTGAGGCAGAGGGAAAAATGCAGGTGACGGTTCCTGACGTGCCTGTTGGTTCAGGTCACTCACTCCTGGGCCGTGCATCACCCGGCGTGGTTCAAGAGCAGGCTTATCCCACAGCAGCCATCGGTGTGGTGTGCCTTGCTCTTGAACTTGGTTTAAACCCAGACGAAACCATGGATTATTAGTGAAAGCCTGATTGCTGGTAGTTTGATACTACAATTGTAATGTTAATAGGCAGGGAGAGAAGGATGCGGGAAGCAGGTGTGTGACTTCTGTGAACAGCGGCAGCACAGGTGTGTGTGACCCTAGGAATCCAGGGCACAGGAAAGCCTTTGCTTCTGATCCAGCCTATTGGTCTCAGAGGAGCTTCCGAAAGGACGAGAACGGCATGCTCATCTCCGCAGGATCCAGCAGTTCCGTGGGCCAGGTAAGCCTTGAGTCAAAGAACCAGCTGGAAGCAGCTGTCACTAATACGCAGCTGGAGGCCGGTCAGTTCCTTTATCTCCCGTTATTAACATCCATGTCAGCGTAACGCAAAAGACCGGCATTTATCACTTTCCTGGTGTGAAGCAGTGGCTAGATTTTATCTACGTGTCTTGTCACCCTGGAACTGAGTGTTGCTGTCAAGTGTGCTTGCCAGTCTTGATTGCTAATTTAAACTGCTAGTGAGGGCTCTCCTGGCAGAGAGCAGTGCTTGTGTGTGCATTTGGTGGCTCGCTTATGAAGAGGAGGCACTTGATGGTTTGTTAGAGAGAGGTCTCTGGTGATCATGGTCAGGGAGTGCTGGAGAGCGCCTGGCAAGGTTATAACGCCACGCTGCTGGCGTACGGTCAGAGGGGCTCAGGGAAGAGCCCATGAGCGACGATCGGATACGGTGCAGCAGTTCCTGGGCAGTGATCAGGAAATGGGGCAGTTGCCCAGAACTGCTACTTTTACTCTCTTCCCATCTCCCATCACTGGTTTTTTCTTTCTTTCTTTCTCTGTCTGACTCCCTGCCTGTATTTTCTAACTCCTCCCTGTCTGTCCTACTGCCTGTTGCTATGTTTTCCTTTCCCTACACCTCTCTCCCACTCCCTGGCCTTCTCCTTCCTCTGTCGCCGTGTCCTGGCCACCTGGTTCCCCTCTGTGCTGCAGCCTGTCCCCTCTCTCCCGCCTGTATCCCCCGCTCAGCTGGCCCTGCTGCTCTCGGGGCCTCCGTCCTGCTCCCCGGCCCCTTCTGCTCCTCCTGCGTCTCCACCCTGGAGGCCGTGGCTGTTGTGCCCTTCTGTGCCTCCTTGTCCCGACCCACAGCCCCCTCTGTCTCAGTCTCTCGGGGTCGTTTCCCGCCCTTCCCTCGCCCTGTGTCCCGCTCTGCGCCCCGGCCTCTCCCTTTCTCTCTCCCCGCTGCCTTTTCCCTCTGCCCCTCTCCCCTCTGTCCCCCTGCCCCGCCCCCTCTGCCACGTCTCTGTCCCTGCGTGCTCCCGGTGCCTTCTCGGTCTCTGTGGCGGCCTGTCCCGCAGCCCCGGGGAGGCGGCCGTGGGGCCTGCGGGGGGGCGGCTGGCTCGGGCTGGGGGTGCGGTGCCGCGCAGGGTCGGGCACCCCGGGGCATGCTGGGCGCTGGAGCCCTGGGGCAGGGGCTGCCGGGCGGCCATGTTGCCCTGGCCCCAGCCCCTGCCCCGAGGCCTGTCCCGCAGCCCCAGGCCGCCCCTGGGCCTGTCCTGGCAGCAGCCAGCTGGGCCTGGGCCCCGCTCCGGCCTCCCTGAGCTGTGCCTCGGGGCGGCCTCGTGGGGTGCGAGCTGTGAGGCACCCGTGGGTTCCCTGAGGTGGAAGGCAGTCGAATGAGCGGGGCTGCAGCACAGGGAGGGAGGGACAGACAGACAGACAGACAGACAGAGAGAGACAGAAGTGCCTGAGCTGTGCCATGTGCCTGGCAGTGCAGAGAGCAGGAACTGCGGTGAGTCCTGGGCCCCAGGGTCATGTCACCCCTCTCCTGCATCCCAGTCCCTCCTGACACCCCCTTCCCTTTCCCTCTGAGGATTTGTGGTGGGATATGTAGGTACATATCTATGTATGTGTGTATATGTTTATGATATTATACCTAGACATATACATAATACAAATATTATAATTTCAAAATATTTATTTGTAAAAAAATAAATCTATTCTTTATAAAAATAGAATCATATTATCTTAAATGTAAAAATACCTGTTTGTGGACATAAGCAATCCCCAGCCCAGGTCAGCCACCCGCGGGGTGGGCAAGGGATGCGTTAACCCCCCACCCTCCCTCCCACTGAGCAAATGCCCGCAGGCAGAGAGAGGTGCTGCGAAGCCAACACCCAGCTCTTTTAATTTAAATTAGTATTTTCTCCCCCGGAGTGCCCCAGGTCCTCTGTGCAAGCTTCTAACAGGGTCGCTTGGTTCTGCATGCTGTGTCTTCCCAGTCATCGTGAAAACTGTCAGCATGGCATGGAAGCAGAGTGGAAAAGGTGCCTGCAGAGGTCTCGGGCGTGAGCTCACGGGGGCTCTTAGTGAGCACAAGCGGGTGCTGAGAGCCTGCCCTGCTGGAGGGCCTCACGCTGCGTTTGCAAGCTGTCCTGGCACTGCCCCTGAGCTGCCTGCACAAGTTGAAGAGTTGGCTGGTGCCAGTGGGAGGAGGTGGGACTGGATGGCGGGAGCAATGGCTTCTCCTTACAGGAAAGGCTTGTCCAGGTGGGACCCTAGTTGCCACCTGCTCTGGGCCGGTGCCTTTCAGCCGCACCATCCCTTGCTTGTTCTTGGCGAGTTGCTGCACACCAAGAGAGGCCAGAGAGCTTCTTCAAGCAGCGCACCCAGCTCGCTGCCATGCAAGTGCTTCTCCACTGACGTGCTCTTGTGACCCATGAATTCTCACGGCTGCTTCTCTGTTTGGTACCCGCAGGTTCCGACCGAAGGCACTGTCTGCGGTTCAGAGCCGAGCTGCTTGGCCAAATCAGTTCTTAACCCTGTGATGGTCATAGCAGGAATGAGAGCCAGGGCACCCTTCTCCATGTGAACGTAGTTTCTTCTTCTCCTTCCAGCCTGAAAACCATGCGGGAAAGTGCTGGCCCTTGCTGGGAAGTCGGGGACAAGCCTTCATCAAGCTGTCTGTGCCAATCCTTCCCAGAGCAGTCACCATGGACCACGTTTCAGGACAACGTTCATCATCCCAGTGATGGCTTCCCATGCCAACAATGATTTCTCAGCCCTGGGATGGTTTCCTATCCCAATGGTTTCCCATGCCCACAATTTCCCTCCCAAGCATGATTTTTGTGGAGAGGTGAATTTCCTTCCCAAGGGGAAGGGGTGCAGCCGGTACAGGCGGCCCTGCGGTGCTGCCATGGGTGAGCTGCCCCATCCCCACCACTGGGGCGGGATGGGGCCCTTTTTGGGTGTTGTTTTTGCGCTCCCCCTCTCTGCCCCAGGGTGGGGACAATGCTGCTCCCAACCGTGGGGATACCTGGTGCTGGCGGTACCGGTACCTTGTGGCCATGCTGGGGAGCTCTCGGGCAAATCTGGCAACTGGCCCATGCCAACCGAGGAGAGAGGCTGGGACGCAAAGTATAGCGGTACAGAGGCACCCTCACATTCGTGCACAGCAGCGCTGTGTGTTCCCTGGGACATATCACAGCCCCCGTGCAGCGGGGGGCCGTAGCTTCCAGCACGGGCTCTGTGGGACTGGAGCAGTTGCGGGTCAACTGCTTTGAGTGGTATTTTCATACCGTGGTGTCAATATCAAGCAAATCATGAAGCAGTCATCAGGAAACAAAGGAAATCTTTTAGGAATGCCAGCACAAAAATATAGCCCTGGCTGCTTTGCCTCCTTTCAGCAGGGAGGAACTCGTAGGTCCCTCTTCATCTCTGTTGCACCGTAAGCTCAGCACCTTCTGTACCTGCAGGAGACAATCTCCTGCGCAGCTAAATAACAAAACAAATATACATGTGTCAACTGTATGTCAACTAATATATATAAAACTATTAATTCCATGGCTTATAGTAAGTTTTTATTCACCTTTCTTGTGCAGACTGAACAGCCCACAAGTAGAATACAGGCGATCCTTTGGCCTCCTTGCAAAAAGTGAAGGTTTGGAATCTAAAACTGAGGCCTTTAGCCTTAAAAGAGGGGTTTGAACCCTGAAACTCACAGTTTGGAGCAAAACATGTGAGTGTTTGGGACCTAAGAAGGCGGCAATGAGTATTAAAATAGGGGTTTGGACACTGAACGTGAGTCGTTGGGTGTTACAAATGAGGCTTTGACTGTTAAATGAGGGCTTTGGTTCCTAGAAGTGAGGGTTTGGGTGTTAAAAATGAGGCTTTGAGCCTTAATAAAGGAGTTTGGACCCTGAAAGGGAGGGTTTGGGACCTAAAAATGATGCTTTGAGCCTCAAACAATGGATTTAGACCCTAAACGTGAGGCTTTGTGACATACAAATGAGGCTTTGACAGTAAAAAAGACAGGTTTGGACCCTGACAGTGAGGGTTTGGGAGCTCTAAATGCAGCCTTGAGCATTAAAAGTGGGGTTTGGACCTTGAGAGTGAAGGTTTGGAACTGAAAACTGAGGCTTTGAGAGTTAGAAGAGGGATTTGAACCCTGAAAGTGAGGATTTGAGTGTTAAGAATGAGGCTTTGAGCCTTAAAACAGGGGTTTGGACTCTGAAACTCACGGTTTGGAATGAAAAAATGACTGTTTGAGCATTAGAAGACCAGATTTGATGCTAGAAGTGAGGGTTTGGGACCTAAAAATGAGGGTTTGTCCCTTAAAAGTGGGGGTTTGGACCCTAAAACTGAAGATTTGGAATTTAAAACTGAGGCTTTGTTCCTTAACAGAGGGGTTTGGACCCTGAAAGTGAGGGTTTCGTACCTAAAGATGAGGCTTTTAGCCTTAAACGAGGGATTTGGACTCTAAAACGTGAGGCTTGGGAAAGCAAAAATGATGGTTTGTGCCTTAAAGGACCAGAGTTGATGCTAAAAGTGAGGGTTTGGGACCGAAAGAGGAGGCACTGAGCATTAAAAGAGGGGTTTCGATGATGAAAGTGTGGCTTTGGGTGTTAAAACTGAGGCTTTGAGTGTAAAAATGGGACTTTGGACCCTGAAAGTGAGGGTTTGGCTCCTACAAATGAGGCTTTGAGCTTTAAAACAGGGGTTTGGACCCTAAAAGTGAGGTTTGCAGTCCTAAGTATAAGGCTTTGAGGTTAAAAGAGGGGTTTGGGTGCTATAAAGTGAGTGTTTGGGACCTGAAAATGAGGCTTTGAGCATTAAAAGAAGGGTTTGAACAATGAAAGGGAGAGTTTGGTATTTAAAAATGAGGGTTACTCCATGAAACGGAGGGGTTTGGATCCCCAAAGTGAGGGTTTGGGATCTAAAACAGGCTTTGAGCCTAAAGACAGGATTGGACCCTAACAGTGAGGGTTTGGGACCACTGAATGAGCCTTGTGTTTTAAAAGTGGGGTTTGGACCCTGAAAGTGAAGGTTTGGAACTGAAAACTGAGACTTTGAGAGTCAAGAGAGTGATTTGAGCCCTGAGAGTGAGGATTTGGCTGTTAAAAATTAGGCTTTGTGCTGGTTTTGGCTGAGAAGGGGTTAATTCTCCTCACCGTGGGGGGCGGCTGCCTTTCCAGCTTCCCGCGCTCTGCTGCGTGGCGGGGGCGGGGCTGGGAGGGGCAGGGCCATGGTGGGGGCGGCTGACCCCGACTGGCCAATGGCAGGTTCATTCCATACCATGTGACACCATGACCAATATATTGAGGGGGGGCAGTGGCAGCGCGGGGGCGGCGCGGCGTCGGGTCGGCGGGCGGCGAGCGGCTGCGGCGCGTGCGGTTTGTTCCGGCGGTTCGTTCCCCCTCTCCCCTCCCTTCCCCCTCCCCCGGGGCTTTGCGGCTCTCGTTGTTCTCCTTTACATTGCATTTCTACTGTTGTTTCTTTTAATTTTAATTATTAAACTGTTCTTATCCCAACCCACAAGCGTTACCCTTTTGATTCTCTCCCCCATCTACCGGTGGGGGAGTGAGCAAGCGACTGTGTGGGGCGGAGCTGCCGCTAAACCACGACAGTCTTTTTGGCGCCCAACGTGGGGCTCAAGGGTTGGAGATAACAACAGGTGCTGGTCACAGCACCATGTTGTCCTTTTTGCAGTTGATGTTAAAAATCGGTGTTGGTTTGTTGAGTCTGCTGTGTTCTGCTGTGATTAGTAATGTTTTGCCTACAAGATTTGTTATACAAACACTCGTTTTCAGCTTTATCTGGTATTTGGGGTTTTTGCTGAAACCGTTACTGTACTTCGGATACCACCTTGTTGAGGCAATTAGCAATTATACCTCCTCCTCTGAGAGATTTTATATGGAGGAAATACAGAATAATACCTTTGCAACTTTGTTCTATGATGTCTGTGCCTTTGTTACAACAACGTTTTTGTATCTTGAACATCCTTGGGTGGTTAAGGTGCACTTATTGTTAGTTTTTGGGCATGTTGTTTTGGTTTTGACTAAGCAATTTAAGAATATCACCCAGAAATCTGCCCCGAGGCTTGATAGTTACGAGTGGCAGGGCATGTGGGATAGCATGGGCAAATACCTAGGGCAGTGGGCACCCCCAGTGTTTTGGAGTTTCACCCCCGAACAAGTGCAGAATCCTAAAAAACTAGTAGAATATTTGGAGAAAGTATGTTGTTACGCTGGGAACTCCAGAGAGACACAGATAACTGCAACATGCTGGGGTCTGGCCCATGCATACCGAGCCCTGCTCAACAGTATTCAGTGCCCCCAGCGGGAAGAGAACGTCTCTGGATTGAAATGCAAAGTGACTGGCACTGTAGGCAATCCAGCCCTGACAACAGGCACTGCAGCCACTCAAACCCCCACAACAAGTACCGGAGCTAGCTCAGAAAATAAACCCGTACCGGTATCAGTTGCCCCCATACACAAGACGAAATATTGGAAGCGGACATCAACTCGTTTAGAACAGGATGATGAAGAACCAGGGCCATCGCGGGGAGAGGAGGGAGAAGTAATAAATGAAATAGAGACCACCCGATCCCTGTCCTTAAGCGAGTTGCGAGATATGCGAAAAGATTATAGCCGTCGTTCAGGTGAGCACATTGCCACCTGGCTGCTCCGATGCTGGGATAATGGGGCCAGTAGCCTGGAACTAGAGGGAAAAGAAGCCAAACAATTGGGATCCCTTTCTGGGGAAGGGGGCGTTGACAAAGCAATTGGAAAAAAACCACAAGCCCTCAGCCTCTGGAGGCGACTCCTGTCTGGAGTGAAGGAAAGGTATCCCTTTAAAGAAGATGTTACATATCGTCCAGGAAAATGGACAACTATGGAGAAAGGCATCCAGTATCTAAGGGAATTAGCTGTGTTTGAGGTGATTTATGGTGACCTGGATGATCAACGGTCATCCAAAGATCCAGATGAAGCCAAGTGCACACGACCCATGTGGCGGAAGTTTGTACGGAGCGCACCATCTTCGCATGCAAACTCATTGGCAGTGATGTCCTGGAAAGATGACGAGACACCAACGGTGGCAGAGGTGATAGATAGACTCCGGGATTACGACACAAATATCTCTTCCTCGCTTGTCTCTGCTGTGGAGAAACTATCCCAAGAGGTCCAGCAACTCAAAGAAGATCTGTCCTACTCCCCACCTCGACAGAGCAGTGTCTCAGCTGTTAGGAATAAGCGTCCTTTGGCTCAAAGAAGGGGATACACACCACGGGCCACCCTATGGTTCTACCTGCGTGACCACGGAGAGGACATGATGAGGTGGGATGGCAAGCCTACTTCGACCCTACAGGCACGAGTACATGAACTGCAAGGAAGAACAGTCACTCAGGGAGGCTCTTCCAGGAAAGCTGCTGCTCCAGTTTCCAGCGAGCAAGTCCCCAGACAGAGGAGTAGAAGCGCAGATTTTATTTCTAAGTGTAATAGAGGGACTCCTGATTCACATTTACAGGAAGTGAGTTGTGACTGCCATGATCAGGACTAGAGGGGCCCTGCCTCCAGCCGGGTGGAGGAAAGGGATAACCGGGTTTACTGGACTGTGTGGATCCGATGGCCTGGCACATCTGACCCACAGGAGTATAAAGCTTTAGTGGACACCGGCGCACAGTGCACCTTAATGCCATCAAACTATATAGGGGCAGAACCCATCAGCATTGCTGGAGTGACAGGGGGATCCCAAGAGCTAACTGTACTGGAGGCCAAAGTGAGCCTCACTGGCAATGAGTGGCAGAAGCACCCCATTGTGACTGGCCCAGAGGCTCCGTGCATCCTTGGCATAGACTACCTCAGGAGAGGGTATTTCAAGGACCCAAAAGGTTACAAGTGGGCTTTTGGTGTAGCTGCCTTGGAGACGGAGGAAACTGAACAGCTGTCTACCTTGCCCGGTCTCTCAAAGGACCCTTCTGTGGTGGGGTTGCTGAAGGTCAAAGAACAACAGGTGCCAATCGCCACCGCAACAGTGCACTGGCGGCAATATCGCACCAACAGAGACTCTCTGATCCCCATCCATAAACTCATTCACCAACTGAGGAGCCAAGGAGTCATCAGTAAGACCCACTCACCCTTTAACAGTCCCATATGGCCAGTCCGGAAGTCTAATGGAGAGTGGAGACTAACAGTAGACTATCGCGGCCTGAATGAAGTCACTCCACCGTTGAGTGCTGCTGTGCCAGACATGCTAGAACTTCAATACGAACTGGAGTCAAAGGCGGCCAAGTGGTATGCCACAATTGATATTGCTAATGCATTCTTCTCAATCCCTCTGGCAGCAGAGTGCAGGCCACAGTTTGCTTTCACCTGGAGGGGCGTCCAGTACACCTGGAATCGACTGCCCCAGGGGTGGAAACACAGTCCTACCATTTGCCATGGACTGATTCAGACTGTACTGGAACAGGGAGAAGCTCCAGAACACCTTCAATACATTGATGACATCATTGTGTGGGGCAACACAGCGGAAGAAGTTTTTGAGAAAGGTGAGAAAATAGTCCAAATCCTTCTGAAAGCTGGTTTTGCCATAAAACAAAGTAAGGTGAAGGGACCTGCACGAGAAATCCAGTTCTTAGGAATTAAATGGCAAGACGGTCGTCGTCAGATTCCAATGGATGTGATCAACAAAATAGCAGCCATGTCTCCACCAACTAGCAAAAAGGAAACACAAGCTTTCTTGGGCGTTGTGGGTTTTTGGAGAATGCATATTCCAAATTACAGTCTGATCGTGAGCCCTCTCTATCAAGTGACCCGGAAAAAGAATGATTTCAAATGGGGCCCTGAGCAACGACAAGCCTTTGAACAGATTAAACGAGAAATAGTCCATGCAGTAGCTCTTGGGCCAGTCCGGGCAGGACAAGATGTAAAAAATGTGCTCTACACTGCAGCCGGGGAGAATGGCCCTACGTGGAGCCTCTGGCAGAAAGCACCTGGGGAGACCCGGGGTCGACCCCTAGGGTTTTGGAGTCGGGGATACAGAGGGTCTGAAGCCCGCTATACTCCAACTGAAAAAGAGATATTGGCAGCATATGAAGGGGTCCGAGCTGCTTCAGAAGTGGTTGGTACTGAGGCACAGTTGCTCCTGGCACCCCAACTGCCAGTGCTGGGCTGGATGTTCAAAGGAAACATCCCCTCTACACACCATGCAACTGATGCTACGTGGAGTAAATGGGTTGCACTGATCACCCAGCGGGCTTGAGTAGGAAACCCCAGTCGCCCAGGAATCTTGGAAGTGATTATGGACTGGCCAGAAGGCAAAGATTTTGGATTATCACCAGAGGAGGAGGTGACACGTGCTGAAGAAGCCCCACTGTATAACAAACTGCCAGAAGATGAGAAGCAATATGCCCTGTTCACTGATGGGTCCTGTCGCCTTGTGGGAAAGCACCGGAGATGGAAGGCTGCTGTATGGAGTCCTACACGACAAGTAGCAGAAACTGCTGAAGGAGAAGGTGAATGGAGCCAGTTGGCAGAGGTAAAGGCCATCCAGCTGGCCTTAGACATCGCTGAACGGGAAAAGTGGCCAGTGCTCTATCTCTATACTGACTCCTGGATGGTGGCATATGCCTTGTGGGGCTGGCTGCAGCAATGGAAGCAAAGCAACTGGCAGCGCAGAGGCAAACCCATCTGGGCTGCCACATTGTGGCAAGATATTGCTGCCCGGGTAGAGAACCTGGTTGTAAAGGTACGGCATGTGGATGCTCATGTCCCCAAGAGTCGAGCCACTGAAGAACATCGAAACAACCAGCAGGTGGATCAGGCTGCCAAGATTGAAGTGGCTGAGGTGGATCTGGACCGGCAGCAAAAGGGTGAACTATTTCTAGCTCGGCGGGCCCATGACACCTCAGGCCATCAAGGGAGAGATGCAACATACAGGTGGGCTCGTGATCGAGGGGTGGACTTGACCATGGATATTATTGCGCAGGTTATCCACGAATGTGACACATGCGCTGCAATCAAGCAAGCGAAGCGGGTAAAGCCTCTGTGGTATGGGGGACGATGGCTGAAATATAAATATGGGGAGGCCTGGCAAATTCACTATATCGCACTCCCACAGACCCGCCAAGGCAAGCGCCATGTGCTTACAATGGTAGAAACAACGACTGGCTGGCTGGAAACATATCCTGTCCCCCACGCCACTGCCCGGAACACTATCCTGGGTCTTGAGAAACAAGTCCTGTGGCGACATGGCACCCCAGAGAGAATTGAGTCAGACAATGGGACTCATTTCCGAAATAGCCTCATAGACACCTGGGCCAAAGAGCACGGCATTGAGTGGGTGTATCACATCCCCTATCACGCACCAGCCTCTGGGAAAATTGAAAGGTACAATGGACTGTTAAAAACTACGCTGAGAGCAAGGGGGGGTGGGACATTCAGGCCCTGGGGTGCACATTTGGCAAAAGCCACGTGGTTAGTCAACACGAGGGGATCTGCCAGGCGAGCTGGCCCTGCCCAGTCAGAAATCCTACATACTGTGGAAGGGGATAGAGTCCCTGTAGTGCACACAAAAAGTATGCTGGGCAAAACAGTCTGGGTTCTTCCTGCCTCTGGCAAAGGCAAACCCATTCGTGGGATTGTTTTTGCTCGAGGACCTGGGTGCACTTGGTGGGTGATGCGGGAGGATGGAGAAATCCGATGTGTGCCTCAAGGGGATTTGATTTTGGGTGAAAACAGTCAATGAACTGAATGGCACAATGTGAACTGCTATATAATATTGTGTGTCACCTCTGTGTTGTATCAATGATATCAGAGTACGAGCCTCCCAACCCATGGAAGATCAACTATGAAACAAGCCGTGCAGCAGTGATGGAACGATGACTGACTCGGTATGCAGCAACCCAACGCCACACACCATCTCTCCCACCCGGAAAGACTGATACAACAGATGGAGCCCAGAGTCATGGACTGCGTGAACTCAATGGACATTTTAATGGACATTTTACAGGGAAGATCCATGAACTAAGGGAATGATGTCTGTGTATTATGTTAAAGGATGGGAAGGGGAGGGGTGGTGGTTGGTACGGTTGTATTGCATCATATGGGACCTGGGCATGGTGTAAGTGGTATGGAATAAGGGGTGGAGAATGTGCTGGTTTTGGCTGAGAAGGGGTTAATTCTCCTCACTGTGGGGGTCAGCTACCTTTCCAGCTTCCCGCGCTCTGCCGCGTGGCGTGGCAGGGGGGGCTGGGAGGGGCAGGGCCATGGTGGGGGCGGCTGACCCCGACTGGCCAATGGCAGGTTCATTCCATACCATGTGACACCATGACCAGTATATTGAGGGGGGGCAGTGGCAGCGCGGGGGCGGCGCGGCGTCGGGTCGGCGGGCGGCGAGCGGCTGCGGCGCGTGCGGTTTGTTCCGGCGGTTCGTTCCCCCTCTCCCCTCCCTTCCCCCCTCCCCCGGGGCTTTGCGCCTCTCGTTGTTCTCCTTTACATTGCATTTCTACTGTTGTTTCTTTTAATTTTCATTATTAAACTGTTCTTATCCCAACCCACGAGCGTTACCCTTCTGATTCTCTCCCCCATCTACCGGTGGGGGAGTGAGCGAGCGACTGTGTGGGGCTGAGCTGCCGCTAAACCACGACAGTGCGCTGCTTGAAGAAGCTCTCTGGCCTCTCTCGGTGTGCAGCAACTCGCCAAGAACAAGCAAGGGATGGTGCAGCTGAAAGACACCGGCCCAGAGCAGGTGGCAACTAGGGTCCCACCTGGACAAGCCTTTCCTGTAAGGAGAAGCCATTGCTCCCGCCATCCAGTCCCACCTCCTCCCACTGGCACCAGCCAACTCTTCAACTTGTGCAGGCAGCTCAGGGGCAGTGCCAGGACAGCTTGCAAACGCAGCGTGAGGCCCTCCAGCAGGGCAGGCTCTCAGCACCCGCTTGTGCTCACTAAGAGCCCCCGTGAGCTCACGCCCGAGACCTCTGCAGGCACCTTTTCCACTCTGCTTCCATGCCATGCTGACAGTTTTCACGATGACTGGGAAGACAAAGACTGCAGGACCAAGCGACCCCGTTAGAAGCTCATCCAGAGGACCTGGGGCACTCCGGGGGAGAAAATACTCAGCAGGGAGAGACAGGAGGCGAGCAGGTCCATGCAGGAAGGCAGGAGAAGAAAGCTTCGAGGAGCAAAGGAAAGGGGAAAGGCAACGCTCACCAGCATCTTTGGTTCCTTCCCCCACAACTTTTGTTTTTCTGTTTCTTGGTGCTCCCACGTCAAGAATAAGCTCAGGAGACCTCACATAATCCAGCACCGGCAGGGAATAGAAAAAGACTTTTCCTTTCCACATGCAGAAGAGATGCAGAGGCAGAGACCAGCACCCAGCTGCTCCAGCCCCAGCCCTCTCCCACATCCCTGTTTCTTCTTGAATTCCTTAAGAGAGTTGGGTGTTGGCTTCGCAGCACCTCTCTCTGCCTGCGGGCATTTGCTCAGTGGGAGGGAGGGTGGGGGGTTAACCCATCCCCTGCCCACCCCACGGGTGGCTGAGCTGGGCTGGGGATGGCTTACGTCCACAAACAGGTATTTTTTATGTTTAAGATAATATGATTCTATTTTTATAAAGAATAGATTTATTTTTTTACAAATAAATATTTTGAAATTATAATATTTGTATTATGTATATGTCTAGGTATAATATCATAAACATATACACACATACATAGATATGTACCTACGTATCCTACCACAAATCCTCAGAGGGAAAGGGAAGGGGGTGTCAGGAGGGACTGGGATGCAGGAGAGGGGTGACATGACCCCAGGGGCCCAGGACTCACCGCAGTTCCTGCTCTCTGCACTGCCAGGCACATGGCACAGCTCAGGCACTTCTGTCTCTCTCTCTGTGTCTGTCTGTCCCTCCCTCCCTCCCTCCCTCCCTGTGCTGCAGCCCCGCTCACTCGACTGCCTTCCACCTCAGGGAACCCACGGGTGCCTCACAGCTCACACGGGTCCCTCACAGAAAGGAGACCATAGCAACAGGCTGTAGGACAGACAGGGAGGAGTTAGAAAATACAGGCAGGGAGTCAGACAGAGAAAGAAAGAAAAAACCAGTGATGGGAGATGGGAAGAGAGTAAAAGTAGCAGTTCTGGGCAACTGCCCCATTTCCTGATCACTGCCCAGGAACTGCTTGCACCGTATCCGATCGTCGCTCATGGGCTCTTCCCTGAGCCCCTCTGACCGTACGCCAGCAGCGTGGCGTTATAACCTTGCCAGGCGCTCTCCAGCACTCCCTGACCATGATCACCAGAGACCTCTCTCTAACAAACCATCAAGTGCCTCCTCTTCATAAGCGAGCCACCAAATGCACACACAAGCACTGCTCTCTGCCAGGAGAGCCCTCACTAGCAGTTTAAATTAGCAATCAAGACTGGCAAGCACACTTGACAGCAACACTCAGTTCCAGGATGACAAGACACATAGATAAAATCTAGCCACTGCTTCACACCAGGAAAGTGATAAATGCCGGTCTTTTGCGTTACGCTGACATGGATGTTAATAACGGGAGATAAAGGAACTGACCGGCCTCCAGCTGCGTATTAGTGACAGCTGCTTCCAGCTGGTTCTTTGACTCAAAGCTTACCTGGCCCACGGAACTGCTGGATCCTGCGGAGATGAGCATGTTGTTCTCGTCCTTTCGGAAGCTCCTCTGAGACCAATAGGCTGGATCAGAAGCAAAGGCTTTGCTGTGCCCTGGATTCCTAGGGTCACACACGCCTGTGCTGCCGCTGTTCACAGAAGTCACACACCTGCTTCCCGCATCCTTCTCTCCCTGCCTATTAACATTACAATTGCAGTGTCAAACTACCAGCAATCAGGCTTTCACTAATAACTCATGGTTTCGTCTGGGTTTAAACCAAGTTCAACAGCAAGGCACAGCTTCATCTCCTAAGCACACCACAGAAGATGCTGAGGTGGGAAGGCTTGTAGATGTGGCTCATCTAGCCTAACCCACAGCCGCCTTTAGTGACGTATGCCTCGCTTTAGCTTTCGTTGTGCAGAACAATCCCTAGAGTCACACTGATGCAGCCTGCTTGATTTCTGGGTGCAACAAGCCCTCAAATACCAGATTTGTGGTTTCCTAAGCACAACTCTGTTGGATCGGTCAGCTCCAAAACTTAAAAAGCTCAACTCACCTCAAAAATGTTAACTTGCGCCCCTCTCCTATTTTGGAATATCCAGACAGCGAAGCACCACGGAAGCCTTGTTCACCAGACAGTTGCCTGACAAACCCCTTTGTGACACAGAGCAGCAAGTCAACAGGAGCACAGGCTGCACAAAGTCAGTGCCTGGCAGCAACCTCATACAGAGCAGGAACTCCACTGGCAGAAAACCTCTTCAGCTTCCGCTGGACTTAGGAAGGGACTTCCTAAAGCCTCTTTCCTCCACGGCTACCCCAGCAAGCAGCAGTGGGGCAGCAGTGGGGCAGCAGTGGAGCAGCGCTGCCCGGCTCTCCTCCTGCACCACTGACAAGCAACACAGCAGGCACGGTGCAAAAATCAGCCTCCACCAATGGCCCCGAGTGATCCGCATCAGAGATTCAAAAGAAGGAACGGCACTACAAAACCACAAACAGAAACACACTGTTTACTACCAAGGCGGAGCAGCCGGCATGGTGTGTGCTATCCTAAAGCACTCTGAACATGAGGGACACAGTTTCACCTCAAACACAGCAAGTGAAATCCACCTGAGGGTGGCACCCCAGCGCCTCTCAAGGGAGGCCAGCCGTGCAGCCGACCTGCTGAAACAACCAGCCAGAGAGCACAGCGTGACCACAGCAGTGCCCAGCGCCTTACGAGACGCACTGCTGGCGCTGCTGCAGGGACAGGGTTTGTGTCCACTGGAACAGAGGCTGCCGTCAACCCAGCGGCAGCCGCCAAACCCAAAATAACCCTTAGACCTGGTAGCATGCCCCAGTCCAGGAAAAAACCCTAAATCCAGACGCACCCCACACCTGGCTGCACCCACCAGACCTAGCAGCATGCACCTGACACAGCAACACCCCCAAATCCTCAAGTTTCCCCCAAAATTGGCAGCAACCAGCAGACCCAGGCACACCCCCCAAAACCTGTCAGCGACCTGTCAGCACAATCAATAATTATACAGCTAAATAACAAAAGGATTAGACAATACTTTGTCTTCACTGCCCCCCAATCCATTTTCTTTCTCTTATTTCATTTTTTTTTTTTGCATTTTTACTTTCAGCTTGTTTTGCTTGTGATTTTTATATAAGACCTGCTTTTGTAGAAGCGTGAAAGGTCTCTGTGGTCCCTCTGCTCATGAATCCATTTGCTAAAATAATGTTTTTGAAATCCTCTTTTTTGAAAACCTCTGTTTTAGGTATCTTACTGACCAGTTCATTCATGTCTAATATTGAAAGCTTTTGAAAAGCAGGAACGGGTTTGTTTCTATACAGGACAGTGTTGCTCAGAAATGGACCCCAGTCCCTGCTGGCCTCAGCGACCCAGTGGCACACACTCCTGTTACCGGCTCATCTGGTGGCTGGCTGTAAAGAAATGTCATCTTTTTTGCCGTGGCTGGGGGTGGTGATGGTGGTGTTGCTGGTGTTCTGTCTCAGCTCTATAATCCATAAAGGAACAGAGACTTTAAGGTGTATCATGTTACTGGTTTGACGGGACTTGCATGCTAGAGAAGAGTTGCTCAAGTGACTTGCTACTTTTACAACCTCTTGCTAGAAGGAGCAAGAGGGAACAGGGAAGGGTGTAGAGGAGGACTGGAGCAGCCCCGTAGCCGGTGTGTGCCGCCAGCATCGCCCTCGTACAGCCGTCTCGCCAGCAAAACGCAGGAGGAACAGAGCAGCTTATGGCCACTGCACGAAGCAGCTGCAGCGCAGGAAGGGGAATTTAACTGCGAGGCTGTGGGGCACAGCCCGCGTGGTAGCCGAAGCCTCGCGGGAATCACGCGGAGATGTCAAGCTCTCTAAAGGACCCTGAGATATGAACAGGAAGAACTTAGCAATTGTTGACTTGGTATTTCTTGCAAACGGAAGCAGCTGACGGCTTCCTCTTTATTTGCTTCTAGTCCAGTCCTTGGGCCGATAGGCCAGACCTTGCAGCAGGGCATGCCTGCTGGAGAAAAACTGCTAAAACCGCCTCTTTGTTGCTGCTCCTGTAACCAGAGCGATCAAATTAACCAACCATAGATGTTGCTTTACTCCTTGTACAGCCTTATCCAACTGGACGTTAAGTCTGGGGACATGGAGTATACCAATCAGTGTATTCTTTGATCTGCATTTTAGTCCCTCGGTAATCATTAATGTGAACGAAACAATAGACAATGTGCTTCTGTCAGAAAAGGATGACAAAATGTGGTTTCGTGTAGCGGACTGAGAAAACTGGCCAGGACTGCCAAGATTAAGAGCCAAGTAGGTAAAAGGTAATTCCGACAGGGGGAGATCGCGACCACCGACTCACGGACCACCACCGACCCAAGTAATACCACCTACTCAAAAGAGAACAACAAAGAGGATAACTGAGTCTGCGCAGTAATTTACATATGGAACGAGCAAGTTTGTACCAATCGGTAGAAAGGACAATAATGAATATCTATGAATATGTGAATTTTTGATCTATAAATTGTACGGGAAAGGTGCGTAAGGTACGCACGTTAGGAGCAGCGATCCCGCGTGCATCCGGCGCTGTGAATAAAGAATGCCTGCTCTTTAATACTAAATTGCTGTTAAAGAGTTGTTTCTGATTTTACCGCGTTTTTCGGTAACACTCCTACCAGTCTGTCACGATCCACTGTCGGGCTGAACAATTTGGCAGAGGTTAAACCCCCTTGCTTTCCAACCGACCTCAGGGAATTCTGGGAGGTTGGGGGCGGCTGGGCTTAACTTCTGACTGACTCCAACGTGTTGCCGTGGCCACGTTCCTTCTACATTCTCGGGAACAGAACTAAGACTCAAAACGGAATCAAAGTGCCAAGTCCCTTCATTTGGCCAGCGATGGAGACGCGAGAGAAAAGCAGAGAAAGAGAGAAAAAAGGGAGAAAGGGGGGAGAGACAAAACGAGAGCGACACCAGAGTGTTGTAATACCTACCGTCGCGGGTCTGGGGCGGTCCGTCCTTCCGCGGGGTCCGTCCCTCCGTGCGGTCCCTCCTTCCACGGGGTCCGTCCCTCCGCGCGGTCCGTCCTTCCACGGGGTCCGTCCCTCCGCGCGGTCCGTCCTTCTCTGCGGTCCGTCCCTCCGCGCGGTCCGTCCTTCCACGGGGTCCGTCCCTCCGCGCGGTCCGTCCTTCCACGGGGTCCGTCCCTCCGCGCGGTCCCTCCTTCCACGGGGTCCGTCCCTCCGCGCGGTCCGTCCTTCCACGGGGTCCGTCCCTCCGCGCGGTCCGTCCCTCCGTGCCGACTGTGAGATTTGATTCTGCGCTTTTGAACAACTGAGGAGACGATAAGCAGTGAGTCACGTGTCTCTCTGATAATGTTTTCCTAGCGTAAGCTTACCTGGGGCTGGGGGCATGATATAATTCAATAGGCTGGAAAAGGAGAAAGAGGACAGTTACCCTTTTTCCTTGTGGTAAAGCTGCACTTGAGCCTGAGCTCTCAAGAAACACTGCTGAGTTTATTTCAGTAAAACTGAAATCGAGAGGTTCTAAGGCAGTGTTGCAAAGCCCTTCAGGATTCAAGGGACACCTGGAGTTATAAACGTGAAACGCTCTTTTTTCCAGGTCATAGACGTTAAATAAGTCCATCAATCGCTCTCTGAGAGCTTGCTTGCATATTTTTATGTATTTCAATATTGCTGGAAATTTTTTCAGTTTTCAAGTCCTTTAATGACGGTTCACGGTTTTTAGTATTTCGTATAAAACCAAGCTGTTGCTGCTGACCCCACCTATTGAATAGTTGCGTGTTTTAATTGCCCAAGCCTCTGGCTGAGTATTCATGCCCTTGAACGTTACTCACTGAAGGTGTGTGCGTGAGGCATGAATCCAACCTTCGTACCCAGGTGGCGAATAGGAGTTTCCCCAGGGACGGATCCAGAGCAGGGAATTAAGCTCTCACTCTGCACTGCGCTTTGGAGGAGGAGCGGGTTTGTGCCCCTTCTCTGAGTGGATGGTGAGCTGAGGGGTGTTTCGCCCTTAGGGAACCTGAAGTTAAGCCAAAGAATGTCGAGTGAGTTCAAAACCCTGCCCAAGCCTTTGGAATATCCCGGCTCTATTCACTGAGGCAAAGGAGTATTTTAGTTGAGCAACACTTATGCTGGGTAAAATGAGAGGATGAGAGGCTTTTGCTGCTTCAAATACTCATGGAAATGTCATTTTAAACGTGGTTCTTCAGACGAGATAAGTCTGCACCTCTTTTCTTAGCAGGACAAAACTTCTGAGCCTGTTCCCAGAGATAGAAAGAGCACAGGAATTCCGTGGAGTTCCATGGTGGAGGTGAAAGATCCCAACCCAAAGGGTGCTGTGCTGACAAGCAGTGGGAAATATGCGATGCCAGCTCTTCCTGCGTAAGTATGGAATGAATTGGACTGACCGAGCAGTGAACAAGAGAAACCATGCGCACAAGTGTGAGTGGCAATGCAACCGAACTGGCCAGCGCCTGCAGTTACGGGGGAGGAAGCACTGTCACTGCGTCTTAATCTTAAAATCTGTGACACTGTCTAACGTCACAGTAGGGTGGTCCCCGTGTTCATGCCCCTGGAAGCTGGTTAAACCTGTGCTGTGCTAAGAACGTGTATTTCTGCAAAGCATTTTGGTGGTGTTTGTAGCGGAGTTGTTCTCTTTGAGAGGTCGTTTTGGTTCTGTTTGATGTTGCAAAGGCTCCTTGCAAAACGTAAGAAATTGCCGCTGGACTGAGATGTCCTCCCCCTCTGACTTCTATGAACTCCCGTGTGTGGAAGAGACGGAACTTTTCCTGTTGCTGTAAATTAAGAAAACACTCCTGTGTGCTGAGAGGAGCGGCTGTTTTAAACTGCACTTGGTAGCACTTCTGTTTTGCTGCCATGGATCTCCTTCTGGAGAAGCTGTAACACAGGCTCCTTCCCTTTCTAAAATGTAATCACTCAGAGACTAACTTGATCGGAGACTAACTTGGTGCTGCGCCTGCAATGTACGTTTGCCGTCTGGCAAAGGAGAGGTGGGATTCATTTCACCTGATTTCTCGCTGTCAAAAAGTTATTTTTCTGGTCTGAGCTAATTTCTTGCTTGATCAAAGGAAAGGGAGAGTTCTGCAGCAGGAAAATTGTTCCCCCCTCCCTCTTCTGGTGTTGTGGCTCTAGAAGAGTAGTTTAATCTGAAGGCCTATGTTTTAGGAGGCGAATGTGGAGTGAGAAGAATTCCACCTGTTCTCTTCCTTTGATAAAATCCAAAGCTTGGAAAAGTTTTCTTTGACCCATCTTTAAACTTTTCTCTCCCACCAGGCCCTCTCCCCCTCCAGGGAAGCTTCTGTGTGAGGAAAGAAGGAAAAGCCTCCCTTTTTGCCAGAGGAGCCATCACCCTCTTCTTCCTCCTCATCCTGCTCTGGTGATCCTAGTCCAGATGAGTTGTTGTGTCTCATTTGTGAAGATACAATGTCCGATGCCGCTGTTAGTGCCTGCTGTGGAAGCAGTTCCTGTGACGGATGTAAGTGCAGCTCCCATGGTTGTTACTTCAAAACATCACATCTGATCTTCTGAAAGCAGAAAGAGGAGATCAGGGAATTACTTTGTCACCAGTTCTATTTAAGACTTAAGCAGAGCCTGAATAGGAAAGGACTTGTCTCACTTAAAGGGAAAAAAGGCAGGAAGCTTTTTTCCCTTTTTACGTATGTAGTTAAATCCTCTTGACAGGTGGAAGGAGGAGTTTGAGAAGAGAGCCTAACTGCGCAGGTGATTACAGTATTAGATATCAAACGCGTTTGGTTTGTCCGCAGCCCTTTCCCTCACACAAAATTATAGAGCCATCTCTGGTGCCTTCCTGTGGTCTGCAGCCAACGGGGAGCTGGGCATTTCATCCACACTCTTCTCCACAGGAGAGGTGGTTAAAAACTTCAGAGCTGTGCTGGTTGTAGCTGGGATAGAGTTAACGTCCTTCAGCGACGCTGGCATAGTGCTGAGGGCACACTGATGTTTCAGCTGCTGTTAAGCAGCGTCTCTGTGTCGCTAAGTAGCGCCTCTACTAGTCAGGGGCCTCTCCAGCTTCCCGAGCTCTGCCCGACAGGTATGAGTGGCAGCGCCAGGGACCCCTCTGCCCGCCCAGCTCCATCAGGGGTGATGCCCAGGTGCGATGGCAGAAGGAGGACCCGAGCCATGCGTCAGTTGGCCAGAGTGAGTCGGCCAGCATCAGTCGGCCAGCATCACCTGCCCGGACTCAGCTGGCTGGCGCCAGTCAGCGTCAGCGTCTGTTGTCGGGAGTCAGTCAGGACTTAATCCTGTCGGCACCGCTGACCCCCCGTCTGGGGTGTGGGGCTGAGCGCGGTGGTTCAAGTGCCGCCTTAGGCCCGTCAGTCAGGGTGGCTGTGTCAGCCTTGGCTGGCAGCTGTCACCTGCGTTTGGGCACACGGTGCCGTGTCCTGCTCTGCTGAGGGCGGCTCCTCATTCCCTGCCTGCTTCAGCTCGTTTTCCTGCATCCACATGCCTGGGGTTTGCTGGTTTAAGGCAGTGAAACGAACTTAATCAGGCTTCCCTTAACTTTGTGTCTTCTGCCTAGTGAGCCGTCGGACGGAGCTTTGGAGGAAGAATGGTGACAAGCCCCTGCTGGTGTGGTGGTGTTTTACTGGTGTGGAGGAGAGGATACTTCAGTTGGTCGGAGCGAGTCCCCAAACCCCTGGGCCTGTCGCGTGGGCTGCCAACGTTTCCGCAGTTCCCCTCGTCGGGCGGCTGTTTGCAAGGGGTGTGTTTGAGCACTGGGGGTTCAGCAGCCGCCGGGCCCTGGCCCTGGGCAGCCTGCTCTGGGTGACCCTGCCTGCGCAGGGGCTGGACCAGCTGCCCCCAGGGATTCCGGAAGGCCTTTCTCTCCCTTGTGACTCCGTGACTCTGGAACCGGTGCTGCGAGGGGCCAGCGCTGTGGGAGCACTGGGAACGTTGTCTTCGCTGGGCTCTGCCTCTGTCAGGACGGCTGCGTGTGTGCTCTGCCCTGAGACACTCGGCGCCTGCGCCCGTCTGTCCAGGTACGCCAAGCAGTGTGCAACAGAGCACACTTTCAGGAGTGACCTGAGGAGCTTTTGCTAGCTTTGCCGCGTTGGAGAGGGACTGCAGCTCCTGCATGCAGGAATAGTCGTGTTGGAGAATAACCATAGGAGGCAGCTGGGTAAAGTGGCTCTAGTGTCAAACGCTGATGTGTCTTGGGTTTGGGTTTTTTCATGTAAAGGGAAATGAAATCTGTGGTCTGCATCAGATACGGGATCGGGGCTGTTGGGGGCTGTATTTCTGGGGAAAATGTCACTGAACCAGTCATTAATAGTGATTCAGAAAGCTCTATAATTGTGATCTTTCCCTGCTGTTCAACAAAGCGGATGCTGTTTTTCTCAACAGAGCATAGTTTTTCTTCCATTTCTTCTTCTTTGGCTTCTTCCCACTCTTTGTCCTCTTTCCTTAGACAATGTGACCCGAGCAGTGTCAGGCAATGGTGTCCCTTCTCTGACCACCAAGTAACTAACGCTTCCCTGAGATCACTTTAGCTTCCACATCTGGCTGAGTGAAAGAATGACGCCCGTCAGCCTCAGCCTCCCTCCGTGCGAGAGTGAGCCTCTACGTGCACGAGGGAGTCCAGAGTTGACTGAGAGTGCCTTGGGTGCTGCCCTTTCTAAAAGCAAAGGGGTTTCTTGCAGCTCTCCTTGCAAAGTGAGTGTGTGGTTTCACACATGCATGAGCTAGCAGGACGGCTTACGGCCACAGAATGGAGATGGGCAAATCCCCTCTCCTTCTCCCCGGTGCAGTGTCCTGCCTCCTTCCTTGTGCCAGCTTTTATGCTTGCTGGCTCTCTCTGCAACCCCGTTTCACTCTCTAAGCTGGTGGAAATCTCTCTGCTCTTGTGGGTGCGTTCCCTGTCTGCTTGGGGAGTTAATGTGGCTCCTAAGGAGCTCTAAAACGTGTGCAGGTCAGGGCAAGGGAAGGCACAGGGATACAGGAGCAGAAGGAAGGAGCAGATGGAGAGAGGGGGGCAGCAGCAAGGCCTCTCTTTTGGTGGCACTGAAGTGAACCTGGTTTGTGATATCACGTCTTCAGCTGCGACTGACCGTATCTTTAGCTTTTCCTTCAGTAAGCCCGTAACATTGTTGGCCTTTGAATCTGACTTTCATGTACTACATGTCAGTCAACGGTGACATCCCAGAACACTGACTTGGCTGGATGTGATTCTGCTCAAACATGTAATTTCTCAACTTGTTCTTTTTTGTTTATTTTCTGGAGCTTTTTAATGCAAAACTCGGTCTCTGACTCGTGCCGCCTTGCTTGACTTGACTCCAGTGTCTTGGGCTTTTTCCCCGTGTTGTTTATCCTGTCAATACCCCTGCGTCCCTTTTTGTTGGTGATCTCGTAGGCATCAGAAAAGCAAAGGATTCTGCTTTTGCTCTGCTGTGAGATCCAAACCTGTCCTGAGTGCCCTTTTGTTAAGGAAAAGAGCCGCAGGAGGTGGACGGGAGATTTTTCACGGCAAAGGGATGAAAGTTCTGTCAATCTCAAAAATGTCGATGGCTGTCAGGAGCCTCTTTTTGCATTTTTTTCTCTATTCACAGTGAAGAATGCGAGACCTCGCGGCTCAGGTAACGAGCAGCCTGCTGCAGTTTCCCGAGGTGACCATTCAGGCTCTTGGGGAAGATGAGCTCACCCGAGGTTCTGTGCTGCGTGGGCGGTTTTCCAGAGGTGAGCCTTTTCCTTGAAATTGGGTCTTGCTGTGAAGTTGTTACTGCCTGGAGGTGACCTGAGGCACGGGGTCACAGTATCAGCTGTGTCAGGTTGGTGCTGCTCAGGCGCGTCAGGTTTTGAGAGAACAGAAAGGATGAACTATGACAAAATGATGAAAAATGTTAACATTAAAACATTAGTAGAGTTAAACTTTGAAAGGACAACAGCCTGCGCCAGTCTTGAGCTATTAAAATAACACGGGCAAGTCCGTGAGCCCTCCTCAACTTCTAATTGAAGGAAAGGCAGTTTTCAAAAAAGTCCTGGTGTGGTTTTGGGCTGTATTTATTTGTACCATCATAACATCCCGTGCAGAACTAGTTCTTCCACAGTGTTAGAGAGGCAACCCCCCCTGCTTTTTCTTTCCTAGCCTGACTAAAAACAGAAGGAAGAGGAAAGCCCTGTTAGGCGCTGCAGCCAGGTTTGCAGAGTATTTAATGGGACGCAGAGGAGTGTCCCGGGAGAGCTGCTGAGAGCGGCTGAGCAGATGAGGTAGCTGACTTTGTCGGTGATCTGAAGGTAGCGCTGGGGGCCTGCCTGGGTGTCCGGGCGCCTGTGAAGACCATGTAGGATCTCTCTGTGTGACTGTAAGTGCAGTAGTTGAGTTAATACTCCCTTTGTGTTGGAAGTAGTTCAGTGAAACTAAATGTGCTAACTTCTCTCTGTGATCAGCGTGTGTAAAAGTTGAAATTGGCTCCCGCAGTGCCCATTTTAAGGTAATTCCTTGTTGAAGTCCAAATCCCTGCCCAAAGTAGGCGTGTGTCGAGCAAAGTTAGTAAACTAGAAAAGAATTGGCTGAGATTTTGCCATATTTGAAGTATATGCTTTAGGAGTTGTATTCTCCTATGTATTTAGATGATTTCTAGCAAAACCAAGCTGAATATGGTATAAAGACTAGAGACCAATCTATTGTAATCTTTATCCCAAACAACCAGAATTCTTCAGTGCAGGAATGACAAGTCCAAATGCAAAATAATAAGGTGGTTCATTTTACGATGCATTGGTTGAGGATTCAGTGGGTGATTTTCAATAATCGACCGGAATTGGGTAAGCCTCTCTTGCTCTGTGAGGTACTTCTGTTGAAGCAAAGGGGCAGTGATTGTGATTTTCCTGTTGTTTTCAACCCTCTCTTGGGAGTTTGCTTTAGCCAGCCTTTTCTCTTCTTCCAGGGAGAGATGGGCTGGCCTGGCTGGCGTGTGGCCCTCAGCTGGAGGTCGTGAGCGCTGTGACGGGAGAGCGGCTCTCTGCACACCGTTTCAGTGGAGCCCGTGAGCAGCCTCCCACCATCCGCGTGGTGAAGGAGGTTTCCTGGCAGACGGGAACGGGGCTGCTGGTTGGCTTGAGAGAAGCAGAGGGAAGTGTTCTCTGCCTGTACGACCTTGGAACATCAAGCGTGGTTACAGCAGTAGTTCTGCCAGGAAGGGTAGGTCCTTTTTAATGGGGGAAACGTTGTCAGGTGCTGCATAACGCTGTTTCAGGAGCAGCTTTGGAGCGTCTCTTTGCTAGGACGTCCATTTTCTCTATTGTGTCATCATACTGTCACTGCAGAGTGTCCAGTCGAGAGCACCTTGATGTGAAATGGTGGGGTTAACGGTACCGTTATCCTTTGAGTTTGCTGAGAGAGTCAAACAAGTTTTCTGGTTTTACAGTAGAGCACGTAGTTACCTAATTCTCCACTTTGACAAAAAGGCCTTGAAAACTACCTTTTTTTTTAGCCAGAGTGACAAAGACCTCGTCCTCACCCTGCCTTTCAAGTGTTGGTAACATACATGTCCTGAATGGTTCATTATGTCAGAAATACTGTCTTTAAAATATCTCAGACTTCCATGGCTGTGCTGTAGCTGACTTCGGCACATTCCCAGGAGTCTCGGACTAGCAAGCAGGTGACTTTAGAGCAAAGCACATTTTTCTGTTGACTTAGGATGGGAAAAAACAGGCTTCACTGCGTTACCTGGCAGGTGGTTACAGACTGACTTTCAGCCTGAAGCCCTTGAACCTCTGCTTATTGCATATGGTGCTTGTGCGGGTGGGATACTCTGGTGTAATGTTGCTAATTTTCCCTGCCTTCTCTAACCCATAAACTCAAATGACGTCCTTTCCCCTCGACTCCTTATCTGAATGTAGACAAGAGTCACCTTAAGGTAATGGAACATCAAAATTCACTCTATCTTTACCACCTTAGAATCTGCGACAGATAAATACTTCCGTATTACTCAGCTTTCCAGAGCGTGATTGGGTTTGACTTGCTAGAATCCAGGCGGGGTTTGTTTGTCTGTAGCGCTACAGTGTGATTGCTGGCAGTGCGCGTTTGTGTGGTGGTGATTTCTAACGAGCTGAGCTGGGTTGGTGCTCCGCTGTGTGGGTTTGCCGATCGTCCTGATAAATCTCAGCGTTTGAGATGGAAAGGCAAGCTGTGTGCTGACATAGACGTGCAGTCATTCAGACTTGTAAAAGCAAACCTGAATTGAAAATATTAATGGTATTAAATTGGTTTATAACGGTTGCATGTTTCAGAGCTCTGGAATGGTATTTTCCCCACTCTTCCTGGTTTGTGTGAGGCAGAAGGGCAGCTTTCAGAGTGAGGGAGCTGAGACAGGATTTCTGCGTTCGTTCCCAGAATGAGCTGGCAGCAGTGTAGGAGAGTGTGCAAAGCCAGTGCCTGGTGCCATGGGAAAATAGGCAGTTCCAGGAGCTTCTACAGGGAAAACTGAAGCGTTAAAACTGGGAACCTGTATGCAAAGGTGGAAAAGGTGGATTTGGGGCCAGTTGTACAACAACAAAACGAGACCTTAAAAGAAAAAAAGTTAACAGCAACACGGGAACTTTGGCTGATTCTGCAGCACGATATGTGCAGTGTTTCTGCTTTCCTCCTGAGAGTCATCAAGGCTTGGAGCAGCAAGAATTTGAATAATCAACGCACTTTTGGTGGTGCTTTGAGTAGCTGAGAAGATTGGAGATTTCATCTGATTTCCAGGAAGTGTGAAACAATATAAAGTTGTGTCAATTACTGCGGGCACTTGTAGGAGTAGAATTCTTGTGGCCCAAAGGAAAGGTAAATTCTGTAGCAGATTGCCAGGCAGCGCAGTCACAGCAAGTGCTTGATACGGGAGAGGAGAGAACTTTGGGGCTTGGAGGTTTGGTCAGTTTTTCCCCACCTCTGGGGAGAAAAACCAATATATATAAAAAAAGGAATCCTTGTGGTGCTCACTGCTCTGTTCCATTGTCGTGTAACAGGTTGGTGTTGATGTAAAGCTCCCTGGTGTCACTGTGTGACATTATGCAAGGAGGCTGAAGGGCAGCCCGTGTTCTTTTGTTGTGGAGCCTTAGTGCAGGAGCCCTCACGTGCTGGTGTCTCTGCTGGAGCAGCCAGGGCTGTCCCGGGAGGGGCTGCAGGTGCTGAAAGGTCTGTCTTCATCAGGGCCTTGTACTAAAGCTGCTGGCAGGCGGCTCCGCGTGTTACAGAGCAGCGTGCGCTTCTCCTCAGCGGGAGCTGGTTTTTGGCGAACCAGCTGCTGGGCTTTTTGCCGCTGTTTCGGCACTGAAAACTTTTCTGCTTTCCCTGGTTGCTCTTTTGATTCTAAATGAGGACTGGTGTAACTTTCCCTAAGCTGGTATCTCCCTTCCACTATCTGTAACAATACTCCATTGCCGTGGCAGCGGTGTGTCTCCCCTGCAACTTGGCCGCTGCCGCGTCTGACTGAGAGCCGAGATTTGCCCTAATACCTGTTTGGCAAAGAAGGCGTGGGCTGTATCCCAGTGCTGACGGGCTGGGGGCCGTGGGAGAGCGAGAGTGAGTTTGGTCTTTCTTACTCCAGTCCCTTAAATATGGTCAAGTTTCTTGCATTTAACGGATTTTCTGTGTTGTCTTCGAGTTAATGGTTTCTAAGTAGAAAATGGAACTTGGTAAGCTGTGATAATAGACTGCACCATTGCAGTTGGAGTGAGCTCAGCGAAATCCCTGCAGGAAACCCAGTAAACGGAAGGCAGTAACGGATTTTTGTACCGGACATTTTTGGGGGTTGGTTTGTTTGTTTGTTTTGTCTGGATATAATTGGGATCAATGCTGTGTTTTTAAGTCTGAGAAACCTGTATTTACTTTCTTGCTTCTGATGGGCTGGTTCTGGTTTCACTTTTGAGTGATTTCTATCAAAGCTTGTCAAAGAGCTTAAATACTAACTTGTAGTTTTCCTGTAGGTAACTGCTGTAGAGCCCATAACTAACCCCGGAGGAGCCAGCGTGAGGCCTTGGCACCTGCACCAGGCTCTGCAAGGGTTTTGTGGCGTGGCAGCAGTGGCGACAGATGTTGGTCATCTGCTTGTGGTGGACCTTGGTTTGGATGATCTCTCTTGCAGTCAGAGGGAGAATGAACCATCGGGTGAGCTTGCGGTTTCTAAACTTGAACGGAAAAGTAAGAAAACTTGTGTCTTTTAAATCACCAACACGCATCCCACTTTGAAGCTACTGCTGTGCAGACGTTTATGGCTGCTGATTACAGGTGGTGGTTTGACATCGTCTAGTCCTGAATGGATTAAAAATGGGAGTGGCTTCATACTCCTCCTAAGGTTACAAATACCCCCTCCCACCAGGGTCCCTCTGTCACGGTGACTCTCGCCAGTGAGGGGTAGGAATTTGACCATCCGAGTCGGTGCAGCTGCCTGACAGGAAGGTGTGTCGGACGTGCCCTATTTCCTGGGAATGTTCTTCTGCTTCTGTTCATTGACTTGGGGCAAAGTTTAGGCTTGTTTTTTAAAGTAAATATGCCTTACCAAAATCCCTGCATTTGACCAAATGGAACCTGTACTTGGTGTACTCGGATTGCATACGCTGTTTTTGCTCTTACAAGAGTGGCCTCGGGAGCTGGTGTCACTTCAAGTAGCTTCACGATGAGGCCCAAACTCCTGATGTGCAGAGCCCAGGAAGAATTTGTCTATGGAGGTTTCGCTTTCACCTGGTTTTGAAATAGGAGCGAGGATACCTGTCCAGTCAGAGAGTTCCTATGTGCTCTGAATGCGTACAAAATGGGAAGAGCAGACAAAGTATTGCATCAATGGGTATTTTGCCAGGGACGGTAGAATTAGATCATACATGTTGTCACGTCAGTGTTTCAAATGCAACCTGAATGGCATAACGCATTCCTTTATTGTGTGGTTTTGTGCGTGCAGGTCTAACAGTTGTCACTAGAGCTGCTGCTGGCGTTTCACAAGGAAGAGCAACCGTGACCAGAGCAGGGAGACATCTCTGCCTTCAGTTACAGTGTTCTTCAGGAACAGCAATATCGACCCTGTGCTACATCAGCAGAAGCAACCAGCTCGCCGTGGGTTTTTCCGATGGCTCCCTGTCACTGTGGAATATGAAAACTCTGCAGCGGGAGTAAGTCGGCCTTTGCACTTGGTCACGCCTGGAGGTGCAGGGCTCTCAAGGCTCTGCTTGAGGAGGAAGTCTGTTAATTTAAAGAGCCCTTTTTCAGGGAGGGAAATGTGGAGTGTAATCTTGGAGTGTTTAGGAATCCCCTTCTGAAGTAACCATTGAGCCATACCTGGATTCAGCGGGCCGCCTTCTCCCCAGTGGGCTGGGATTGTTCTCCTTATTGTGCCTGTGGGCTGAGGAACTGCGGAAAGCTCCCTCCTCTGGGTTCTGTCAAGCAGTTAGGGCGTGAGACAGCTGCTTTCCATAAGGCAGTTTGTTCCACCAGCAGTATTCAGTGACAGCAGTAAATGTGTGTGTTTCAATGAAAGAGATTGTAGACATTATTTCTCAGAACCAGCTCCTGCAATGAGGGCACCCATTGAAAGGCTGAAGTATGTTAATGATGGGATTGTGGTGATAATATTCTTTAAAGCGTCCAGGTTGAAAGGAGTGAGACATGAAGGATCAAGAGCTGATCTGTGGCTGAAAAGACATTCTCTCCCACATTTCAGCCTCGACCAAAAGAGGGGACTGACCCATTCCAAGGCAGCGATGCATGGGAATGAAAGTCTGCTTGGAACACTTGGAGGTGGAATAAGGGTCGTGTCAAGGGATAAGCAACAGAGAAATTAGGGAGATGATTTCAGCTCTGCCAAAGAGCAATCCCCCCTGGAATATCTGACCCAATTCAGATCGGGATTCACTTAAGCAAATCTGCAGTGACTCACCGGGAACTATTGGCGGCATGAATAGAGAGTGGAGGGATAGTGAGGTGGCAAGAATAGATTGTGAAGGTGCAAAGAAGGTTCAGAAGTCTGGAGGAGAAACGCTTTAGATAGTCCAAGTAAAGAAACAAGACACTACTGGTGTTTGGCGCTGTTTTCAGCTTGTGCAGAAGAGAGGCTGCATTTTCAGTTCAATATTGAAGCAGGCGACAAGAGTAGGAAGAATCTTTTGCCTGGCAGCTGAAGGAATCTTTCATGTTCCTGCGCCGCAGGCAGAGGAGGAGATAAAGCCAGGTTATTGCCCGTGATGGACAGTAATTTCCTCACCTCGTGGCTGTTGCATCAAAAGCAGTCGCTCCCGTGACTCCCTTGTTTGAGACGGGAGTGTGACCTTCTGTGCCTTGAGGAGAAGCACGTCAGGGGCTCTTTGCTCAGAAGATGCTTCTCCCCTTCTACAAACAGGCAGGGCCACCAGGCTCACCTGCTTTCTTTGGTTTTTTTAACCCTGCAGGCACCACTGTCAGCTTGAAGGAGGAAGGATTCCTGTCTGCGCCGTTACTTTTCAAGAGCCTGAGCATGATCCTCGCAACTGTTGCTACTTGTGGGCTGTTCAGTCGACGCAAGAAAGGTGAATAAAAGCTTACTATCGGCCACTGATTTTTCTTTTTTTTTTGAGTATTTGTTCACCTAGAGTTCACCCACATGTATTTGTTTTGTTGAATTAGCCGTGCAGGAGATTCTGTCTGGTATGGAAGGAGCTGACGGTGCGATTTGTACAGGATGTAACAGGGATGAAGAGGGACCTACTAGTTCCTCCCTGCTGAAAGGCAGCAAAGCGACAGTGGCTCTATTTCTGTGCTGGCATTCTTAAATGGCTTCCTTTGTTTCCTGATGACTGCTTCATGGTTTGCTTGATATTCACACCGTGGTGTTAAGATACCATGGAGCGCAGTGGAGGCTGCAGCTCCAGAGCACTAAAGGTGCGGATCCACCAGCCTGCTGCCCCTAAAGGAGGAGGTGACAGCATGGCCGGTTCCCTGGTGCCAGCCTGAGCCTTGGTGAGCCAGCTCAGCTCGGCTGGCAGGGAAGGTGTTCAGCAGCCAAGTCGGTGGTTTCCTGCTGGGCTAATGACTGAAACGAGGGTGTGGAAGGTGCCGTGTGTGCAGGGGAGGGACTGGAGCTTTGGTGGGAAGGGAAGGGGAGAAAGATCTGCCCCCTTCCGCATCAGCAAGCTATTTACTCAGCTCGGCTGCTCATGGAGTGGCAATCTTTTTCAGTTTGACTGTAAAGCAGTTTTGATTGCGAGCTCTTCAATGCAAAGAACTGTTCCCAACCATTTTTATTCCATAGAACACCTTGAAGCTTCCAGATTGTATGGGTAGCCTTTGCCCCAGAAGCTGTTAGTGTCCAAATTTCCTCCTTTGTGGTTTGGTGGCTAAATGTGACCAATTCTCAGGTTTTGGGAAGGGCTGTTTTTCTTTTGAGCCAGACAATGCTATTAAGGAAACCTCAGCCTAGATCTAAGGAAAGGGTAACGAGGACTATAAAGCAGCTTTGTAACCAAATGTCATCATTTATACCTTTTCCAGTGAAGGCGATGCCGTGAGTTTACATCTGTTGCAGTTAGCGTTCGCAGACAGGAGGCGCTTGGCTTCAGGACAAGTCATGTACGAGGTAAGATGTGAACGTCCGTGAAAGGCTGGAAAGAGTCCTTTTCCCTAAGGGAGTATCAGTGAAGTTGGCAGGGAGAATATTGACCATGACAATTCAGAGATGACTTAAAAAGAAAGAATCTTTTGCTGAGTCTTCCTGGGCATGGCCTTTGTCCATACTTTTTGAAAAGAAGTCGTACAATTTCATACCGCCGTGTCGTGTGTTCCAGCCAGGGCCGTCTGCAAAGAGCCCGTATAAATTCAGTTCCTGAAAAGGCAGCAGCTTTTACAAATAAAATGATTCTTCGTTTAAACACCAACTGAATGGCATGTAGGAAGAGAAGACAGGGCTTTGAGTAGCTCTGTTTAACCAAACTGCAGAGTTGAATAAGGTTCTGTCTGTCTCCCTTCCTTAAAACACGGGCGTACAGCTTTATTCTGTTCTGGTCTTCAGGTTTAAATTCTTTCTTTCCCTTTGAGCTCTGTCAGCAGGACTTCACATGATGCTCACCTGCAGGGTCTCTTCGGTGCTGGTCCTGAAACTTAGTAGCTCTAAAGAGAACTCTTTCTACTTTTTGGCTGTGTTACCTACGAACTCTGCTCTTGAAGCCAGCAAAATACGCAAATACAGTAAAGAGTGGTCTGATTTGGTCAAAAAAGTATATGTAAATTTTTAGAAGTGGCTCCAAAGAGGTTGTGTTTAAACTAGAGATGAAGTAGCCTTACCTCTCTGTTATCTAACAGATAGAAGATGCGTTTTTAGAACGTATAATTTTATTCAGTGTTATGCCTGAAACCCTTGCAAAATCTTTTTGATGGGAAAGTAATCTTAATTCAGAGCATGTCTTTCCTGTTGAGGTGCAGTAGGAGAGGATCTGTGCTCTACATCCTTGATATTTATTAGCAGTATTTCCTAGAATGGTTAAGAGAAAGCTTGCCTGTTCTCAGAGTAGGTGAGTTAAATGTAACATATCAGGTCATACGAGAATGGATTGTCTCGTGCCAGCTCATGCCAGTTCCTTCTAGAGCTCTGAAACTTTAGGAAACTTGGGTAGAATGAGGTACAATCAATTTTTTTATTTTCTGGTAGGTTTTTGGAGACTTTTAGCTGCTTGGTTTTTGGTTTTGTTTGGTTGGTTTTTAATTGTAGAGCTGCTCTTTGTCCACAATCCACACGCCCATGTGTTGTAGGGTAGATCATTTGACCAAGTGCTGTATTTGGAAAGACAGTATTTCAGTCAATGCTTGCTTAGCAAATGGTGGTCTCAGAGGTTCCACACAATCCTGCTGGAGTTTCTGTAGGTCTCAAAGTAGTTTGCTGACTCTGTAGGAATTTGTGATCCTAAACGCCTTGCCCACGTGCATGCCATGTCCGCCGGGTTGTTTTGCTGTTGGCTGCACTTGGTGAAGGAAGGGAGGCATATTTCACCCTTTAGTCCCTGAGGAGGTGAGAGGAGGAGCTGGCAGGAGCTGACGTGGTTTGAGAGAAGAGTGTGACTCAGTAAGAAGTTCTCATGGCTACTCCCGAGGGATGGGCTTTCACTCTAGTGGTGTGTGCCTATAGATAATGCCTTGCAAGAGAGCTTTGGCTGCTGGAAGGCCGTGACTCCTCTAACTTCATCAGTTCTGTGATCAAGTCATGGAACAAAGCGCTTTGCATGCCTATGTATGGCATTATTTCAGATCTCCCTTTGTAGCTAAATACGTAGGTTTGTGAAGAAACCGGGATGGTGCAGGGAATTCTGCAAAACACATTTAGAACCAATATTGTGAGGGAAATGCTCAGTTTTGAAAATGTGCAAAGCTTTTACGGCCAAACTTACCCGTTACGGTTTGACACTCAGTTCTCTTGCTTGTCAGCTGTAGTTTCTCTTTGCCATCAGATTAAGCGCCTGGGAGAGATACAGTACAATATGCAGGTTCTAGTAGACATAGACATTCTTTCCTACTGAGGTGTAATGTCTGCTTTTCTCTCAGAATGACCCTTCTCTCTCCTGTGATTTTTTCCGCAGCGTTTGGCATCCTGTGTTGAAAAGTACAGTTTGGATCTGATGGGCGGAGCCTTTCCCTTGAGAGGGCAGAGCAGCAAGACCAAACTACTCAGCTGTCGGGCTGTAGAAATCTTTCCCAACCGCGCAGCCAGAGAAGGCAGCGTTGATGAAGGTTTGTTCCTGATGTCCCTGTTTGGTTTTTCTAAACTAAATGGTTTTGGCATCCAAGCAATGAATGCTGTTCCATACCCACAGCCTGAAAGTCTTAAGTCTCTGTATAAACTAACTTCTTGGGCTTATTTCAAAGGAAAAACTGGGTGCTGAAATTCTGTGGGACTTGTTAAAATAAACCCTATTTTTCCCTTCAATGCTTGCTGACATGCTGTAGCGATGTATGGTGGGGTCACCTCTATAACGCCTGTCAGTCATTTTATTCCTCCAGCTCTCGTCTTTGAACAGTAAGATCATCCCCTCCATTGCTTAGGAGCGTTCCCTCAACTTTCTTTTTTCCCCTCTTCCAACCTATGCCTGCACCTGCATCCAGCTGGCGGCCGGTCAGGAGTGCTGTTCCCCAGGGCTCGGTCCTGGGGCCAGATCTGTTTGATGCCTTCCCCAACCACCTGGATGAGCCGGCAGTGTGCCCGCGTGGCCAGGAAGGCCACCAGCATCCTGGCTTGTATGAGAGATAGTGTGGCCAGCAGGAGTAGGGCAGTGATCGTCCCCCTCTACTCGGCAGTGGTGAGGCTGCACCTCGAATCCTGTGTTCAGTTTTGGGCCCCTCACTACGAGAAAGACACTGAGGTGCTGAGTGTGTCCAAAGAAGGGCAGCGAAGCTGGTGAAGGGTCTAGAGCACAAGGTTTAGTTGGGATCTTAGGAAAAATTTCTTCACAGAAAGGGTTGCGAAGCAGTGGAACAGGCTGCCCAGGGAAGTGGTGGCGTCACCATCCCTGGAGGGAGTTAAAAGACGTGCAGACGTGGCGCTTTGGGACAGGGTTTAGTGGTGGACTTGGCAGTATGAGGTTTACAGTTGGGCTCGATGATCTTAAGGGCCTTTTCCAACCTAAATGATTCTACGAGTCTATGATCTGCCTGTGCACTTTGCCTTCTCTGTGTCTAATAGGTTCCTACACCTACAAGCTCTTAAAGCAATAGCTTCTGGCTTCCCTCGTCCGGACCGACAGTTAAAACTCCTCTGGTGTCTTTCATTACCTTGCAATAATGAGATGTGCATCTCTGGGTTTGCACATCCAGTGATGCTCTGAGCACATCTCTGAGCCGGCTGCAGTGATAACTTTCACAGCCTTTTGTTTGGGTGTGTGAATGCCCTTCCCTCTCTTCTTACTGGCCTTAACTTATGTCTGCTTGTTACAAAGACGACACTGGCATGACTTTCTAGGCTATTTGTGTTTATTAGCTTTGACTTAGTCCTGAAGAGGCAGCTTCCACCTCTTTTGGGGTGCCACCCTCTAACAACAGCGTGTCAAAATCTAATGAAAACCCCTTTGGATTTTCTTCACTTGTGTCACGATTCTGAGGAGAGGGCCTTCTAAAACCTTGTCAAAAACAACCAACAGGCACACCTGCCAAAAAACCCAAACCAAAACCAACAAAAAAGGCCCTTTCGGTCCCCTTTTCATGAAGTCTGAGGCATGGAAAAATGCTTGTCATTTTTCTGATGGCTCCTCATTAGCTTTTATCCAGAAACTATTCAAGTTGTAGGCCCACATGAGCTTCTGTTGGATGTGGGTTGAGGTTAGAAATGCAGCTGGCTTCTGATTTATGAAACTAATTGACATCTTCAAAGGCAGTTTCAGCGGCTCACACAAGTGAAAGGGCACAGAAGCTCACGATGACACACAGTAAAGTGTGGGAGGCTCCCTGAGCAGCCCTGATGAACTCAGCAGAGAACAGAGACCCATTTTGCCAAATGACCTGTCTCCTGGTTCCCTGCTCTGTCAGGGTAAAGGATGCACCCCCCACTTTGCTCACATCTGGAGAATGCCTTCTCCCCAGAGGCGACAGACCATGCCACTTCTTGAGAGAACCCAAGTGTAACATGGTCAATGTTTGATGTTAAACTCTTTGTTCCAATCTCCTGTTTGTTGGGGTTGGGTTTTGGTGTTTGTTTTGTGTGATAATTGTGTTCTTTCATTCTGACTGTGCTGGAAAGGAGCTATTCGTAACACTTGTAATCGAGTCGAATCTGGAAATTAATAATGCCAGCTGAGTGATCAAGTGTATATGACAAGAATTTGTATGCTTTCTAAAAGCAGCAATGTATGTTTTCCTAGGCTGGTGGGTTGGTTTTTTGGTTTTTGTTTTTTTTCTAACCATCTTGATGCACTCTTACTGTATGGGAAACTTGATTACCTGACAATTGTGTATTGGATTTGTCTTAGGACGGATACAGGTTGAACTCGCAAAGGGGGGCAGCATGACTGAAACCTATCACAGAGGTGATGCTATGGTGTACATTGTTAAAATTCTTCTTAGTCAAGTGTTGCGTTTCATGAGTGACGTAACAGAATGAATCCAAAATAGAAAGTGATGTTTTGAAAATGTCAGATAGATTGTATTTTCTCCCACTAAGAAACAATGTCTTGCCTTTTCCAGTCATATCTCCTGGCACCAGTGTCTCAGTCTTCAGCTGGCAAGTGAATACACGCGGCCAGGGAAAACCATCTACTTATTTGGGTGTATTTGACTTTGACTGCTGGTATCAGGCTCAAAAGCCAGGCTCGCTAAGGTAGGTTTTTATGAAGCTGGTTTCAGTATCCCTCCCCATAATTCATTGGAAAGTCGGCGTTTAGCTTCTGCACTTGTTTTCTTTCAGGCCAGAAGAATCCCTTCAGGACTGCCCCTATTTTGCACTGTGGTCACTGGATGCTGTAACAAGCACGACTGCTCCAAACCTCCTTCTGGATGTTGTGGTGCAGGAGCGCAGCCTAAGCTGGAGAGTTCCTCCTTCTTATCCACAACCTGAGCTGTGTTTTCATCCAAGCACCTATAATTTTGGTAGGTATTACACGGCTTTGAATAGTGATAAGCTTAAACGAGCTCAAATGCCATTTATTGGTTCTCCTGTTCACTGTTTGTCACGCAAAAACCCAACCAAACCGAAACACCCCAACCCCCCACCCACCCAACTCTGATGACGTTGTACTGACCAAGTGTGTGCTGTTGTGACACCTGCCTGACAGGCGGCTGGGTCTGGGGGTTGGGTGCTTCTGTAACGCAGCCCGTGAGGTGGTGCTGGTGATCAAATGAAATGACTCTGGGCTGAAGCTCAAAGCGCAGCACCTCGATAGCCCCGGAGGGAAAATCTCTACACTCAGCCATTATTTTTCTAAAAAAGTCTGTAAGTGATGTCATGAGGAGAACGGGTACTCAGTTGTACCTTTCCAGAGGTTGCTGTGACAAAAATGTAAACTGGTGCTACCATCACGGTGAGAGTATGGAATGTTGTCCAACGTTCATTGTCTCTGCAGATGGCACGTGCCTGCTGAGCTCTGGAGTTGTTCATGTGACGTGCAGCGGCTTCCGGAAGGAGGTGATCTTTTACTGTATCTTTATGGAGAATGTCAAGAGATGGACCTTTCCTAAGCTTTCCATGGCGCTGCTTTCGGTGTCAGGGACCATTTAATGCTCCTCCTGCCCATCCACACGCGTAACTGCAATTGTACCCTACCAGTTTTATCAAATGTAATGTTTGAGGTCCCCTCTTGGGAGTGTAAACCCACCGTTGTCTCCTGTTGAAGCACGATCAGGGACTGAATGTCTAGAAAGGAAGAGAGTGCTGCTCTAGGAGCAGGAAGAGAAAGTCGGGGAAAGCTGTTCCTTCTCTCTCATCAATGAGTGCAACTGCCTGCGTGGTCCTGAGTTCGGGTTTTGATCCCTGATTACCTTGGAAAAGAGGACAGAACGGAGAAAAGGAAGCATCGTTCCCTCAGAACAACCTTCCCCCCCCGTCAGTCTCTCAAAGCATTAGGTTCCGTGCAGGACCTGACGATGGGGGTGTCTCACTCGGATGCGAGTGTCTGCGAACATCTGCTTGCGGGACTATACCTGATCATTTGCTTCCAAGGCAGTGAGCTGCAGCAAACAATTGCTGTTGGCAGCTCTACCCGATGACTTCCCTGTATTTTCCCTTCATCGGTCGGCTTTGCTGCAGCCTCTCAAAGCAGATCTTCGCCTCTGTAGCCTTTGCCTTGTGCTACAGGTGCCCAACTGACTCCTCTGGGACTGCCCTCTTGTTGCTGCAACACCTCAGTCACCTTTAGCTCGTGACACCCACCACCTTCTCTCTGCTTTATCCCACCACAGTGACTTCACACCCCTCCTTCAGAGGTTTCCCATTTGCAGGGCACCAACCTTTCTCTCTCCTCTGAAAGATTTCCCTGAGAGATGCAGCCTTTGTGATGAAGAACCCATCTTCACCCAGGCAGGCTCCAAGCGAAATGCTGAGCGAGCGAGTCATCAGGCAGAGGAGCACTTAGTAGGAAGGGGAGAGCAGGCTTTCCCTGCCCTCATCTTCCTCTCTACTGGATTCCTCACCAGATCTGTGGGGGTGCGCTGGGGCAAAGAGCACTTGTGCACAGTGTGGTAGCTAACATGAACGTCTTGGCAGGTTGGCCTGGCCCATAGGCTGTCTCTTTTGCAAGCCTGATGTAGGCTCTTCCATTCAGATTGGGTGATCTGATGTCAGCTCCACGTTGGAAATAATTGGGAAATGCAGAAATTTGTCATACCCTTTGCTGAATTGAGACTAGATCATTCAGAGGCTTGTTAGGCATTTGAGCAGGAATTGCTTGTGAATGTGAGTAAGACAAATCTCAGAATTAGGGACAAGAAGCTTGGTTTGGGGTTTTGTTTGCCACCGTAAGTTGTACTCGGTGTGTTTCCTTGTCTGAGACTGGTTTTCAGAAAAAGATGGAAATCTGATGTGTGTATTCGAATGTGTAGAAATGGCTTTGAATGTGATGATTTTATTTAGAAGGGAAAGATACTTCTGAATGTGCTTAAAAAGCCAAAGAAACAAGCAAACAAAAAGCAAAAGCCCTAAAAAGGAAAATTTGCTGAGGGCTCAGTCTTGGGCCCCTCGGGACAAGAAGGACATAGAGTTGCCGGCGCGTGTCCAAAGAAGGGCACCAAAGCTGGGGAAGGGTCTGGAGAACAGGTCTCATGAGGAGAGGTTGAGGGACCTGGGGTTGTTTGGCCTGGAGGAGAGGAGGCTGAGGGGAGACCTTATCGCTCTCTGCAACTGCCTGACAGGAGGCTGTTGTGAGGTGGGGCTTGGTCTCTTCTCCCAGGTCACTAGCGATAGAACGAGAGGAAACAGCTTTAAGCTGCATCAGGGGAGGTTTAGGTTGGATATTAGGGAAAATGCCTTCACTGCAAGGGTGGTCAGGCGTTGGAAGAGGCTGCCCAGAGAGGTGGGGGACTCACCATCCCTGGAGGTATTGAAAAGACATGTAGACGTGGCACTTGAGGGCACGATTTAGGAGACATGGTAGTGTTGGGTTGACAGTTGCACTCAATGATCCTAGAGGGCTTTTCCAACCTTAATGTTTCTATGATTCTATGTTTCTATGATCATTTCACCTGGAAGAAGTATCAGAACACCAGCTGCACTCAGCTACTCCTTAACAGTGCACGTCTGTGCCTGCCTGTGCTTTGCCCTTCTGAAGGATTGCCACGGCATTAGAACACAGTGTTTGAAGCGCCTAAAACTGAAACCTATTAGAACATCAATGTTTCACTTCTTTTCTGTCGTTTTGGGAAATGACAACTTAATGTTTGGGGTGTCGTAACTCCTTCATGTCTTCATAGCCTGGAAAGCTGCTTGATCTTGGCTTCACTGCTTCCATGCAAACGTTGCAGAGTTCTAATTGTTCTGTCCCCTTCGCGCATTCCTGACGGCAAACTTCTCTGCACCCCATGTGCCATGGGTATAAGCAGGGCACGTTGCTGGGAATAGTTAATTGGAACGCAGTAAATTGAGAGGATAATGCAGAGGCATGCAAATAAAGATTAGAATTAGCCTTTGGGAAGTTGATGTGTCATGGGGAAAATTCCATGTGCTCCTCAAAGCAACAAGCAGCCCAGCCTGTGATGCCTGAGTGAGTGTAGAGTTAGAAACAAGCACTTACTGTTGGTGGTTTGGATGTTGAAAGCAGGTAGGATTCTCCTTTGATTTCGCCTGTTACTTTTAGGAGGAGCAGTTAGAGGCGGTCTTGTCAGCTGCTGCCCAGACAGGTTCTGTAGGGCTTCTGACTGGCTGCATTAAGCTTTGGACATCTAAAGGTAAGACTTGTTATGTGGTTTTTATGTTGCATGGTTTCTTCGTTTGGAATTCTTGATTCATTTCTTTTTTGTTCTCTCTTTTTAAAGAGCAGCCAAGTTCTGCTGCTAATTTACAGTTGGCCCTTGACTGGACGTGGAGCAGAGTGATCTATACAAAAGGCGCATTTGAGCAAATCTGTGAGTACTAGTGCAGCCATGCTGCAAACCTAGAATCAGTCTTTCCAGTTGAGCTTATTCAGTGATCTGCTGGTAGATGGTCTTGCCCGCAGATCTGGAAGTGCACTTTGAAACTCTGAAATGGCTCTGTAGGCTAACGATTTCATACTTGTTCTTGAAAAGGTGTTGCGCTGTTTGACGGCTCCTGCAGCTCCACTGACCCGCAGAGGTTACAGGCTCTGCAGCACCGCCAGTTGCTTTTGAGCAACCTTAGCACAGTCTTAAACTGTTTTCTAACAGAGGCACAAGAGCTCACTGGAAAAGGTTTGTCACAGTATTTCTAACTCTCTGGTATGTCTTATGAAGATTTGGAACGATGCTGGGGCTGTAATTGTGGAAAGAGGAGCTGTTGTTGGTTTTGCTGATTGGCAGAAAGTCAAATGTAGCGGGGAGAAGGGGCTTAAATGGGAGGGGTTGGGGCTGCCACTTAACGCGCGTTGAGTTCAGGGCACGAGTTTGTTGGGGAGCTCGTGCGAGTGGGTGGGGAGGCTGCGTTCAGCAAGGAGCTGTGCAAGCACCCGGCCTGAAATTACAGCAACGGGATGTGGCACTGTGACAAATACTCCCTTTGATTGTCAGCTAGCAGTGCGTAATTGCATGCAAATATTGGATTGGAAATTACTAAAATCAGAGAGGAAGCCTAAATGAGTAACATGTGAAGTGAGTTGCATGAGTTTCTGTAGCTGTTTCTGTTAGAACTTGTTCCTGGCATATTGAGGAGAAAAGAGAAAATCCCTTTGCTAGAGTAAACCTCTCTGCTACGTGAAGAACAGGTGCCTTATCCATGAGTGGATTTAGTAGTTCCGACTTCACTTTTTTTTATTAAACCTTTAGTGAATCTTCTTCTTTGTAGGGGTTGCTTGTGATTGTGGGCTTTTTCTTCAGAGAAGGACGTGATACGGAGTGAAAAATGCACAGGCAAAGATTCCTACCGTGTTATTTTTCTACTTTCTCTTTAGTGCAATGAGGGGAGTTTTATAAAAAACAAAAGAAATTGCACACCAACAGTCCTCTTAAGCTTCTTTTCATGTTTTGCAGACTTGACAAACAAGCTGGCGGTGACCAGCCTCACAGCTTTGTATGCACGAGTGGTCCTCTGGTTCTGTGGGTCCCGTCTCCTGCCAGAGGGCTCAGGTAAGCCTAAACTGTCACGCATCTGTAGCAGTCAGTGCTTCCTATGAACACGTGCTTCCCCGTGGTTTTGTCAAGGCTTCATCAACACCAAGTCGTGCCGGTTCAGTGACAGCAGATGCTGAAGTTCTGCTGCTGAAATTGAGATTTCACTGTTTTTGCAACTCCGTCGTGTAGAATGATGGAAGCAGTTTCTTTCCGGGGTGTTTCTCAGAAACAGCACTAAGCCTCTGAGTGAAGGAATTGCTCGTGCCCACAGCTTGAAATCCTTGGGATTGTAAACAAGTAACTCCTAAAGCACCAACACGGGAATGCTTGATTTTACAGTAAAAGCCTGACGTGTGTGTTTTGAACTTTTTACGGATTGTTTGAGGAAAAAATACACCTTGGAAATAGTTCATCATTTGGATGGGTTATAAATCCTATTGTCAGCCTTAACTGTCTTACGCATGTTCACATGACATGTTTAAAAACCCATTCCCTTTGAGAACTGGGGTTTTTTTTTTAGAGTGAACTTCAGCTGACACTACATGTTCTGGATGCTACATCACCTGTAAGCTTGAAATGGCACTTAGGACAAGGAGGAATTGACTCCTGTGTCGTAGGTCTCTTTTAGCAAAGGCAGAAGGAGGATGGGCTTCTTTCAAAGTCGGAGGCTGGCCTGTGCTTTTGATGCTCAGCTTGTGTGTTCTTCTGCCTTTTTAGTCAAAAACTGTAGGTTGAAAATGTGATATGACTTCTTTAACTTACTTCTTATTTATTGCCTGTAGGTGATGAGATGCGTTTCTCTAGACCTTTCTACAATTATCCTCTGATTCGGAGCTACTACGCTGGTCATCGACAGAAACTGGAGTGTTTATCAAGGTAGGACGTGCAGGAAAGCTCTAGAGCAGTTCCGCTGCAAATTCAGAAGCGGCAGCAAGTGGCTTTTCCATCAGCAGCTGTATTTGCTATGCTTCATGCGTTTGCTGGCAACACTCTTGACTGGAGTGATGCGTGTGTCCTGCTGAACAGAGAGGTTCCTTTCCTGTGTTGAAATGTTGATATATACCTCTGCTTAGTGCCCTTTGTTGGTGTCATCATTGTTTTGACGTGCATGTAATTCATTGGCAATTCTGTGTCATTTGTTACCACTGGAAAAGGTCGTGTGGTGAGGACAGGATCAGTCACGGCCAGGTCAGCAAGGCACGGCCTTTGCAGAGCAATTGTTCTGGACACAGAAGAAAGCATGTTTTAGGAAAAAAAAACCAAAAAACAAAGCAAAAATAATCTCTCTCAATGACCAGTGATAGATGGCGATAAGGGGATTGGCCCAAATCTCCTACTCCCAAGCACCGCGGTGTCATTGAAGGAGATGGGCAGAGTCACATGCAGCTGGCACAGCCAGCGCGCTCCTGGCTACTGGATAAAAGTGCCTTCCTCACGGGAACTGCCTTTCCTGGGCTGGCTCACGAGCATAATGGTGATGTGCCTTGGGTTAGGTGAGAACAGATTTTTCTTTGGCAACTGTTCTGTAACCTAAAGAAAGTCCTCAAGTAGCCGTGGCCGTGGCACTGTGAACAAGGTGCAGCAGGAGGAGCCCAGGTGGAAGCTGCTCTATGTCAGGCGTTGGCTTTCAAGCTCCTCTTCCTGCGCGTCCTTCTCAGGTAACTCTCGTACAGGCTCACGGGCTCCTTAGAAGCACCACCTCCAGCGTGCTGCTTCTGCTCGTCCTCCTCGGGAAATGAAAGGCTGGCGTCGCAGCCCGCAGGAGCCTGCGATGGGCTTCTGAGCAATGCCGTGTTTAACAGGCCAGCCCTCCGTCACTGTGATGGCATGTGCAGAGGCACAAACGTGCTGCTTCAGGTGATACCAGAATTCAGCTGTGGGCTCAGCTTTCTGACCGTGACTGTTTTTCAGTAACAAAAGCGAGGTGCTGAGACCAAAGCCTGACATTTCCGTGCTGTGGTCTCACCGCTGTGTGTGGGAACGCTCCCACTGGAGGCGTGGGGTTTGGGTTAGCTTTGCTCACACTGCCCTTGTATTACAAGTAATGCGGCACAAAAGAAAACCTGAAAACTAAAAGGTCGCTGCAACTTTCCCCTTAATAAGGGAGCTTTTTGGATTCCTATTTGGAGCTCCTTTAATAATTCACTAGGATCTAATGAGCACCTTTCACCTGACTCCAAAATTTCTTTCCAGTCTATTTCAAGTCACGATCATGCCTTTGTCTGTTTGTTCCTTTCTTGGAGTCGTGGGAGCTTTAGCTGGGTTTGTTTTGGCTGGAGGAAATCTGTGACACCGAGAAGCTGGAATTAGTGTTTTCCTCTGTGCAAATCCTCGCTAGGTTTTGTTCCAGAAGAAAATGGGACTCTGACTGCCTGATGGTCGATGGCATGGTTTCCCAGTTAGGAGACCGAGTTGAGAAGTTGTGGCAGAGAGATGAAGGAGGAACGGGGAAATACCCACCTCCTAGTTTACGGGTGAGTGTTGTGTTCTCTGAAGGCAACAACAACAGCCACAACAAACCCCAGCCCCAGCCCAGCCCTCCCCCAAAGCCAATGATTTCTCAAAGAGAGGAGTTTTAAAAAGCTTCTACCTTTTCATTCCAGGCACTGCTGGAGCTCTATTTGCTAGAAGGTGTTGAAGAAAGCCACAAACATGCAATCGTATCCCTTGGAGTTATTTCTGTTACACCTCCAGTATACGCGCATCAGGGGTCTGAAATGTCTGTCACCTACGTGTTCGATGCATTTTCTAATTTGTGCTTCAAACACACTGCGGATGAACACGTGTAGTTAAGAATTAAGTTGCAGACAGAAGCATTGTTTGATTTCTTTGTACTGTGGATTTTTTAGGAATTTTTAAAATGTTTTGTTGCAAAGTCTTTTCTGATGTGAGAAAACAGGTCTACTAAGCAATGTTAAAGGTAGAAAGCTCCCCTAGATTTTCTCAAAATGTAAACTGTTTTTCATTTTTGAAGCACCCATAGCTGTAGCAAACAGCTGCTTCCTCAAGCGCTGCACTAGAATGTGCTGCTTCAGAGCAAAAGGATTTCTGACAGCGGTTTACCAGGACCTGATTTTGCTGAAATCATCCATTTTCCAGCACAGCTAAGAGGGCTTGCTTTTGTGCTGTTACAAGTGCAGGCACACAGAATAATAGAGAGAGAGAAGGGAAAAGTCATTGGGCAGAAACTGAATTTTTAAGCTGCCGAAATACACTGTGTTGCTTTGGTTGTTTGTTGCCTGAGCCGAGAGGGGAGCCTAGAGAGCAGGGGCTTTAAAGCTGTTGCACCCCGGAGCTCTCTGATGAGAATAGACCCCCCAAACCAGCTGTCAGAAAGAGAAAGTGACACTGCCGATGAGTGATCCACATACTGGTTTAAATCCAGTTTTAATCATTCAGAGCTAAGCTGTGCTGTAAGGACACCCGAATTTCATTTGTTTTATATACGCTGGAAAGGAGGGAAGAAACCAACTGTAGAATTTGTTTGCTTTAATAATCAAGCATTGGCCGTTCTCGTGTTTTGAATGTCCAGCTGGTGGCTCCAGTGACTAAAGAGGGAGCCTGAGTTTCCAACAGAACTGTTTAAATATCGAAAGGCAACCTTTCTGAATGCCTTAGAGAAATCAAAGAGTCTGTCTTTCTGGTTATTTATTCAGAATGCAATTTTGTTGTTAGGGCCTGACTATCTTCAGGTTGCAACAGCATAAAACGGCAAGACTAATACATGAGTATTTTCTGCGTCCTACCACTATGTTATTCTTATTTCCTTTTATTATTTATTCCTATTATATTAATCATAGGAATAATATTATTTCATGTGATAAATTGTTGGTCTTGCAAATTTATTAGCCTTAATTAGATACTTGATATCAGACAATTTACTTGCTGCTGGACATCATACATTCCTTTCCGAACAAAACAGAACCTTCAGTCGACTCCTTCGCAGCTGCCTTTGCCATCCCTTCGGGCCTTGTTAAGCTTATCCAAGGATTTTGGCTTCTAGACCACAAGGACTATGAAGTAAGCATGTGACAGTTTAGTTAGGCATACGTTGTAGTGCAAGGCTATGATCTAGCAAATGACTTTAAAAACCTGGTGCTTAGCTAATAACAGGTGATAAAACATGGGAAGCTTCTTTTGTAATCCTGCTTCAGCAGCACCTTCAGCAATACGTGATGATCTGCAGTTTGGTTTTAATTGCGTTGAGAGGAAATGGATTAAGACAATGAAGAAGTCAGCATTAATAATGCTTGAGATGTGAATTGCCAAAGCCGTCTGTTCAGGTTGTTCTCAGCAGAGCAGTCGAGCGCTTTCTCAAAAGCAGTGGTTTGGGTACTTTAAATAGTCAAATGACCATCCTGGCAGCAAGATTTGAGACAGAAGACCGCAAAAGTGACTCTTCAATCTAATTCATGTTCCTTCTGATGCTGAGGGTTGCTCTTTGCCTGTCACAATTTTAATACAACCTCTTTTGGAGAATAACTTGTATTTATAAGAAGTGATGTTTGCCTATGGGGATTAGGTTACCCTAGCCGAGTGTGAATCACTCCTTTTAAAAGACTCTGGTTTTTTTCTGTATGGCTAACTGATTTTTTTTTCCTGCAAATAGTAAAGAATGTATATTTACCTGTCCGGTATCAGGGACATTCACCCTTACTGAAGAAACTTTTGAACAGTTTTGTTGTGTGCTTGTGTGTCCAGTCTGATCCCCTCTATACAAACAGGCTGTGGCCAGGCTGGAAGGGGCCCAGAGAGGGGCCACCAGGATGATCAGAGGACTGGGAAGCTGCCATACGAGGATGGGCTGGGAGAGCTGCGTTTGTTCAGCCTTGAGAAAAGGAGGCTCAGAGGGGATCTCATCCCCGTGTACCAGGACTTAGGGGGTAGCTACAAAGAAGGTGGAGACTCCCTTTTTACACGGAGTCCCATAGAGAGGACAAGGGGGATGGACACAGGTTGCTCTTGGGGAGATTCCGACTGGCCACCAGAGGGAAATTTTTCACACTGAGGACAGTCACCGTTGGAATAATCTCCCCAGGGACGTGGTTGACTTGGCCACGTTGGACACCGTCAAGAGTTGTCTGGACAGGGTGCTGGGCCATCTTGTCTAGACTGGGCTCTTCCCAGAAAGGTTGGGCTAGATGATTGCTGAGGTCCCTTCCAACCTGGGATTCTGTGATCTTAGTAAACCTGATCTCCACCTTCTGCAGAATTCCCTGGCCCTGCTCTTTCACCCAGCTACAACCAAACCTGTGTCGTGGCAACACGTGAGAATTCTTCGGTCCCTCATGTGCCAAGGAGAGCATGGGCGAGCCCTCAGATACATGCAAGTGATGAAGCCACCATTTGCAAGCAGTTGTGAAGAGCGACTTTTCCTCACTGTGCTGTTGTCCAATAGGTAAAGAAATATCTGCCACCATTTTGGCATTGAAATACTGTGAAAGGTGGAGAACAAACACTAGAAATCACAATCCCCTAAATTTCCTTTAAACTTTGAGCACAATAACTGTGGGGCATCTTTTTAGTTATACTATTAATACGCCTTTACATCTCAAAAAATTAACTACAGGTGCATGGCGGAGGCTTGGGCTCTGCTGCAGGAAGACGCCGCTCAGTTAAAGGAGGAAGAGCTATTAAAAGACATGTATGACATCTGTCGGGAGATGGGACTAGTGAGAGACTTCCTGAGGCTGCCTTTCACAGACTCTGAACAAGTAAGTGTGGGCAAGAGGAAAATCTGAATCCCTTCTTTGCCAAGAGAAGAGGCAGGATCATGATATATGTTTTAAAATGTGTTATTTCTCATAGAAGTGTTTGGAGAAATTTTTACGGATTCATGAAATTCTTTTAGCCCGGCAACTGCAGCGTGCCAACTGTATGGCAGCAGCACGGCTGAACCAGGCGACGAACGTTCATCTCATGGTAAGCGTAAAAGTCCTGCCAAGTGTGCCAGTTTCTCTCAGGGGTTACTGACCGGTTTAACAGCGCTCAGTAAGAATCCTGCTTTCTTTATCACACCCTTCTTTGAAATACTTGCAATAAGCCTCTGCACCTTACGTTACAGCTGAACCTAAAAGTTGAACAGAATGTGTCACTACTCCAGAGCTACCCCGTGCAGTTGGAAATTCGGTGTTCCAGGCTGTTGTTGACTCCACTTCGAACAGTTTGTTTGTGTCTGAGGATTAAATAAGTATCTCCTGTCAGCCACTCTTACCATTCAGATATTCAGCGATGTACGTTATGTAGGGTTCGGATTATTGGAAGTTGTTTGGGTCACTGTGGAATGAAGAGTGTGGTTTATGTCATCTCCTGTATCTCACACGCAGCTCTGGGTGCCAACCCACAGGCAACATTTGCATCATGGGTTGATGTTTTTATTATTTCCTCAAGTTATAGCGTGAGGTCTGCAATTCCACAGCTTTCATTTTACCACTTTTTGGACAGAAAATTCTTACCTAACTTCTGTATCTCAAAGTAGCCATATCAAATTCTGTGTTATGTGAACTTCTGTTGTGGTTCTGTGATCCATGTGCTGCTTTCCGGAACCATAGTTCTCCAGGGAAGCAAACTTATGGGGTGGTTCTGGAAGGTTGAGGTCCTGCATTTGAAAGCTTCCATCCAGGGGGAAGGGGTGTGTAGGTAGCTTTCTCTTCCTCATTTTAATCCTCACTTCCTCTTGTCCAACGTAACCCGCCGCTGCCCTGGAGATTCAGTCACCTGGGGCAGTGGCGTTTCAGGAAAAACAAGGGAAAGGCTGCTGTTTTGTCAGCCACGTGAAACTTGTGGGTGCTGACAAGTGTGTCAGAATGAGGTTCTGCAGGGTGCCGGCATGGTTTTACCTTAAAGTTGTAGGTTCTGCTATTATTCTAGTCTTCCTTCCACTTGGCTAAATATACAGGGTGAAACTTCTTGCTTTACGCTTTTTGTTCACCAGAATGATCGTGCTCCTCGCTGGAGACAGAGAGCAGTTGCCAGAAATTCTCTCTCAGCCCAGCACGGCAAGACCCTTCCTAGAGGTCAGAGGCAGCTGGCTGTAGAGAGAGCCAAGCCTTACCATCTGCCTTCGTCCGGACCAAGAGAAGGTAATTTTTAGGGGGGGAATATAACGCACAACTAACCCTCGCTTTGATTGCACAAGGCTGATCGTTTTTCCCTCGTGCTTTACAGCTGCAAGACCAAAGCCATTCTCGACAGTAACAAAACCAGCTAATACAGGAAATGTGCATCCAAGGGCACCTTTCAGCAGTCGTGTGTTGGCCAAAGTTAGAGAGTTATGGGTAGGAAATGAGCAGAAACCCAGTTGAGAGAGAGTTTTTCTGTTATGATGATGTTTGTTATGCAAAATACATATATTATGGTAAATATGTTTAGAGAATTTAAGAGAGCTGAAACTAAAACAATGATTAGCATCAAGCTATTGGTGTACACATCTTGCTAGACTTGATTGTGTGATCAAATAGTGATCTCTTCCCACTTGCTGACACCTTTCTGCTTTGTTTCTGCCTCTTTTACTTAAAAATAGGCAGAACGGTAAAGAGCAGGAAAGAGGCCAGTAGCTGTCAGATGATTTTCCTACAGGTGGTGTGGCCAAATCAACCTCAGTTCTGGTATATTTGGACTTGAGGGCAATGAAGGTCAGTTACTGTCCTTCTCTACTGTCCTTTTGCCATGAGAAAAGACCAAGACCTTGGGCAGATCGTACTATAAGGACATGCCCAGCGTGCAAATAAGGCCGCAGATAACTAAAAGTAGTTTAATCCCCCATCAGAACCTCTTCTCATGGAAGATGACTCTCAGGGTTGTCAGCGCACTCCATTTATTTGCTGCAATTCATCCCTTCCCATGTAACCAACCATAAATAGCTTCTGGTGGGGAAGAAGCAAGCTCCAGGCAGGAGCCAACCCATAGTCTCTTGTGAGTTGTTAGGCAATGCTTGTAACCTCTTAGCCTAGGCCAGTCGGAAAATGCAATGAAAGAATAGAATTTCTCGTAGTAAGATAGCATTTGTTTCTTATGTTGTTGGTACTTTTGTCTTCTGTGCAAAACTTGCAGGTTTCCATCGCAGGAATGCTGTTCTCACCAAAGCAGTCACGATAATGAGTGCCTTTGAGATGCTCGGAGAGAAATGTTCTGCGGTTCCTTCTGAATTACAGCTGTTCCTCAAATAAAAAGCGTTTTCCAATGCACTGAGCTGTGTGGGTGACCCATACGTGAGGCAGAGGGAAAAATGCAAGTGGCGGTTCCTGATGTGCCTGTTGGTTCAGGTCACTCACTCCTGGGCCGTGCATCACCCGGCGTGGTTCAAGAGCAGGCTTATCCCACAGCAGCCATCGGTGTGGTGTGCCTTGCTGTTGAACTTGGTTTAAACCCAGACTAGACCATGAGTTATTAGTGAAAGCCTGATTGCTGGTAGTTCGATACTACAATTGTAATGTTAATAGGCAGGGAGAGAAGGATGCGGGAAGCAGGTGTGTGACTTCTGTGAACAGCGGCAGCACAGGCGTGTGTGACCCTAGGAATCCAGGGCACAGCAAAGCCTTTGCTTCTGATCCAGCCTATTGGTCTCAGAGGAGCTTCCTAAAGGACGAGAACAGCGTGCTCGTCTCTGCAGAATCCAGCAGTTCCGTGGGCCAGGTAAGCCTTGAGTCAAAGAACCAGCTGGAAGCAGCTGTCACTAATACGCAGCTGGAGGCCGGTCAGTTCCTTTATCTCCCGTTATTAACATCCATGTCAGCGTAACGCAAAAGACCGGCATTTATCACTTTCCTGGTGTGAAGCAGTGGCTAGATTTTATCTACGTGTCTTGTCATCCTGGAACTGAGTGTTGCTGTCAAGTGTGCTTGCCAGTCTTGATTGCTAATTTAAACTGCTAGTGAGGGCTCTCCTGGCAGAGAGCAGTGCTTGTGTGTGCATTTGCCTGCTCGCTTATGAAGAGGAGGCACTTGATGGTTTGTTAGAGAGAGGTCTTTGGTGATCATGGTCAGGGAATGCTGGAGAACGCCTGGCAAGGTTATAACACCACGCTGCCGGCGTACGGTCAGAGGGGCTCAGGGAAGAGCCCATGAGCGACGATCGGGTATGGTGCGAACAGAGGCTGGGTGCCCGTTGTGCGCCAAGAGCTCTTCAAAGCCCCCCGCACTCGGGAGAACCACAAGCAGTGCCAGGTGGGATTAGCACAAAGTGATGCTACATGGAGTAAATGGGTCGCACTGATCAACCAGCGGGCTCGAGTAGGGAACCCCAGTGACCCAGGAGTCTTGGAAGTGACCATGGGCTGGCCAGAAGGCAAAGACTTTGGAATATCCCCAGAGGAGGGCGTGCCACGTGCTGAAGAGGCCCCACTGTATAACAAACTCTCAGAAGATTAAAAGCAACACGCCCTGTTCATTGTAAGCGCCATGTGCTTACAATGGTGGATGCAAGGACCGGCTGGCTGGAAACATATCCCATCCCCCCCGCCCCTGCCCAGACACCATTCTGGGTCTGGAAAAACAAGTCCTGAGGTGACGTGGCACCCCAGAGAGTGGTCAGACAGCGGACTCATTTCCGAAACAACCTCATAGACACCTGGGCCAAAGAGCATGGCACTGAGTGGGTGTATCACACCCCCTGTCACGCACCAGCCTCTGGGAAAATGGAGCGGTACAATGGACTGTTAAAAACTACGCTGAGAGCAAGGGGGGGTGGGACATTCAGGCCCTGGGGTGCACATTTGGCAAAAGCCACGTGGTTAGTCAACACGAGGGGATCTGCCAGGCGAGCTGGCCCTGCCCAGTCAGAAATCCTACATGCTGTGGGAGGGGATGGAGTCCCAGTAGCGCACGCAAAAAGTACGCTGGGCAACACAGTCTGGGTCCTCCCTGCCTCAGGCAAAGGCAAAGCCATTCGTGGGATTGCTTTTGCTCGAGGACCTGGGTGCACTTGGTGGGTGATGCGGGAGGACGGAGAAGTCCGATGTGTGCCTCAAGGGGGTTTGATTTTGGGCGAAAACAGGCAATGAACTGAATGGCGCAATGCGAACTGCTATATAATACTGTGTGTCACCTCTGTGTTGTATCCATGATATCAGAGTACGAGCCTCCCAAGCCATGGACGATAAACTGCGACACAAGCAGAGTGCAGCAGTGACGGAAGGATGCCTGACTCGGCGTGCAGCAGCCCAGGTATGGGACCTGGGCATGGCGTGAGCGGTGTGGAATAGGGGGAGGCGGCTGTGCTGGTTTTGGCTGAGAAGGGGTTAATTCTCCTCACCGTGGGGGGCGGCTGCCTTTCCGGCTTCCCGCGCTCTGCCGCGGGGGGGGGGGGGGGCTGGGAGGGGCGGGGCCGCGGTGGGGGCGGCTGACCCCGACTGGCCAGTGGCAGGTTCACTCCATACCACGTGACACCACGACCAGGATATTAAGGGGGGTGGGGGGGGGGGGGGGCAGTTGCGGCTCGGGAGCGGCGCGGCGGCGGGTCGGCGGTGGGGGAGCGGCTGCGGCGCGTGCGGTTTGTTCCGGCGGTTCGTTCCCCCTCTCCCGCCCCCCCCCTTCCCACCCCTTTCCCCCCACCCCGCGGGGCTTTGCGCCTCTCGTTGTTCTCCTTTCCATTGCATTTCTGTTGTTGTTTCTTTTACTTTCATTTATGAAACTGTTTTTATCCCAACCCACGAGCGTTACCCTTCTGATTCCCTCCCCCATCTACCGGTGGGAGGGGGCGAGCGACTGTGTGGGGCTGAGCTGCCGGGCAAACCACAGGCCCTAGAAGTGAAGTTTTGGAATTTAACGCGGAGGCTTTTAGCTTTAAAAGTGGGGTTTGGACCCTGAAAGTGAGGGTTGGGGCCTATAGATGAGGCTTTTAGCCTTATACGAGGGGTTTGGATTCTAAAAGGCACGGTTTTCAAAGAAAAAATGCTGGTTAGAGCATGAAAGGACCGGAGTCGATGCTAAAAGTGAGGGTTTGGGAGCTAAAGAGGAGGCACTGAGCGTTACAGGTGGGGTTTGGATGCTGGAAGTGCGGCTTCGGGTGTTAAAACTGAGGCTTTGACTTTTAAAAGAGGAATTTGAACCCTGAAAGGGGGGGTTTGGCTGTTACAAATGAGGCTTTGAGCGTTAAAAGAGGGGTTTGGACCCTAAAAGTGAGGTTTGCAGTCCTAACTATAAGGCTTTGATGTTAAAAGAGGAGTTTGGGTGCTTTAAAGTGAGTCTTTGGGACCTGGAAATGAGGCTTTGAGCGTTAAAATAAAGGTTTGGACAACGAAAGGGAGGGTTTGGAATTTTAAAATGAGGGTTAGTCCATGAAAAGGATGGGTTTGGGACCTCTGAATGAGGCTTTGTGCCTGAAAAGTGGGGTTTGGACGCTTGAAGTGAAGGTTTGGACCTAAAAACTGAGGCTTTGAGAGTTTAAAGAAGGCTTTGAACCCTGAAAGTGAGGGTTTGGCTGTTAAAAATGAGCCTTTGAGCTTTAAAAGAGGGGTCTGGACAATAAAATGGAGGCTTTTGAACTTAAAAATGAGGGGTTGTCCCTAAAAAGGAGGGGTTTGGGTCCTAAAAGTGAGGGTTTGGGACCAAAAAATGATGCTTTGAGCCCTAAACGATGATTTAGACCCTAAACGTGAGGCTTTGCAAGATATAAATGAGGTTTTGACAGTAAAAAAGACAGGTCTGGACCCTAACAGTGAGGGTTTGGGACATCTAAATGAGTCTTTTAGATTTAAAAGAGGGGTTTGCACTCTAAAACTCATGATTTGCAACAAAAAATCTATAGATTGAGCAATAATATAGTCGATTTGATGCTAAAAGTGAGGGTTGGTTTGGCACCTAAAAATGAAGCAGTGAGCACTAAAAGAGGGGTTTTGATGCTGAAATGGAGGCTTTAGCTGTGTTAAGAGGGCTTTGGGCCCTAAAAGTGAGGGTTTGGGACTCCTAAATGAGGCTTTGTGCCTTAAAAGTGGGGTTTGGACCCACAAGACAGGGTTTGGCTGTTAAAAAAGGAGGCTTTGTGCCTTAAATGAGGGGTTTCGACCTTGAAAGTGAGGGTTTGGGACTGAAAAAATGAGGCTTTGAGTGTTGAAAGACGGGCTTGGCACATAAAACCCTCCCTTCTAGCATCGAATCCTGTCTATTAATGCTCAAATCATGATTTTTTCCTTCCAAACGGTACGTTTTAGAGTCAAACCCCCTTGTTTAAGGCTCAAAGCCTCATTTTTATGTGCCAGACCCTCACATTCAGGTTTCAAACCCCCCCTTTTAACACTCAAAGCCTCATTTCTAGGTTCCAAAGTTTCACTTTTAGCACCCAAACCTGAGCTCACTTTTAGGAGCCAAGACCTCATTTTTTATGTCCAAAGCCCTATTTCCACCGGCAAAGCCTCATTTTTAGATCCCAAACCCTCATGTTCAGGGTCCAAACCCCTCTTTTTATGCTCAAAGCCTCATTTTTACCACCCAAAGCCTCACTTTCAGTGTCTAAACCCGTTTTAAACCTTGCAGCCTCTGCTTATGGGGTCCCACAGCCTCTGCTTCTGGGGTCCTGCCGCCCCTCATTTTTTGAGTTCCAAACCCCTCTTTTAAGGCTCAAAGCCTCCTCTTAAGGTCCCAGACCCTCACTCTCAGGGTGCAAACATGTCATTTTTACTCTCAAAGCCTCTTTTATATCTTGCAAAGCCTCACGTTTAGCTGCCAAACCCGTCTTTTAAGGCTCAAAGCCTCAGTTTTCTTTTCTAAACCGCCACTTTCAGGGTCCAAACTGCTCTATTAAGCATTAAAACCTCACTTTTAGGTATCAAAACCTCATTTGTAATGTCCAAAGCCCTATTTTCAACTGCAAACCCTCATTTGTAGATCCCAAACCCTCACTTTCAGGATCGAAACACCTCTTTTAAGGCCCAAAGCCTTATTTTAGGTCCCAAAGCCTCATTTTTTTTGTTCCAAACCCGTGTTTTAAGGCTCAAAGCTTCATTTTTAACTCCCAAACCCTCACATTGACGGTCCAAACCTGTCTTTTGGGTTCAAAGCCTCATTTTTATCACTCGAAGCCTCACTTTCATGGTCCAAACCCCTCTTTTAATGCCCAATGCCTACTTTTAAAGTCCCAAAGCCTCACTTGTAGCATCCAAAGCCTCACTTCTAGGTGCCAAAACCTCATTTTTTAGATCCAAAGCTCTATTTTCACCCTCAAAGCCTCATTTTTGTATCCCAAACCCACACTTCCAGGGTCCAAACCTGTCTTTTAGGTTCAAAGCCTCAGTTTTAGGTCCCAAACCCTCACTTTCAGGGTCCAAACCTGTCTTTTAAGGCTCAAAGCCTTATTTTAAGTCCCAAACCCTCATTTTTGGTGATCCAAATCCCTGTTTTAAGTCTAAAAGCCTCCTTTTCATATCCCAAACCCTCACTTTCAGGGTCCAAACCCCTCTAGTAAGGAATAAAGCCTCATTTTTAGGTGCCAAACCCTCACTTTTCAGGTCCAAACCTGTCTTTTTTAGGGTCAAACCCTCATTCTTAGGTCCCAAGCCCTCACTTTTAGGGTCCAAACCCCAGTTTTAAAGCTCACAGCCTCATTTTTACCACCCAAAGCCACACTCCAAGCATCCAAACCCCTCTTTTAACGCTCAGTGCCTCCTTTAAAGGCCCAAAGCCTCACTTGGAGCATCCAAAAGCTCACTTTGAAGTGCCAAAACCTCATTTTTACTGTCCAAAGCCCTGTTTTCACCTGCAAAGCCTCAGTTTTAGGTCCCAAAGCCTCACTTTCAGGGTCCAAACCCCTCTTAATACTCAGTGGCCTCCTTTTTAGGTCCCAAAGCCTCCCATTTAGCATCAAATCTGCTCTATTAATGCTCAAACCGTGCGTTTCAGTCCAAACCCCTTGATTAATCCTCAAAGTCTCATTTTTAACAGCCAAGAGGGGCCCAAACCCCTTTTTTAATGCTCAGTGCCTCCTTTAAAGCCCCAAGCCCTCACATTTAGGTACTAAAACCTCATTTTTATTATCCAAGCCTCCTTTTTATATCCCAAACCTTTACTGTTGGCATCGAATGAGGTCTTTTAATGCTCAAACTGTCATTTTCTCTTTCCTCACTGAGTTTTAGAGCCCAAAGCCATCTTTTAACGCACAAAGCCTCATTTAGTGGTCCCAAACCCTCACTGTTAGGGTCCAAACCTGACGTGAGGCTCTTCGCTCTTGCTGCAAAAGCTATTTCAAATCACAGCTTTGAATAAGAAACACTATACTAGGTTTGTTCCAAGTACATTCATCATCCACTTGTTTCTTTCAATATCTGATCATTTCTATTCAAGCCAAGTAAGAACAGGGTCTCTCCCAATGTCAGGCAACACTGGACCTGTCCAGCAAGCGTCAGTCATACTAGAGAGACAGTAAAAAGCTGAGTATTGTAAAACTCCTGCTTCGGCCCTATTGGTGAGAGAACTTTTGAAGGGAAATATTTCTGACCTTCAAGTCAGTCAAAAGCCAAAGTCAGTCAGCTATTGCATTTCCTCTGGCTGTGGTTCCACGAATGGATCACACTCAGGTGGAATAAATCTGCTTGAGATGCTTGCAAGCACAAATGCTTACAAACCAAATCATTTCTCTTAGTCTGGCACTGCTTAGCTCATGCAAGGACGTAAGTTTACTTGGTTTAGGTGTAAGGACGTCAGCGGCAAGTCCTCTGGAACCGGGGCTGGAAGTTGTATTTTAGCTTTACGTATCTGGAAATCACAACTCCTCCTCCTTTTTCTTGTTCACTAAGTAGCATCTACGTGAAGGGCATGAACAAACGTAGGTGAGTGCACAGAAACGTTCACCGTCCTTTAACTCTGCCGCATTTCCGATTTTTAACATTATTGTATTTGTGTGTATATACCATATATTAAGTTTATTGGTTAATTTCATATTTGATAAAAATAGTCCATTTGCTTTCCCCTGCCGTTTAATTTTAATGGTGTTTACTGACTGTGACAGAAATGTACTTTGTTCACTCAACACACTTTCCCCTGCGCTTTAATATCCTACTTTTTACTAAAGCATATTTTCACATTTTCTTGCCGTGTCAATATTCCAAACATCCATTTTGCACAAAGTATTTCACCAAGTAATTACGTTCGGCTGCTCCTTGGCTACTGGCTCTAAAAAGAAATTAAATTTTTGAGGTTAATGGGTTTTCTTTATTACAGCTCAAAATACTTCATTGTCACACTTTACTAAATTGCTAGCCTTCCATGTCTCTGTTGGGGGGAAATACGCACACACCCACCCCCAGCAGTGGGTTGTTGATTGATTTTTGTTCACATCTGCGCAAACACATTTCTTATCAGGCAAAGTAGTTCTCTTTATTCCAGAGGACAACGCCCGTGCTATTATTCCTCAAAAGGAAACAAAACCATCTGCTTCTCATAATTTGCACTTGTATTTCCAGATTTCCTGATTATTTAAAAACCTAAATACTTTGGTATGTGCCACAAGACTTGGATCAACATGCTGTCTTCAGGTTATGCCATGCACGTGCGGTGAGTCTTTTATACAAGCACCAGATCAAATTCACCCCCTGCTGATCAAGTATTTGACAAAATGTTTTTTTGTCAGCGATAACGAACAGCTGACCTGATACATCCATCAGTTAACTCACAAAGTGTAAGGTCAGCTCAGTAAGCGTGACATTTGGAGCTAGCTTAAAAAGAAGTCTGGCAGTCACCTAAGGGCTCAGAAATCTTTCAGTAATTTTATTGACTTGTTCTTTGCTGCTAAATACTGTAGCTTCATTCTGAAAAGCTACTCTCAACGTTGCCTAAAGGCTGATGCTTTCCTACAGCACTCTCAGGCTAGCTTAACCCCTGAGCTTAAGGAGCAAAGGGACAGGAAACCAAGTCACGCCATCAAGTATCGCTAATAGTCATGCTGTAACCAAAGTGATGAACTTAATCAACCAGGGATGTTGTTATATTCTGGGGACATGGAGTGTACGAATCAGCGTATCTGTCGACCTGTGTTTTAGTCCCTCGGCAGTCATTAATGTGACCGAAACAACAGACAACGTGCTGCTGTCAGAAAATGATGACAAAATGTGGTTTCGTGTAGCGGGCTGAGAAAACCGGCCAGGACCGCCAAGATAAAGGGCCAAGAAGGTAAGAGGTAATTCCGGCAGGGGGAGATCTGGACCCGGGAAGATTTAAGGTTGCTGGGAGGTGTGAAGGTCTGCATGTGGGATCAAGTCAGCTCAGCCCTTTACGGTTTTGAATTGCTTTTCATTTGGAGGAAAACTAAAAGCTTATAACACTGGGAAGCCCTTTACTGGGAAGCCCTGGGATCTGTGCTCCCCAGCCCCACGGGAGTGTGCCGCACCAGAGGTTAATGATGGGGAAACCTCAAAACATCCTGCCCGAGGGAAAGCTGCAAACCTTGAAGTCCTTCATGCAGGGATACTCTCACTGCCAATGTGTTTGTTCTCCTTTTCCCCTTTATAACCGTTCCCTTCCCGGAGCTTTCTATTTGCTGATGCCCTTAATATCCAGAGCTGTCAGGGATGAAAACCGAAGCCCTGCCAGCAGCTCAGGGAGGGTGAGCGGCTGCCCTTTTCCAAGCAAGCGGCTGAAATACAGCACGGTCAGCGGCACTCTGTGTCCAGGCCTGTCACTGTCACGCTCCCACAGCACCTCCATCTGCCCAGACCCTGCCAGGGGCTCAGCCACCGAGAGCAGCTGTCCTGGGGAGAGACTGGGGGGGCCTCGCAGGTCCTGGGGGTGTTGGCATGGCCCAGGCCCCTCTCTCCCTTCGTCCCCTCTCCAAAGCCCTGCCTGGGAGGGAGGCTGCTCATCTCTCTCGGGAAGTGCAACCTGTTGATAGTCTTAAAAGAGGTTAAATGCAGCCTCTGTGGGGTCTGGTACCCCCATGCAGCCCCCTCAGGGCAGCCTCACAGAACTTGCTTCCTCAGCAGGCACAAAGCGATACCTGAATCAATACTGAGCTGCAGCAAAGTGATGAAGCAGGAAAAAATTCCGTGCAAGTTTTCATACTCTGGGCAAGTTTGATGCGAGATGTGGTCATGCGAGGCTCTCAATAGGATCAGGTTAGGAGCGCACAATAAATACCGCCAGCTGTCCCCTGCAGCACTGGGGCTTGTTAGCTGACTTGTGAGCCAGGCTGAGCGTTGCAGTAAGGAGCCGTTCCTCCGGCCCCAGGGACCGTTACGCGCTCACCTGAGGCTGAAGTGAAGCATGGGTTCAGAGCTCAGTGTCAGCGTGCCTGGGCAGAAGCCCAAGCTGCCACCCCTTTGCATCCAAGGGGTAAGTGCCATCAGTGGGTGCAGACGCTGGGGTGCATTTCCCACAGCTCATGGCACTCTCTGTTTATACCAACACGGTGCATTAGAATGGCTAAGCCGCGCTTTATTAGCTCGCCAGCCCAAAGGGCTGTGATTCAGGCCGATAGTGGTGTTGCTCAGCTGGTTGCGAGCTGGTTACAGCACAGCCTCACCCTGTGGGGTCTGTTTCCCAGCAAACAGCGGGAACAGATGAGGAACAGAGGGCTCTGCAAGGGGCGAGTTGTTCGATCTGAAGTGAAACACGAAGGCACGAGCGAGCTGGAGCGACGCACTGAGTCCCTCCTGCAAGAGCTGAGTACGGGGAGGTGCTGGCGGAGGGGAGATAATTTGGCAGCCTGGAGAGCAAAGCAGGCACTTGGAGGAAGCGGAGAGAGAAAGAAACAAGAACGACTGGCAAGAGCCTGTGGAGGGTGTGAGAAGCAAAGATTTAAAATCAGACCTTGAAATAATGCTGACTCAGCACAGCTGCTGCACGCTATTGCTAATGGTGAAAAGCCTCAGGGATTTTTAGAAGCAAAACCAACAAGCAAACCAACAAAAAACCAGCTGGGTGATTTTTTCCCCCTCAGCTCGGTTACTTTTCCCCAGCCCTGGCCACTCTGCAAGGCGATGCTCGTCACCCATATCAGGGTGCAGGATTGGGCCCAGGGCAGGGCTTTTGCAGGCAGCACATTTCTTGTTCCCAGTAACGCAGTCGCTGGGCATTGATCAACAACTGGGGCAGTTGCCCAGAATTACCATTCTTGCTCTCTCCCCAGTTCCCTTCACTTTTGTTCTTCCTTTTTCTTTCTTTCTCTGACTCCCTGCCTGTATTTTCTAACTCCTCCCTGTCTGTCCTACAGCCTGATGCTGTGTTTTCCTTTCCCTACACCTCTCTCCCGCTCCCTGGCCTTCTCCTTCCTCTGTCGCCGTGTCCTGGCCACCTGGTTCCCCTCTGTGCTGCAGCCTGTCCCCTCTCTCCCGCCTGTATCCCCCGCTCGGCTGGCCCTGCTGCTCTCGGGGCCTCCGTCCTGCTCCCCGGCCCCTTCTGCTCCTCCTGCGTGAACCCTGAAACTCACGGTTTGGGACCTAAAAAGGAGGCAATGAGTGTTAAAATAGGGGTTTGGACGCTGAAAGTGAGTCGTTGGGTGTTACAAATGAGGATTTGGCTGTTAAACAAGGGCTTTGGTTCCTAGAAGTGAGGGTTTGGCTGTTAAAAATGAGGCTTTGAGCCTTAATAAAGGGGTTTGGACCCTGAAAGGGAGGGTTTGGGACGTAAAAATGATGCTTTGAGCCTTAAACGATGGATTTAGACCCTAAACGTGAGGCTTTGTGACATACAAATGAGGCTTTGACAGTAAAAAAGACAGGTTTGGACCCTGACAGTGAGGGTTTGGGAGCTCTAAATGCAGCCTTGAGCCTTAAAAGTGGGGTTTGGACCTTGAGAGTGAAGGTTTGGAACTGAAAACTGAGGCTTTGAGAGTTAGAAGAGGGATTTGAACCCTGAAAGTGAGGATTTGGGTGTTAAGAAGGAGGCTTTGAGCCTTAAAACAGGGGTTTGGACTCTGAAACTCACGGTTTGGAATGAAAATATGACTGTTTGAGCATTAGAAGACCAGATTCGATGCTAGAAGTGAGGGTTTGGGACCTAAAAATGAGGGTTTGTCCCTTAAAAGTAGGTGTTTGGACCCTAAAACTGAAGATTTGGAATGAAAAACTGAGGCTTTTAGCCTTAAAAGAGGGGTTTGGACCCTGAAAGTGAGGGTCTGGGACCAAAAGATGAGACTTTTAGCCTTAAACGAGGGGTTTGGAGTCTAAAACGTGAGGCTTTGGAAAGAAAAACTGATGGTTTGAGCATAAAAGGACTGGGGCCGCTGCTAAAAGTGAGGGTTTGGGACCTAAAGAGGAGGCACTGAGCGTTAAAAGAGGGGTTTGGACATTGGAAGTGTGGCTTTGGGTGTTAAAAATGAGGCTTTGAGTGTTAAAAGGGGGCTTTGGACCCTAAAAGTGAGGTTTGCGGTCCTAACTATAGGGCTTGAGGTTGAAATAGGGGTCTGGACAATAAAAGGGAGGCTTTGGAACTTAAAAATGAGGGTTTGTCCCTAAAAAGGAGGGGTTTGGATCCTAAAAGTGAGGGTTTGGGATCCAAATTAATGCTTTGAGCCCTAAAGGATGGTTTTAGACCCTAAACGTGAGGCTTTTCAAAATATAAATGAGGCTTTGACATTAAAAAAGACAGGTCTGGACCCTAACAGTGAGGGTTTGGGACATCTAAATGAGGCTTTGAGAGTTAAAAGAGGGGTTTGGACCCTGAAAGTGAGGGTTTGGCTGTTAAAGCCTCATTTTTAAGCTTTAAAACAGGGGTTTCAACCCTAAAAGTGAAGGTTTACGGTTCTAAGAATAAGGGTTTGAGTGGTAAAAGAAGGGTTTGGACAATGAAAGGGACGGTTTGCAACTTAAAACTGAGGCTCTGAGAGTTAAAAGAGGGGTTTTGACCCTAAAAGTGAAGCTTTTGGACATAAAAGAAGGCTTTGAGTGTTAAAAGTCAGATTTAGACCCTAAACATGAGGTTTTGTGACATACAAATGAGTTTTGATAGTGAAAAGGACAGTTTTGGACCCTACCAGTGAGGGTTTGGGACCTCTAAATGAGGCTTTGCACGAGAAAACAGGGCTTTGGAAATGAAAAAATGAGGTTTTGGTACCTAAAAGTGAGGGTCTGGTACTTTAAAAATAGGCATTGAGCATTAAAAGAGGGGTTTGGACCCTGAAAGTGAGGCTTTGGGTGGTAAAACTGAGGCTCTGAGCTTTAAAACTGGGGTTCGGGCCCTAAAAGTGAGGGCTTGGGACCTAAGAATGAGGGTTTGGACCCTAAAAAAGACAGGTTTGGACCTGAAAAGTGAGGGTTTGGCACCTAAAAATGAGGCTTTATTCCTTATTAGAGGGGTTTGGACCCTGAAAGTGAGGGTTTGGGATCTAAAAAGGAGGCTTTTGCCCTTAAAACAGGGATTAGGAAAACAGAAAAATGAGGGTTTTGGACTTAAAAGAGGGGTTTGGACCCTGAAAGTGAGGGTTTGGGACCTAAAACTGAGGCTTTGAACCTAAAAAAATGGAATGAAAAAAATGACGGTTTGAGCATTAATAGGCTGGATTCAATGCTAAAAGGGAGGGTTTTATGTCCCAAGCCCGTCTTTCAACACTCAAAGCCTCATTTTTTAGTCCCAAACCCTCACTTTCACGGTCCAAACCCCTCCTTTTTAGGGACAAACCCTCATTTTTAACAGCCAAAGCCTGACTTTTATTGTCCAAACCCATCTTTTAACGCTCAAACCCTTATAGTTAGAACCGCAAACCTCACTTTTAGGGTCCAAACCCCTCCTTTTTTAGGGACAAACCCTCATTTTTAGGTCCCAAAGAATCACTTTAAAGCACCCAAAACCTCACTTTTAACATCACAGCCTTAACAGGTAGGACAGTAAACCTCACTTTTAGGGTCCAAATCCCTGTTTTAAAAATCAAAGCCTCATTTTTAACAGCCAAAACCTCACTTTCAGGGTCCTAACCCCTCTTTCAACGCTCGGTGCCTCATTTAGATGCCCCAAACCCTCACTGTTAGGGTCCAGACCTGTCCTTTTTTACTGTCAAAGACTCATTTATTTGTTGCAAAGCCTCACGCTGAGGATCTAAATCCATCCTTTAGGGCTCAAGGCATTGTATTTAGGTCCCCAACCCTCCCTTTTGGTCTCCAAACTTGCCTTTTCTAGTGTCAAAGCCTCATTTTTAGGTCCCAAACCCTCACTTTCAGGGTCCAAACCCCTATACTAACCTCTCAAAGCCTCAGTTTTAAGTTCCAAACCTTTAATTTCAGGGCCCAAACCCCACTTTTAAGGCACAAAGCCTCATTTAGAGGTCCCAAACCCTCACTTTGAGGCTCCAAACCTATCTTTTCTGTGCAAAGCCTCATTTTTATACCCCAAGCCTTCACTTTTAGGGTCCAAATTCCTCCTTTTTAGGGACAAACCCTCATTTTTCACCTCCAAAGCCTCTCTTTTATTGTCCAAACCCAGCTTTTAACAGTCAAAGCCTTATAGTTAAGACGGCAAACCTCACTTTTAGGGTCCAATGCCCTGTTTTAAAGCTCAAAGTCTCCTTCTTAACACCCAAATCCTCACTTTCAGGGTTCAAATCCCTCTTCTAACTCTCAAAGCCTCAGTTTTCAGTTCCAAACCTTCACTCTCAAGGTCCAAACCCCACTTTTAAGGCTCAAGGCTGCATTTAGAGCTCCCAAACCCTCACTGTCAGGGTCCAAACCTGTCTTTTTTACTGTCAAAGCCTCATTTGTATGTCACAAAGCCTCACGTTTAGGGTCTAAATCCATCGTTTAAGGCTCAAAGCATCATTTTTACGTCCCAAACCCTCCCTTTCAGGGTCCAAACCCCTTTATTAAGGCTCAAAGACTCATTTTTAACACCCAAAGACTCACTTTCAGCGTCCAAACCCCTATTTTAACACTCATTGCCTCCTTTTTAGGTCCCAAACGCTCACATTTTTTGCTCCAAACCGTGAGGTTTTCGAGGTTTAAACCCCTCTTCTAAGGCTAAAAGCCTCAGTTTTAAGTTCTGAACCTTCATTTTCAGGGTACAACCCCCTCCTTTAAGGCACAAAGAGTCATTTTTAAATTCCATACCTTCACTTTTAGGGTCCAAACCCCTACTTTTAAGGGACAAACCCTCATTTTTAGGTCCTGAACCCTCACTTTAAAGCACCCAAATCCTCACTTTTAACAGCAAAGCCTTATAGTTAGGACCATAAATGAAACTTTTAGGGTCCAAACCCCTCCTTTGTAGTGATGTCGTGGTTTAGCCAGCAGCTCCGCCCCACACAGTCGCTCGCTCACTCCACCACTGGTAGATGGGGGAGAGAATCAGAAGGGTAACGCTCGTAGGTTGGGATAAGAACAGTTTAATAATTAAAATTAAAAGAAACAACAGTAGAAATGCAATGTAAAGGAGAACAACGAGAGCCGCAAAGCCCCGGGGAGGGGGGAAGGGAGGGGAGAGGGGGAACGAACCGCCGAAACAAACCGCGCTCGCCGCCCGCCGACCCGACGCCGCGCCGCCCCCGCGCTGCCACTGCCCCCCCCCAATATACTGGTCATGGTGTCACGTGGTATGGAATGAACCTGCCATTGGCCAGTCGGGGTCAGCCGCCCCCACCATGGCCCTGCCCCTCCCAGCCCCGCCCCCGCCACGCGGCAGAGCGCGGGAAGCTAGAAAGGCAGCCGCCCCCCACGGTGAGGAGAAATAACCCCTTCTCAGCCAAAACCAGCACATTCTCCACCCCTTATTCCATACCATTTACACCATGCCCAGGTCCCATACGATGCAATACAACCGTACCAACCACCACCCCTCCCCTTCCCATCCTTTAACATAATACACAGACATCATTCCCTTAGTTCATGGACCTTCCCTGTTGTCGTGGTTCAGCCTCAGCTGGCAACTGAACACCACGCAGCCGCTCGCTCACACCCCCCCCCACCCCTGTGGGATGGGGAAGAGAATCGGACGAGCAAAAGAACTTGTGGGTTGAGATAAGCACAGTTTAATGATTACAATAAAATGATGATGATAAATGATTATGATAATAATGACAATAATGTTAATATAATAAAAGGGAAAAGGAAGGAAAGGGAAAACAGGGAAAAAAAACCATGGAAACACAAACGATACAGCCGCTCACCACCCGCCGACCGACGCTGCCCGTCCCCGAGCCGCGATTGCTCCCTCCCTCCCCCGGCCAGCCCCTCCCAGGTAGCATACTGGGCATGACGTTACATGATATGGAATATCCCTTTGGTCAGTTTGAATCCGCTCTCTTAGCTGTGCCCCCTCCCCTCCCAGCTTCTTGTGCACCCAGCAGAGCATGGGAGGCTGGACATGTCCTTGACTAGTATAAGCGCTACCCAGCAACAGCCCAAACATCTGTGTGTTATCTCAACAGGGGTTTTTTTCCATGCTAATTTCAAAGCCCAGCACTATACCAGCTAGAGTGAAGAAAATTAACTCTATCCCAGCTGAAACCATGACAGTATCCACCCCTTATTCCATATCATTGACATCATGCTCAGGTCCCATACTATTCAGTACAAATTCAATAATCCCTATCCATCTTCTCATCCTTTAACTATATATCTCTCTCTCTATACAGATTTTCATTTATCATTCCACTAGTCTATGGAACACCCCTGTAGAATGCCTGTGAAATGTCCATTGAGTTCATTTAGTCCATGACTTTGGATTTCATCTCTTGTAAGGGTCCTTCAGAGAGGCGGTGTGCGTGGGGTCAGGTTGTTGCATGTCAGTCCTTGTTCCATCACCACTGCACTGGTAGTTCTTGTTCTCTCACTGCTGCACTTTGCCGGGTTCCATTGAAGGTTCATTCGCTATTATTATTAATTGGGAGATTCCCACCATGATAACATTCCATTGATGCAACCATAGTAGTGATGACATACAACATCATATAGCAATTAACAGCATATTATTCAGTTCATTGGTTGTTTTCACCCAAAATTAAATCCCCCTGAGGTGTGGGAAACTATAAGCTTGAATCCACATGTGGGTCCCATGATAAGTTGTTTGAGATAGAAAGCGGGCTGGAGGATTATAGGTACGCGATGGAATTAGCTTGACTACAGACCCAGTGTCAGACCCGCTGATGGGAAATTACAGAGAATCTGCAAGTCACCAGGAGGAGGAAGAAAGGCGAGAGATATCTCGGCCTTGAGAGCAAAGAAGAAAGGCAGGGATATCTCTCGGCCTTGAGAGCAAACGATAAACAAGAACAAGGAGTTTAGGCACGAAGTACAGAAATAGACTGTTCGTTAAGGAGGTGTCGCAACCCGTATTAAGTAATTGTTGAAGCTTGTTTACAAGAGCATATAAAAGCGCTGTGACTTAAAAATAAAGCTGAAGCTTGCTCTATCACTCACGTTGAGTTGGCTGCTTGCTTTCCTCGCTCGCCGCACTGAGGTACACACCGGACTCCTCCATCCTCCCGCATCACCCACCAAGTGCACCCAGGTCCTCGAGCAAACGCAATCCCACGAGTGGGTTTGCCTCTGCTGGAAGCAGGAATAACCCAGACTGTCTTGCCCAGCATATTTTTTATGTGCACTACAGGGACTCTATCCCCTTCCACAGTACGTAAGGATTCTGATTGGGCAGGGCCAGCTCGCCTGGCAGATCTCCTCGTGTTGACTAACCACGTGGCTTTTGCTAAATGTGTATCCCAGTGTTTAAATGTTCCATCCCCCATTGCTCTCAGTGTCATCTTTAATAGTCCATTGTATCTTTTGATTTTCCCAGAGGCTGGTGCGTGACAGGGGGTGTGATACACCCACTCAATGCCGTGCTCTTTGGCCCAGCTGTCTATGAGGTTATTTTGGAAATGAGCCCATTGTCTGACTCAATTCTCTCTGGGGTGCCATATCGCCACAGCACTTGTTTTTCCAGACCCAGGAGAGCGTTCCGGGCAGTGGCGTGGGGGACAGGATATATTTCCAGCCAGCCAGTGGTTGCTTCTACCATGGTGAGAACATGGCGCTTGCCTTGGCGGGTCTGTGGGAGTGCGATATAGTGAATTTGCCAGGCCTCCCCATATTTATATTTCAGCCATCGTCCCCCACACCACAGAGGCTTTACCCGCTTCGCTTGCTTGATTGCAGCGCATGTGTCACATTCGTGGATAACCTGTGCAATAATATCCATGGTCAAGTCCACCCCTCGATCACGAGCCCACCTGTATGTTGCATCTCTCCCTTGATGGCCTGAGGTGTCATGGGCCCACCGAGCTAGAAATAGTTCACCCTTTTGCTGCCGGTCCAGATCCACCTCAGCCGCTTCAATCTTGGCAGCCTGATCCACCTGCTGGTTGTTTCGATGTTCTTCAGTGGCTCGACTCTTGGGGACGTGAGCATCCACATGCCGTACCTTTACAACCAGGTTCTCTACCCGGGCAGCAATATCTTGCCACAATGTGGCAGCCCAGATGGGTTTGCCTCTGCGCTGCCAGTTGCTTTGCTTCCATTGCTGCAGCCAGCCCCACAAGGCATTTGCCACCATCCAGGAGTCAGTATAGAGATAGAGCACTGGCCACTTTTCCCGTTCAGCGATGTCTAAGGCCAGCTGGATGGCCGTTACCTCTGCAAACTGGCTCCATTCACCTTCTCCTTCAGCAGTTTCTGCTACTTGTCGTGAGGTTTGCCGTCTTAACTATAAGGCTTTGAGTGTTAAAAGCTGGGTTTGGACAATAAAAGGGAGGCTTTGGAGGTGAAAAATGAGGGTTTGTCCCTAAAAAGGAGGAATTTGGACCCTAAAAGTGAAGGCTTGGGATATAAAAATGAGGCTTTGCACAGAAAAGATAGGTTTGGAGCCTCAAAGTGAGGGTTTGGGACCTCTAAATGAGGCTTTGTGCCTTAAAAGTGGGGTTTGGGCCCTGAAATTAAAGGTTTGGAACTTAAAACTGAGGCTTTGAGAGGTTAGTAGAAGGGTTTGGACCCTGAAAGTGAGGGTTTGGGACCTAAAAATGAGGCTTTGACGCTAGAAAAGGCAAGTTTGGAGACCAAAAGGGAGGGTTGGGGACCTAAATACAATGCCTTGAGCCCTAAAGGATGGATTTAGATCCTCAGCGTGAGGCTTTGCAACAAATAAATGAGTCTTTGACAGTAAAAAAAGACAGGTCTGGACCCTAACAGTGAGGGTTTGGGACATCTAAATGAGGCACCGAGCGTTGAAAGAGGGGTTAGGACCCTGAAAGTGAGGTTTTGGCTGTTAAAAATGAGGCTTTGATTTTTAAAACAGGGATTTGGACCCTAAAAGTGAGGTTTACTGTCCTACCTGTTAAGGCTGTGATGTTAAAAGTGAGGTTTTGGGTGCTTTAAAGTGATTCTTTGGGACCTAAAAATGAGGGTTTGTCCCTAAAAAAGGAGGGGTTTGGACCCTAAAAGTGAGGTTTGCAGTCCTAACTATAAGGATTTGAGCGTTAAAAGATGGGTTTGGACAATAAAAGTCAGGCTTTGGCTGTTAAAAATGAGGGTTTGTCCCTAAAAAGGAGGGGTTTGGACCGTGAAAGTGAGGGTTTGGGACTAAAAAATGAGGCTTTGAGTGTTGAAAGACGGGCTTGGGACATAAAACCCTCCCTTTTAGCATTGAATCCAGCCTATTAATGCTCAAACCGTCATTTTTTTCATTCCATTTTTTTAGGTTCAAAGCCTCAGTTTTAGGTCCCAAACCCTCACTTTCAGGGTCCAAACCCCTCTTTTAAGTCCAAAACCCTCATTTTTCTGTTTTCCTAATCCCTGTTTTAAGGGCAAAAGCCTCCTTTTTAGATCCCAAACCCTCACTTTCAGGGTCCAAACCCCTCTAATAAGGAATAAAGCCTCATTTTTAGGTGCCAAACCCTCACTTTTCAGGTCCAAACCTGTCTTTTTTAGGGTCCAAACCCTCATTCTTAGGTCCCAAGCCCTCACTTTTAGGGCCCGAACCCCAGTTTTAAAGCTCAGAGCCTCAGTTTTACCACCCAAAGCCTCACTTTCAGGGTCCAAACCCCTCTTTTAATGCTCAATGCCTATTTTTAAAGTACCAGACCCTCACTTTTAGGTACCAAAACCTCATTTTTTCATTTCCAAAGCCCTGTTTTCTCGTGCAAAGCCTCATTTAGAGGTCCCAAACCCTCACTGGTAGGGTCCAAAACTGTCCTTTTCACTATCAAAACTCATTTGTATGTCACAAAACCTCATGTTTAGGGTCTAAATCTGACTTTTAACACTCAAAGCCTTCTTTTATGTCCAAAAGCTTCACTTTTAGGGTCAAAACCCCTCTTTTAACTCTCAGAGCCTCAGTTTTAAGTTGCAAACCGTCCCTTTCATTGTCCAAACCCTTCTTTTACCACTCAAACCCTTATTCTTAGAACCGTAAACCTTCACTTTTAGGGTTGAAACCCCTGTTTTAAAGCTTAAAAATGAGGCTTTAACAGCCAAACCCTCACTTTCAGGGTCCAAACCCCTCTTTTAACTCTCAAAGCCTCATTTAGATGTCCCAAACCCTCACTGTTAGGGTCCAGACCTGTCTTTTTTAATGTCAAAGCCTCATTTATATTTTGAAAAGCCTCACGTTTAGGGTCTAAAACCATCCTTTAGGGCTCAAAGCATTAATTTGGATCCCAAACCCTCACTTTTAGGATCCAAACCCCTCCTTTTTAGGGACAAACCCTCATTTTTAAGTTCCAAAGCCTCCCTTTTATTGTCCAGACCCCTATTTCAACCTCAAGCCCTATAGTTAGGACCGCAAACCTCACTTTTAGGGTCCAAAGCCCCCTTTTAACACTCAAAGCCTCATTTTTAACACCCAAAGCCACACTTCCAATGTCCAAACCCCTCTTTTAACGCTCAGTGCCACCTCTTTAGGTCCCAAACCCTCACTTTTAGCAGCGGCCCCAGTCCTTTTATGCTCAAACCATCAGTTTTTCTTTCCAAAGCCTCACGTTTTAGACTCCAAACCCCTCGTTTAAGGCTAAAAGTCTCATCTTTTGGTCCCAGACCCTCACTTTCAGGGTCCAAACCCCTCTTTTAAGGCTAAAAGCCTCAGTTTTTCATTCCAAATCTTCAGTTTTAGGGTCCAAACACCTACTTTTAAGGGACAAACCCTCATTTTTAGGTCCCAAACCCTCACTTCTAGCATCGAATCTGGTCTTCTAATGCTCAAACAGTCATATTTTCATTCCAAACCGTGAGTTTCAGAGTCCAAACCCCTGTTTTAAGGCTCAAAGCCTCCTTCTTAACACCCAAATCCTCACTTTCAGGGTTCAAATCCCTCTTCTAACTCTCAAAGCCTCAGTTTTCAGTTCCAAACCTTCACTCTCAAGGTCCAAACCCCACTTTTAAGGCTCAAGGCTGCATTTAGAGCTCCCAAACCCTCACTGTCAGGGTCCAAACCTGTCTTTTTTACTGTCAAAGCCTCATTTGTATGTCACAAAGCCTCACGTTTAGGGTCTAAATCCATCGTTTAAGGCTCAAAGCATCATTTTTACGTCCCAAACCCTCCCTTTCAGGGTCCAAACCCCTTTATTAAGGCTCAAAGCCTCATTTTTAACAGCCAAACCCTCACTTCTAGGAACCAAAGCCCTTGTTTAACAGCCAAATCCTCATTTGTAACACCCAACGACTCACTTTCAGCGTCCAAACCCCTATTTTAACACTCATTGCCTCCTTTTTAGGTCCCAAACCGTGAGTTTCAGGGTTCACGCAGGAGGAGCAGAAGGGGCCGGGGAGCAGGACGGAGGCCCCGAGAGCAGCAGGGCCAGCGGAGCGGGAGATACAGGCGGGAGAGAGGGGACAGGCTGCAGCACAGAGGGGAACCAGGTGGCCAGGACACGGCGACAGAGGAAGGAGAAGGCCAGGGAGCGGGAGAGAGGTGTAGGGAAAGGAAAACATAGCATCAGGCTGTAGGACAGACAGGGAGGAGTTAGAAAATACAGGCAGGGAGTCAGACAGAGAAAGAAAGAAAAAGGAAGAGCAAAAGCGAAGGGAACTGGGGAGAGAGCAAGAATGGTAATTCTGGGCAACTGCCCCAGTTGTTGATCAATGCCCAGCGACTGCGTTACTGGGAACAAGAAATGTGCTGCCTGCAAAAGCCCTGCCCTGGGCCCAATCCTGCACCCTGATATGGGTGACGAGCATCGCCTTGCAGAGTGGCCAGGGCTGGGGAAAAGTAACCGAGCTGAGGGGGAAAAAAATCACCCAGCTGGTTTTTTGTTGGTTTGCTTGTTGGTTTTGCTTCTAAAAATCCCTGAGGCTTTTCACCATTAGCAATAGCGTGCAGCAGCTGTGCTGAGTCAGCATTATTTCAAGGTCTGATTTTAAATCTTTGCTTCTCACACCCTCCACAGGCTCTTGCCAGTCGTTCTTGTTTCTTTCTCTCTCCGCTTCCTCCAAGTGCCTGCTTTGCTCTCCAGGCTGCCAAATTATCTCCCCTCCGCCAGCACCTCCCCGTACTCAGCTCTTGCAGGAGGGACTCAGTGCGTCGCTCCAGCTCGCTCGTGCCTTCGTGTTTCACTTCAGATCGAACAACTCGCCCCTTGCAGAGCCCTCTGTTCCTCATCTGTTCCCGCTGTTTGCTGGGAAACAGACCCCACAGGGTGAGGCTGTGCTGTAACCAGCTCGCAACCAGCTGAGCAACACCACTATCGGCCTGAATCACAGCCCTTTGGGCTGGCGAGCTAATAAAGCGCGGCTTAGCCATTCTAATGCACCGTGCTGGTATAAACAGAGAGTGCCATGAGCTGTGGGAAATGCACCCCAGCGTCTGCACCCACTGATGACACCTACCCCTTGGATGCAAAGGGGTGGCAGCTTGGGCTTCTGCCCAGGCACGCTGACACTGAGCTCTGAACCCATGCTTCACTTCAGCCTCAGGTGAGCGCGTAACGGTCCCTGGGGCCGGAGGAACGGCTCCTTACTGCAACGCTCAGCCTGGCTCACAAGTCAGCTAACAAGCCCCAGTGCTGCAGGGGACAGCTGGCGGTATTTATTGTGCGCTCCTAACCTGATCCTATTGAGAGCCTCGCGTGACCACATCTCGCATCAAACTTGCCCAGAGTATGAAAACTTGCACGGAATTTTTTCCTGCTTCATCACTTTGCTGCAGCTCAGTATTGATTCAGGTATCGCTTTGTGCCTGCTGAGGAAGCAAGTTCTGTGAAGCTGCCCTGAGGGGGCTGCATGAGGGTACCAGACCCCACAGAGGCTGCATTTAACCTCTTTTAAGACTATCAACAGGTTGCACTTCCCAAGAGAGATGAGCAGCCTCCCTCCCAGGCAGGGCTTTGGAGAGGGGACGAAGGGAGAGAGGGGCCTGGGCCATGCCAACACCCCCAGGGCCTGCGAGGCCCCCCCAGTCTCTCCCCAGGACAGCTGCTCTCGGTGGCTGAGCCCCCGGCGGGGTCTGGGCAGGTGGAGGTGCTGTGGGAGCGTGACAGTGACAGGCCTGGACACTGAGAGCGCCGCTGACCGTGCTGTATTTCAGCCACTTGCTTGGAAAAGGGCAGCCGCTCACCCTCCCTGAGCTGCCGGCAGGGCTTTGGTTTTCATCCCTGACAGCTCTGGATATTAAGGGCATCAGCAAATAGAAAGCTCCGGGAAGGGAACGGTTATAAAGGGGAAAAGGAGAACAAACACATTGGCAGTGAGAGTATCCCTGCATGAAGGGCAGTGCACACTCCGAGCTTGAGGGGGAAGGAAAACTTTGGGGCTAAGATGTGGCTTATGGCACAGCAGTCCTCAAAGAAATGCAGCTGTGTTGCGCAGGCTTTACTACTCGACGTACACAGATATTTGTATAGTAAGAAAGCAGCTGAGACACAGTCCAGGGATGTAGCTTCTGCTGCACAGCACTACATCCGGGGCTCTCTTACGGTGGCCACCGCGGTGACAACGTGGCATCAGCAAGTCTGCGCTTAATCGGATCTGTGCTCCCCAGCCCCACGGGAGTGTGCCGCACCAGAGGTTAATAATGGGGAAACCTCAAAACATCCCGCCCAAGGGAAAGCTGCAAACCTTGAAGTCCTTCAGGCAGGAGTGTCTCAATAGCCCTTTGATTTCCTGTTGTAAAGGGCTTCCCAGTGTTATAAGCTTTTAGTTTTCCTCCAAATGAAAAGCAGTTCAAAACCGTAAAGGGCTGAGCTGACTTGATCCCACATGCAGACCTTCACACCTCCCAGCAACCTTAAAACTCCCCGGGTCCAGATCTCCCCCTGCCGGAATTACCTCTTACCTACTTGGCCCTTTATCTTGGCGGTCCTGGCCGGTTTTCTCAGCCCGCTACACGAAACTACATTTTGTCATCATTTTCTGACAGCAGCACGTTGTCTGTTGTTTCGGTCACATTAATGATTGCCGAGGGACTAAAACACAGGTCGACAGATACGCTGATTCGTACACTCCATGTCCCCAGAATATAACAACATCCCTGGTTGATTAAGTTCATCACTTTGGTTACAGCATGACTATTAGCGATACTTGATGGCGTGACTTGGTTTCCTGTCCCTTTGCTCCTTAAGCTCAGGGGTTAAGCTAGCCTGAGAGTGCTGTAGGAAAGCATCAGCCTTTAGGCAACGTTGAGAGTAGCTTTTCAGAATGAAGCTACAGTATTTAGCGGCAAAGAACAAGTCAATAAAATTATTGAAAGATTTCTGAGCCCTTAGGTGACTGCCAGACTTCTTTTTAAGCTAGCTCCAAATGTCACGCTTATTGAGCTGACCTTACACTTTGTGAGTTAACTGATGGATGTATCAGGTCAGCTGTTCGTTATCGCTGACAAAAAAACATTTTGTCAAATACTTGATCAGCAGGGGGTGAATTTGATCTGGTGCTTGTATAAAAGACTCACCGCACGTGCATGGCATAACCTGAAGACAGCATGTTGATCCAAGTCTTGTGGCACATACCAAAGTATTTAGGTTTTTAAATAATCAGGAAATCTGGAAATACAAGTGCAAATTATGAGAAGCAGATGGTTTTGTTTCCTTTTGAGGAATAATAGCACGGGCGTTGTCCTCTGGAATAAAGAGAACTACTTTGCCTGATAAGAAATGTGTTTGTGCAGATGTGAACAAAAATCAATCAACAACCCACTGCTGGGGGGGTGTGTGTGTGTATTTCCCCCCAACAGAGACATGGAAGGCTAGCAATTTAGTAAAGTGTGACAATGAAGTATTTTAAGCTGTAATAAAGAAAACCCATTAACCTCAAAAATTTAATTTTTTTTTAGAGCCAGTAGCCAAGGAGCAGCCGAACGTAATTACTTGGTGAAATACTTTGTGCAAAATGGATGTTTGGAATATTGACACGGCAAGAAAATGTGAAAATATGCTTTAGTAAAAAGTAGGATATTAAAGCGCAGGGGAAAGGGTGTTGAGTGAACAAAGTACATTGCTGTCACAGTCAGTGAACACCATTAAAATTAAATGGCAGGGGAAAGCAAATGGACTATTTTTATCAAATATGAAATTAACCAATAAACTTAATATATGGTATATACACACAAATACAATAATGTTAAAAATCGGAAATGCGGCAGAGTTAAAGGACGGTGAACGTTTCTGTGCACTCGCCTACGTTTGTTCATGCCCTTCACGTAGATGCTACTTAGTGAACAAGACAAAGGAGGAGGAGTTGTGATTTCCAGATACGTAAAGCTAAAATACAACTTCCAGCCCCGGTTCCAGAGGACTTGCCGCTGACGTCCTTACACCTAAACCAAGTAAACTTACGTCCTTGCATGAGCTAAGCAGTGCCAGACTAAGAGAAATGATTTGGTTTGTAAGCATTTGTGCTTGCAAGCATCTCAAGCAGATTTATTCCACCTGAGTGTGATCCATTCGTGGAACCACAGCCAGAGGAAATGCAATAGCTGACTGACTTTGGCTTTTGACTGACTTGAAGGTCAGAAATATTTCCCTTCAAAAGTTCTCTCACCAATAGGGCCGAAGCAGGAGTTTTACAATACTCAGCTTTTTACTGTCTCTCTAGTATGACTGACACTTGCTGGACAGGTCCAGTGTTGCCTGACATTGGGAGAGACCCTGTTCTTACTTGGCTTGAATAGAAATGATCAGATATTGAAAGAAACAAGTGGATGATGAATGTACTTGGAACAAACCTAGTATAGTGTTTCTTATTCAAAGCTGTGATTTGAAATAGCTTTTGCAGCAAGAGCGAAGAGCCTCACGTCAGGTTTGGACCCTAACAGTGAGGGTTTGGGACCACTAAATGAGGCTTTGTGCGTTAAAAGATGGCTTTGGGCTCTAAAACTCAGTGTGGAAAGAGAAAATGACGGTTTGAGCATTAAAAGACCTCATTCGATGCCAACAGTAAAGGTTTGGGATATAAAAAGGAGGCTTGGATAATAAAAATGAGGTTTTAGTACCTAAATGTGAGGGCTTGGGGCTTTAAAGGAGGCACTGAGCATTAAAAAAGGGGTTTGGGCCCCTCTTGGCTGTTAAAAATGAGACTTTGAGGATTAATCAAGGGGTTTGGACTGAAACGCACGGTTTGAGCATTAATAGAGCAGATTTGATGCTAAATGGGAGGCTTTGGGACCTAAAAAGGAGGCCACTGAGTATTAAGAGGGGTTTGGACCCTGCAAGTGAGGCTTTGGGACCTAAAACTGAGGCTTTGCAGGTGAAAACAGGGCTTTGGACAGTAAAAATGAGGTTTTGGCACTTCAAAGTGAGCTTTTGGATGCTCCAAGTGAGGCTTTGGGCCTTTAAAGGAGGCACTGAGCGTTAAAAGAGGGGTTTGGATGCTTGGAGTGTGGCTTTGGGTGGTAAAAATGAGGCTGTGAGCTTTAAAACTGGGGTTTGGACCCTAAAAGTGAGGGCTTGGGACCTAAGAATGAGGGTTTGACCCTAAAAAAGACAGGTTTGGACCTGAAAAGTGAGGGTTTGGCACCTAAAATGAGGCTTTATTCCTTACTAGAGGGGTTTGGACCCTGAAAGTGAGGGTTTGGGATATGAAAAGGAGGCTTTTAGACTTAAAACAGGGATTTGGAACACCAAAAATGAGGGTTTGGGACTTAAAATAAGGCTTTGAGCCTTAAAAGACAGGTTTGGACCCTGAAAGTGAGGGTTTGGGACCTAAAACTGAGGCTTTGAACCTAAAAGACAGGTTTGGACCGTGATAGTGAGGCTTTGGGATACAAAAATGAGGCTTTGAGGGTGAAAATAGAGCTTTGGATCTAAAAAATGAGGTTTTGGCACCTGAAAGTGAGGCTTTGGATGCTACAAGTGAGGCTTTGGGACTTTAAAATTAGGCATTGCGCATTAAAAGAGGGATTTGGACCATGAAAGTGAGGCTTCGAGTGACAAAAATGAGGCTTTGAACCCAAAAGACAGGTTTGGACCGTCAATGTGAGGGTTTGGGAGTTAAAAATGAAGCTTTGAGCCTTAAAACACGGGTTTGGAACAAAAAAAAAATGAGCCTTTGGGACCTAAAATAAGGCTTTGGGCCTTAAAACAGGTGTTTCGATCCTGAAAGTGAGGGTTTGGGATCTACAAATGAGGGTTTGCAGTTGAAAATAGGGCTTTGGACATTACAAATGAGGTTTTGATACCTAAAAGTGAGGTTTTAATGCTTAATAGAGCAGTTTGGACCCTGAAAGTGGCGGTTTAGAAAAGAAAACTGAGGCTTTGAGCCTTAAAAGACGGGTTTGGCAGCTAAACGTGAGGCTTTGCAAGATATAAAAGAGGCTTTGAGAGTAAAAATGACATGTTTGCACCCTGAGAGTGAGGGTCTGGGACCTTAAGAGGAGGCTTTGAGCCTTAAAAGAGGAGTTTGGAACTCAAAAAATGAGGGGCGGCAGGACCCCAGAAGCAGAGGCTGTGGGACCCCATAAGCAGAGGCTGCAAGGTTTAAAACGGGTTTAGACACTGAAAGTGAGGCTTTGGGTGGTAAAAATGAGGCTTTGAGCATAAAAAGAGGGGTTTGGACCCTGAACATGAGGGCTTGGGATCTAAACATGAGGCTTTGCCAGTGGAAATAGGGCTTTGGACACAAAAAATGAGGTCTTGGCTCCTAAAAGTGAGCTCAGGTTTGGGTGCTAAAAGTGAAACTTTGGCACCTAGAAATGAGGCTTTGAGTGTTAAAAGGGGGGTTTGAAACCTGAATGTGAGGGTCTGGCACATAAAAATGAGGTTTTGAGCCTTAAACAAGGGGGTTTTGACTCTAAAACGTAGCGTTTGGAAGGAAAAAAATCATGATTTGAGCATTAATAGACAGGATTCGATGCTAGAAGTGAGGGTTTTATGTCCCAAGCCCGTCTTTCAACACTCAAAGCCTCATTTTTTCAGTCCCAAACCCTCTCTTTTAGGACCCAAACCCCTCCTTTTTAGGGACAACCCCTCATTTTTAAGTTCAAAAGCCTCCATTTTATTGTCCAGACCCCTCTTTTAAAGCTCAAAGGCTCATTTTTAACAGCCAAACCCTCACTTTCAGGGTTCAAAGCCTTCTTTAAACTCTCAAAGCCTCAGTTTTTAGGTCCAAACCTTCACTTCAAGCGTCCAAACCCCACTTTTCAGGCACAAAGCCTCATTCAGAGGTCCCAAACCCATCCTTTTCATGGACTAACCCTCATTTTAAAATTCCAAACCCTCCCTTTCGTTGTCCAAACCTTTATTTTAACGCTCAAAGCCTCATTTCCAGGTCCCAAAGACTCACTTTAAAGCACCCAAACTCCTCTTTTAACATCAAAGCCTTATAGTTAGGACTGCAAACCTCACTTTTAGGGTCCAAACCCCTCTTTTAACGCTCAAAGCCTCATTTGTAACAGCCAAACCCCCCCTTTCAGGGTTCAAATTCCTCTTTTAAAAGTCAAAGCCTCAGTTTTAACACCCGAAGCCGCACTTCCAGCATCCAAACCCCACCTGTAACGCTCAGTGCCTCCTCTTTAGCTCCCAAACCCTCACTTTTAGCATCGACTCCGGTCCTTTCATGCTCTAACCAGCATTTTTTCTTTGAAAACCGTGCCTTTTAGAATCCAAACCCCTCGTATAAGGCTAAAAGCCTCATCTATAGGCCCCAACCCTCACTTTCAGGGTCCAAACCCCACTTTTAAAGCTAAAAGCCTCCGCGTTAAATTCCAAAACTTCACTTCTAGGGCCTGTGGTTTGCCCGGCAGCTCAGCCCCACACAGTCGCTCGCCCCCTCCCCACCGGTAGATGGGGGAGGGAATCAGAAGGGTAACGCTCGTGGGTTGGGATAAAAACAGTTTCATAAATGAAAGTAAAAGAAACAACAACAGAAATGCAATGGAAAGGAGAACAACGAGAGGCGCAAAGCCCCGCGGGGTGGGGGGAAAGGGGTGGGAAGGGGGGGGGGGCGGGAGAGGGGGAACGAACCGCCGGAACAAACCCCACGCGCCGCAGCCGCTCCCCCACCGCCGACCCGCCGCCGCGCCGCTCCCGAGCCGCAACTGCCCCCCCCACCCCCCACCCCCCTTAATATCCTGGTCGTGGTGTCACGTGGTATGGAGTGAACCTGCCACTGGCCAGTCGGGGTCAGCCGCCCCCACCGCGGCCCCGCCCCTCCCAGCCCCGCCCCGCGGCAGAGCGCGGGAAGCCGGAAAGGCAGCCGCCCCCCACGGTGAGGAGAATTAACCCCTTCTCAGCCAAAACCAGCACAGCCGCCTCCCCCTATTCCACACCGCTCACGCCATGCCCAGGTCCCATACCTGGGCTGCTGCACGCCGAGTCAGGCACCGTTCCGTCACTGCTGCACTCTGCTTGTGTCGCAGTTTATCGTCCATGGCTTGGGAGGCTCGTACTCTGATATCATGGATACAACACAGAGGTGACACACAGTATTATATAGCAGTTCGCATTGCCCCATTCAGTTCATTGCCTGTTTTCGCCCAAAATCAAACCCCCTTGAGGCACACATCGGACTTCTCCGTCCTCCCGCATCACCCACCAAGTGCACCCAGGTCCTCGAGCAAAAGCAATCCCACGAATGGCTTTGCCTTTGCCTGAGGCAGGGAGGACCCAGACTGTGTTGCCCAGCGTACTTTTTGCGTGCGCTACAGGGACTCCATCCCCTCCCACAGCATGTAGGATTTCTGACTGGGCAGGGCCAGCTCGCCTGGCAGATCCCCTCGTGTTGACTAACCACGTGGCTTTTGCCAAATGTGCACCCCAGGGCCTGAATGTCCCACCCCCCCTTGCTCTCAGGGTAGTTTTTAACAGTCCATTGTACCGCTCCATTTTCCCAGAGGCTGGTGCGTGACAGGGGGTGTGATACACCCACTCAGTGCCGCGCTCTTTGGCCCAGGTGTCTATGAGGTTGTTTCGGAAATGAATCCGCTGTCTGACCACTCTCTGGGGTGCCACGTCACCTCAGGACTTGTTTTTCCAGACCCAGAATGGTGTCTGGGCAGGGGCGGGGGGGATGGGATATGTTTCCAGCCAGCCGGTCGCTGCATCCACCATTGTAAGCACATGGCGCTTACAATGAACAGGGCGTGTTGCTTTTAATCTTCTGAGAGTTTGTTATACAGTGGGGCCTCTTCAGCACGTGGCACCCCCTCCTCTGGGGATATTCCAAAGTCTTTGCCTTCTGGCCAGCCCATGGTCACTTCCAAGACTCCTGGGCCGCTGGGGTTTCCTATTCAAGCCCGCTGGGTGACCAGTGCGACCCATTTACTCCATGTAGCATCACTTTGTGCTAATCCCACCTGGCACTGCTTGTGGTTCTCCCGAGTGCGGGGGGCTTTGAAGAGCTCTTGGCGCACAACGGGCACCCAGCCTCTGTTCGCACCATACCCGATCGTCGCTCATGGGCTCTTCCCTGAGCCCGTCTGACCGTACACCGGCAGAGTGGCGTTATAACCTTGCCAGGCGTTCTCCAGCACTCCCTGACCATGATCACCAGAGACCTCTCTCTAACAAACCATCAAGTGCCTCCTCTTCATAAGCGAGCAGGCAAATGCACACACAAGCACTGCTCTCTGCCAGGAGAGCCCTCACTAGCAGTTTAAATTAGCAATCAAGACTGGCAAGCACACTTGACAGCAACACTCAGTTCCAGGATGACAAGACATGTAGATAAAATCTAGCCACTGCTTCACACCAGGAAAGTGATAAATGCCGGTCTTTTGCGTTACGCTGACATGGATGTTAATAACGGGAGATAAAGGAACTGACCGGCCTCCAGCTGCGTATTAGTGACAGCTGCTTCCAGCTGGTTCTTTGACTCAAGGCTTACCTGGACCACGGAACTGCTGGATCCTGCGGAGATGAGCATGCCGTTCTCGTCCTTTAGGAAGCTCCTCTGAGACCAATAGGCTGGATCAGAAGCAAAGGCTTTCCTGTGCCCTGGATTCCTAGGGTCACACACGCCTGTGCTGCCGCTGTTCACAGAAGTCACACACCTGCTTCCCGCATCCTTCTCTCCCTGCCTATTAACATTACAATTGTAGTATCAAACTACCAGCAATCAGGCTTTCACTAATAACTCATGGTCTAGTCTGGGTTTAAACCAAGTTCAACAGCAAGGCACACCACACCGATGGCTGCTGTGGGATAAGCCTGCTCTTGAACCACGCCGGGTGATGCACGGCCCAGGAGTGAGTGACCTGAACCAACAGGCACATCAGGAACCGCCACTTGCATTTTTCCCTCTGCCTCACGTATGGGTCACCCACACAGCTCAGTGCATTGGAAAACGCTTTTTATTTGAGGAACAGATGTAATTCAGAAGGAACCGCAGAACATTTCTCTCCGAGCATCTCAAAGGCACTCATTATCGTGACTGCTTTGGTGAGAACAGCATTCCTGCGATGGAAACCTGCAAGTTTTGCACAGAAGACAAAAGTACCAACAACATAAGAAACAAATGCTATCTTACTACGAGAAATTCTATTCTTTCATTGCATTTTCCGACTGGCCTAGGCTAAGAGGTTACAAGCATTGCCTAACAACTCACAAGAGACTATGGGTTGGCTCCTGCCTGGAGCTTGCTTCTTCCTCACCAGAAGCTATTTATGGTTGGTTACATGGGAAGGGATGAATTGCAGCAAATAAATGGAGTGCGCTGACAACCCTGAGAGTCATCTTCCATGAGAAGAAGTTCTGATGGGGGATTAAACTACTTTTAGTTATCTGCGGCCTTATTTGCACGCCGGGCATGTCCTTATAGTACGATCTGCCCAAGGTCTTGGTCTTTTCTCATGGCAAAAGGACAGTAGAGAAGGGCAGTAACTGACCTTCATTGCCCTCAAGTCCAAATATACCAGAACTGAGGTTGATTTGGCCACACCACCTGTAGGAAAATCATCTGACAGCTACTGGCCTCTTTCCTGCTCTTTATTGTTCTGCCTATTTTTAAGTAAAAGAGGCAGAAACAAAGCAGAAAGGTGTCAGCAAGTGGGAAGAGATCACTATTTGATCACACAATCAAGTCTAGCAAGATGTGTACACCAATAGCTTGATGCTAATCATTGTTTTAGTTTCAGCTCTCTTAAATTCTCTAAACATATTTACCATAATATAAATATATGTATTTTGCATAACAAACATCATCATAACAGAAAAACTCTCTCTCAACTGGGTTTCTGCTCATTTCCTACCCATAACTCTCTAACTTTGGCCAACACACGACTGCTGAAAGGTGCCCGTGGATGCACATTTCCTGTATTAGCTGGTTTTGTTACTGTCGAGAATGGCTTCGGTCTTGCAGCTGTAAAGCACGAGGGAAAAACGATCAGCCTTGTGCAATCAAAGCGAGGGTTAGTTGTGCGTTATATTCCCCCCCTAAAAATTACCTTCTCTTGGTCCGGACGAAGGCAGATGGTAAGGCTTGGCTCTCTCTACAGCCAGCTGCCTCTGACCTCTAGGAAGGGTCTTGCCGTGCTGGGCCGAGAGAGAATTTCTGGCAACTGCTCTCTGTCTCCAGCGAGGAGCACAGTCGTTCTGATGAACAAAAAGCGTAAAGCAAGAAGTTTCACCCTGTATATTTAGCCAAGTGGAAGGAAGACTAGAATAATAGCAGAACCTACAACTTTAAGGTAAAACCATGCCGGCACCCTGCAGAACCTCATTCTGACACACTTGTCAGCACCCACAAGTTTCACGTGGCTGACAAAACAGCAGCCTTTCCCTTGTTTTTCCTGAAACGCCACTGCCCCAGGTGACTGAATCTCCAGGGCAGCGGCGGGTTACGTTGGACAAGAGGAAGTGAGGATTAAAATGAGGAAGAGAAAGCTACCTACACACCCCTTCCCCCTGGATGGAAGCTTTCAAATGCAGGACCTCAACCTTCCAGAACCACCCCATAAGTTTGCTTCCCTGGAGAACTATGGTTCCGGAAAGCAGCACATGGATCACAGAACCACAACAGAAGTTCCCATAACACAGAATTTGATATGCCTATTTTGAGATACAGAAGTTAGGTAAGAATTTCTGTCCAAAAAGTGGTAAAATGAAAGCTGTGGAATTGCAGACCTCACGCTATAACTTGAGGAAATAATAAAAAGAACAACCCATGACGCAAATGTTGCCTGTGGGTTGGCACCCAGAGCTGCGTGTGAGATACAGGAGATGACATACAACACACTCTTCATTCCACAGTGACCCAAACAACTTCCAATCATCCGAACCCTACATAACGTACGTCCCTGAATATCTGAATGGTAAGAGTGGCTGACAGGAGATACTTATTTAATCCTCAGACACAAACAAACTGTTCGAAGTGGAGTCAACAACAGCCTGGAACACAGAATTTCCAACTGCACGGGGTAGCTCTGGAGTAGTGACACATTCTGTTCAACTTTTAGGTTCAGCTGTAACGTAAGGTGCAGAGGCTTATTGCAAGTATTTCAAAGAAGGGTGTGATAAAGAAAGCAGGATTCTTACTGAGCGCTGTCAAACCGGTCAGTAACCCCTGAGAGAAACTGGCACACTTGGCAGGACTTTTACGCTTACCATGAGATGAACGTTCGTTGCCTGGTTCAGCCGTGCTGCTGCCATACAGTTGGCACGCTGCAGATGCCGGGCTAAAAGAATTTCATGAATCCGTAAAAATTTCTCCAAACACTTCTACGAGAAATAACACATTTTAAAACATATATGATGACCCTGCCTCTTCTCTTGGCAAAGAAGGGATTCAGATTTTCCTCTTGCCCACACTTACTTGTTCAGAGTCTGTGAAAGGCAGCCTCAGGAAGTCTCCCACTAGTCCCATCTCCCGACAGATGTCATACATGTCTTTTAATAGCTCTTCCTCCTTTAACTGAGCGGTGTCTTCCTGCAGCAGAGCCCAAGCCTCCGCCATGCACCTGTAGTTAATTTTTTGAGATGTAAAGGCGTATTAATAGTATAACTAAAAAGATGCCCCACAGTTATTGTGCTCAAAGTTTAAAGGAAATTTAGGGGATTGTGATTTCTAGTGTTTGTTCTCCACCTTTCACAGTATTTCAATGCCAAAATGGTGGCAGATATTTCTTTACCTATTGGACAACAGCACAGTGAGGAAAAGTCGCTCTTCACAACTGCTTGCGAATGGTGGCTTCATCACCTGCATGTATCTGAGGGCTCGCCCATGCTCTCCTTGGCACATGAGGGACCGAAGAATTCTCACGTGTTGCCACGACACAGGTTTGATTGTAGCTGGGTGAAAGAGCAGGGCCAGGGAATTCTGCAGAAGGTGGAGATCAGGTTTACTAAGATCACAGAATCCCAGGTTGGAAGGGACCTCAGCAATCATCTAGTCCAACCTTTCTGGGAAGAGCCCAGTCTAGACAAGATGGCCCAGCACCCTGTCCAGACGACTCTTGACGGTGTCCAACGTGGCCAAGTCAACCACGTCCCTGGGGAGATTATTCCAACGGTGACTGTCCTCAGTGTGAAAAATTTCCCTCTGGTGGCCAGTCGGAATCTCCCCAAGAGCAACCAGTGTCCATCCCCCTTGTCCTCTCTATGGGACTCCGTGTAAAAAGGGAGTCTCCACCTTCTTTGTAGCTACCCCCTAAGTCCTGGTACACGGGGATGAGATCCCCTCTGAGCCTCCTTTTCTCAAGGCTGAACAAACCCAGCTCTCCCAGCCCATCCTCGTATGGCAACTTCCCAGTCCTCTGATCATCCTGGTGGCCCCTCTCTGGGCCCCTTCCAGCCTGGCCACATCCTGTTTGTATAGAGGGGATCAGACTGGACACACAAGCACACAACAAAACTGTTCAAAAGTTTCTTCAGTAAGGGTGAATGTCCCTGATACCGGACAGGTAAATATAAATTCTTTAATATTTGCAGGAAAAAAAAATCAGTTAGCCATACAGAAAAAAACCAGAGTCTTTTAAAAGGAGTGATTCACACTCGGCTAGGGTAACCAAATCCCCATAGGCAAACATCACTTCTTATAAATACAAGTTATTCTCCCAGACAGGTTGTATTAAAATTGTGACAGGCAAAGAGCAACCCTCAGCATCAGAAGGAACATGAATTAGATTGAAGAGTCACTTTTGCGGTCTTCTGTCTCAAATCTTGCTGCCAGGATGGTCATTTGACTATTTAAAGTACCCAAACCACTGCTTTTGAGAAAGCGCTCGACTGCTCTGCTGAGAACAACCTGAACAGACGGCTTTGGCAATTCACATCTCAAGCATTATTAACGCTGACTTCTTCATTGTCTTAATCCATTTCCTCTCAACGCAATTAAAACCAAACTGCAGATCATCACGTATTGCTGAAGGTGCTGCTGAAGCAGGATTACAAAAGAAGCTTCCCATGTTTTATCACCTGTTATTAGCTAAGCACCAGGTTTTTAAAGTCATTTGCTAGATCATAGCCTTGCACTACAACGTATGCCTAACTAAACTGTCACATGCTTACTTCATAGTCCTTGTGGTCTAGAAGCCAAAATCCTTGGATAAGCTTAACAAGGCCCGAAGGGATGGCAAAGGCAGCTGCGAAGGAGTCGACGGAAGGTTCTGTTTTGTTCGGAAAGGAATGTATGATGTCCAGCAGCAAGTAAATTGTCTGATATCAAGTATCTAATTAAGGCTGATAAATTTGCAAGACCAACAATTTATCAAATGAAATAATATTATTCCTATGATTAATATAATAGGAATAAATAATAAAAGGAAATAAGAATATCATAGTGGTAGGACGCAGAAAATACTCTTGTATTAGTCTTGCCGTTTTATGCTGTTGCAACCTGAAGATAGTCAGGCCCTAACAACAAAATTGCATTCTGAATAAATAACCAGAAAGACAGACTCTTTGATTTCTCTAAGGCATTCAGAAAGGTTGCCTTTCGATATTTAAACAGTTCTGTTGGAAACTCAGGCTCCCTCTTTAGTCACTGGAGCCACCAGCTGGACATTCAAAACACGAGAACGGCCAATGCTTGATTATTAAAGCAAACAAATTCTACAGTTGGTTTCTTCCCTCCTTTCCAGCGTATATAAAACAAGTGAAATTAGGGTGTCCTTACAGCACAGCTTAGCTCTGAATGATTAAAACTGGATTTAAACCAGTATGTGGATCACTCATCGGCAGTGTCACTTTCTCTTTCTGACAGCTGGTTTGGGGGGTCTATTCTCATCAGAGAGCTCCGGGGCGCAACAGCTTTAAAGCCCCTGCTCTCTAGGCTCCCCTCTCGGCTCAGGCAACACACAACAAAAGCAACACAGTGTATTTCGGCAGCTTAAAAATTCAGTTTCTGCCCAATGACTTTTCCCTTCTCTCTATTATTCTGTGTGCCTGCACTTGTAACAGCACAAAAGCAAGCCCTCTTAGCTGTGCTGGAAAATGGATGATTTCAGCAAAATCAGGTCCTGGTAAACCGCTGTCAGAAATCCTTTTGCTCTGAAGCAGCACATTCTAGTGCATCGCTTGAGGAAGCAGCTGTTTGCTACAGCTATGGGTGCTTCAAAAATGAAAAACAGTTTACATTTTGAGAAAATCTAGGGGAGCTTTCTACCTTTAACATTGCTTAGTAGACCTGTTTTCTCACATCAGAAAAGACTTTGCAACAAACCATTTTAAAAATTCCTAAAAAATCCACAGTACAAAGAAATCAAACAATGCTTCTGTCTGCGACTTAATTCTTAACTACACGTGTTCATCCGCAGTGTGTTTGAAGCACAAATTAGAAAATGCATCGAACACGTAGGTGACAGACATTTCAGACCCCTGATGCGCGTATACTGGAGGTGTAACAGAAATAACTCCAAGGGATACGATTGCATGTTTGTGGCTTTCTTCAACACCTTCTAGCAAATAGAGCTCCAGCAGTGCCTGGAATGAAAAGGTTGAAGCTTTTTAAAACTCCTCTCTTTGAGAAATCATTGGCTTTGGGGGAGGGCTGGGCTGGGGCTGGGGTTTGTTGTGGCTGTTGTTGTTGCCTTCAGCGAACACAACACTCACCCGTAAACTAGGAGGTGGGTATTTCCCCGTTCCTCCTTCATCTCTCTGCCACAACTTCTCAACTCGGTCTCCTAACTGGGAAACCATGCCATCGACCATCAGGCAGTCAGAGTCCCATTTTCTTCTGGAACAAAACCTAGCGAGGATTTGCACAGAGGAAAACACTAATTCCAGCTTCTCGGTGTCACAGATTTCCTCCAGCCAAAACAAACCCAGCTAAAGCTCCCACGACTCCAAGAAAGGAACAAACAGACAAAGGCATGATCGTGACTTGAAATAGACTGGAAAGAAATTTTGGAGTCAGGTGAAAGGTGCTCATTAGATCCTAGTGAATTATTAAAGGAGCTCCAAATAGGAATCCAAAAAGCTCCCTTATTAAGGGGAAAGTTGCAGCGACCTTTTAGTTTTCAGGTTTTCTTTTGTGCCGCATTACTTGTAATACAAGGGCAGTGTGAGCAAAGCTAACCCAAACCCCACGCCTCCAGTGGGAGCGTTCCCACACACAGCGGTGAGACCACAGCACGGAAATGTCAGGCTTTGGTCTCAGCACCTCGCTTTTGTTACTGAAAAACAGTCACGGTCAGAAAGCTGAGCCCACAGCTGAATTCTGGTATCACCTGAAGCAGCACGTTTGTGCCTCTGCACATGCCATCACAGTGACGGAGGGCTGGCCTGTTAAACACGGCATTGCTCAGAAGCCCATCGCAGGCTCCTGCGGGCTGCGACGCCAGCCTTTCATTTCCCGAGGAGGACGAGCAGAAGCAGCACGCTGGAGGTGGTGCTTCTAAGGAGCCCGTGAGCCTGTACGAGAGTTACCTGAGAAGGACGCGCAGGAAGAGGAGCTTGAAAGCCAACGCCTGACATAGAGCAGCTTCCACCTGGGCTCCTCCTGCTGCACCTTGCTCACGGTGCCATGGCCACGGCTACTTGAGGACTTTCTTTAGGTTACAGAACAGTTGCCAAAGAAAAATCTGTTCTCACCTAACCCAAGGCACATCACCATTATGCTCGTGAGCCAGCCCAGGAAAGGCAGTTCCCGTGAGGAAGGCACTTTTATCCAGTAGCCAGGAGCGCGCTGGCTGTGCCAGCTGCATGTGACTCTGCCCATCTCCTTCAATGACACCGCGGTGCTTGGGAGTAGGAGATTTGGGCCAATCCCCTTATCGCCATCTATCACTGGTCATTGAGAGAGATTATTTTTGCTTTGTTTTTTGGTTTTTTTTTCCTAAAACATGCTTTCTTCTGTGTCCAGAACAATTGCTCTGCAAAGGCCATGCCTGGCTGACCTGGCCGTGACTGATCCTGTCCTCACCACACGACCTTTTCCAGTGGTAACAAATGACACAGAATTGCCAGTGAATTACGTGCACGTCAAAACAATGATGATACCAACAAAGGGCACTAAGCAGAGGTATATATCAACATTTCAACACAGGAAAGGAACCTCTCTGTTCAGCAGGACACATGCATCACTCCAGTCAAGAGTGTTGCCAGCAAACGCATGAAGCATAGCAAATACAGCTGCTGATGGAAAAGCCACTTGCTGCCGCTTCTGAATTTGCAGCGGAACTGCTCTAGAGCTTTCCTGCACGTCCTACTTTGATAAACACTCCAGTTTCTGTCGATGACCAGCGTAGTAGCTCCGAATCAGAGGATAATTGTAGAAAGGTCTAGAGAAACGCATCTCATCACCTACAGGCAATAAATAAGAAGTAAGTTAAAGAAGTCATATCACATTTTCAACCTACAGTTTTTGACTAAAAAGACAGAAGAACACACAAGCTGAGCATCAAAAGCACAGGCCAGCCTCCGACTTTGAAAGAAGCCTATCCTCCTTCTGCCTTTGCTAAAAGAGACCTACGACACAGGAGTCAATTCCTCCTTGTCCTAAGTGCCATTTCAAGCTTACAGGTGATGTAGCATCCAGAACATGTAGTGTCAGCTGAAGTTCACTCTAAAAAAAACCCCCCAATTCTCAAAGGGAATGGGTTTTTAAACATGTCATGTGAACATGCGTAAGACAGTTAAGGCTGACAATAGGATTTATAACCCATCCAAATGATGAACTATTTCCAAGGTGTATTTTTTCCTCAAACAATCCATAAAAAGTTCAAAACACGCACGTCAGGCTTTTACTGTAAAATCAAGCATTCCCGTGTTGGTGCTTTAGGAGTTACTTGTTTACAATCCCAGGGATTTCAAGCTGTGGGCACGAGCAACTCCTTCACTCAGAGGCTTAGTGCTGTTTCTGAGAAACACCCTGGAAAGAAACTGCTTGCATCATTCTACACGACGTAGTTGAAAAAACAGTGAAATCTCAATTTCAGCAGCAGAACTTCAGCATCTGCTGTCACTGAACCGGCACGACTTGGTGTTGATGAAGCCTTGACAAAACCACGGGGAAGCACGTGTTCATAGGAAGCACTGACTGCTACAGATGCGTGACAGTTTAGGCTTACCTGAGCCCTCTGGCAGGAGACGGGACCCACAGAACCAGAGGACCACTCGTGCATACAAAGCTGCGAGGCTGGTCACCGCCAGCTTGTTTGTCAAGTCTGCAAAACATGAAAAGAAGCTTAAGAGGACTGTTGGTGTGCAATTTCTTTTGTTTTTTATAAAACTCCCCTCATTGCACTAAAGAGAAAGTAGAAAAATAACACGGTAGGAATCTTTGCCTGTGCATTTTTCACTCCGTATCACTTCCTTAACTGAAGAAAAAGCCCACAATCACAAGCAACCCCTACAAAGAAGAAGATTCATTAAAGGTTTAATAAAAAAAAGTGAAGTCGGAACTACTAAATCCACTCATGGATAAGGCACCTGTTCTTCACGTAGCAGAGAGGTTTACTCTAGCAAAGGGATTTTCTCTTTTCTCCTCAATATGCCAGGAACAAGTTCTAATAGAAACAGCTACAGAAACTCATGCAACTCACTTCACATGTTACTCATTTAGGCTTCCTCTCTGATTTTAGTAATTTCCAATCCAATATTTGCATGCAATTACGCACTGCTAGCTGACAATCAAAGGGAGTATTTGTCACAGTGCCACATCCCGTTGCTGTAATTTCAAGCCGGGTGCTTGCACAGCTCCTTGCTGAACGCAGCCTCCCCACCCACTCGCACGAGCTCCCCAACAAACTCGTGCCCTGAACTCAACGCGCGTTAAGTGGCAGCCCCAACCCCTCCCATTTAAGCCCCTTCTCCCCGCTACATTTGACTTTCTGCCAATCAGCAAAACCAACAACAGCTCCTCTTTCCACAATTACAGCCCCAGCATCGTTCCAAATCTTCATAAGACACACCAGAGAGTTAGAAATACTGTGACAAACCTTTTCCAGCGAGCTCTTGTGCCTCTGTTAGAAAACAGTTTAAGACTGTGCTAAGGTTGCTCAAAAGCAACTGGCGGTGCTGCAGAGCCTGTAACCTCTGCGGGTCAGTGGAGCTGCAGGAGCCGTCAAACAGCGCAACACCTTTTCAAGAACAAGTATGAAATCGTTAGCCTACAGAGCCATTTCAGAGTTTCAAAGTGCACTTCCAGATCTGCGGGCAAGACCATCTACCAGCAGATCACTGAATAAGCTCAACTGGAAAGACTGATTCTAGGTTTGCAGCATGGCTGCACTAGTACTCACAGATTTGCTCAAATGCGCCTTTTGTATAGATCACTCTGCTCCACGTCCAGTCAAGGGCCAACTGTAAATTAGCAGCAGAACTTGGCTGCTCTTTAAAAAGAGAGAACAAAAAAGAAATGAATCAAGAATTCCAAACGAAGAAACCATGCAACATAAAAACCACATAACAAGTCTTACCTTTAGATGTCCAAAGCTTAATGCAGCCAGTCAGAAGCCCTACAGAACCTGTCTGGGCAGCAGCTGACAAGACCGCCTCTAACTGCTCCTCCTAAAAGTAACAGGCGAAATCAAAGGAGAATCCTACCTGCTTTCAACATCCAAACCACCAACAGTAAGTGCTTGTTTCTAACTCTACACTCACTCAGGCATCACAGGCTGGGCTGCTTGTTGCTTTGAGGAGCACATGGAATTTTCCCCATGACACATCAACTTCCCAAAGGCTAATTCTAATCTTTATTTGCATGACTCTGCATTATCCTCTCAATTTACTGCGTTCCAATTAACTATTCCCAGCAACGTGCCCTGCTTATACCCATGGCACATGGGGTGCAGAGAAGTTTGCCATCAGGAATGCGCGAAGGGGACAGAACAAACAGAACTCTGCAACATTTGCATGGAAGCAGTGAAGCCAAGATCAAGCAGCTTTCCAGGCTATGAAGACATGAAGGAGTTACGACACCCCAAACATTAAGTTGTCATTTCCCAAAACGACAGAAAAGAAGTGAAACATTGATGTTCTAATAGGTTTCAGTTTTAGGTGCTTCAAACACTGTGTTCTAATGCCGTGGCAATCCTTCAGAAGGGCAAAGCACAGGCAGGCACAGACGTGCACTGTTAAGGAGTAGCTGAGTGCAGCTGGTGTTCTGATACTTCTTCCAGGTGAAATGATCATAGAAACATAGAATCATAGAAACATTAAGGTTGGAAAAGCCCTCTAGGATCATTGAGTGCAACTGTCAACCCAACACTACCATGTCTCCTAAATCGTGCCCTCAAGTGCCACGTCTACATGTCTTTTCAATACCTCCAGGGATGGTGAGTCCCCCACCTCTCTGGGCAGCCTCTTCCAACGCCTGACCACCCTTGCAGTGAAGGCATTTTCCCTAATATCCAACCTAAACCTCCCCTGATGCAGCTTGAAGCCGTTTCCTCTCGTTCTATCGCTAGTGACCTGGGAGAAGAGACCAAGCCCCACCTCACAACAGCCTCCTGTCAGGCAGTTGCAGAGAGCGATAAGGTCTCCCCTCAGCCTCCTCTCCTCCAGGCCAAACAACCCCAGGTCCCTCAACCTCTCCTCATGAGACCTGTTCTCCGACCCTTCCCCAGCTTTGGTGCCCTTCTTTGGACACGCGCCGGCAACTCTATGTCCTTCTTGTCCCGAGGGGCCCAAGACTGAGCCCTCAGCAAATTTTCCTTTTTAGGGCTTTTGCTCTTTGTTTGCTTGTTTCTTTGGCTTTTTAAGCACATTCAGAAGTATCTTTCCCTTCTAAATAAAATCATCACATTCAAAGCCATTTCTACACATTCGAATACACACATCAGATTTCCATCTTTTTCTGAAAACCAGCCTCAGACAAGGAAACACACCGAGTACAACTTACGGTGGCAAACAAAACCCCAAACCAAGCTTCTTGCCCCTAATTCTGAGATTTGTCTTACTCACATTCACAAGCAATTCCTGCTCAAATGCCTAACAAGCCTCTGAATGATCTAGTCTCAATTCAGCAAAGGGTGTGACAAATTTCTGCATTTCCCAATTATTTCCAACGTGGAGCTGACATCAGATCACCCAATCTGAATGGAAGAGCCTACATCAGGCTTGCAAAAGAGACAGCCTATGGGCCAGGCCAACCTGCCAAGACGTTCATGTTAGCTACCACACTGTGCACAAGTGCTCTTTGCCCCAGCGCACCCCCACAGATCTGGTGAGGAATCCAGTAGAGAGGAAGATGAGGGCAGGGAAAGCCTGCTCTCCCCTTCCTACTAAGTGCTCCTCTGCCTGATGACTCGCTCACTCAGCATTTCGCTTGGAGCCTGCCTGGGTGAAGATGGGTTCTTCATCACAAAGGCTGCATCTCTCAGGGAAATCCTTCAGAGGAGAGAGAAAGGTTGGTGCCCTGCAAATGGGAAACCTCTGAAGGAGGGGGGTGAAGTCACCGCGGTGGGATAAAGCAGAGAGAAGGTGGTGGGTGTCACGAGCTAAAGGTGACTGAGGTGTTGCAGCAACAAGAGGGCAGTCCCAGAGGAGTCAATTGGGCACCTGTAGCACAAGGCAAAGGCTACAGGGGTGAAGATCTGCTTTGAGAGGCTGCAGCAAAGCCGACCGATGAAGGGAAAATACAGGGAAGTCATCGGGTAGAGCTGCCAACAGCAATTGTTTGCTGCAGCTCACTGCCTTGGAAGCAAATGATCAGGTATAGTCCCGCAAGCAGATGTTCGCAGCTACTCGCATCCGAGTGAGACACCCCCATCGTCAGGTCCTGCACGGAACCTAATGCTTTGAGAGACTGACGGGGGAGAAGGTTGTTCTGAGGGAACGATGCTTCCTTTTCTCCGTTCTGTCCTCTTTTCCAAGGTAATCAGGGATCAAAACCCGAACTCAGGACCACGCAGGCAGTTGCACTCATTGATGAGAGAGAAGGAACAGCTTTCCCCGACTTTCTCTTCCTGCTCCTAGAGCAGCGCTCTCTTCCTTTCTAGACATTCAGGCCCTGATCGTGCTTCAACAGGAGACAACGGTGGGTTTACACTCCCAAGAGGGGACCTCAAACATTACATTTGATAAAACTGGTAGGGTACATTGCAGTTACGCGTGTGGATGGGCAGGAGGAGCATTAAATGGTCCCTGACACCGAAAGCAGCGCCATGGAAAGCTTAGGAAAGGTCCATCTCTTGACATTCTCCATAAAGATACAGTAAAAGATCACCTCCTTCTGGAAGCTGCTGCACGTCATATGAACAACTCCAGAGCTCAGCAAGCACGTGCCATCTGCAGAGACAATGAACGTTGGACAACATTCCATACTCTCACCGTGATGGTAGCACCAGTTTGCATTTTTGTCACAGCAACCTCTGGAAAGGTACAACTGAGTACCCGTTCTCCTCATCACATCACTTACAGCCTTTTTTAGAAAAACGATGACTGAGTGTAGAGATTTTCCCTCCGGGGCTATCGAGGTGCTGCGCTTTGAGCTTCAGCCCAGAGTCATTTCATTTGATCACCAGCACCACCTCACGGGCTGCATTACAGAAGCACCCAACCCCCAGACCCAGCCGCCTGTCAGGCAGGTGTCACAACAGCACACACTTGGCCAGTACAACGTCACCAGAGTTGGGTGGGTGGGGGGTTGGGGTGTTTCGGTTTGGTTGGGTTTTTGCGTGACAAACAATGAACAGGAGAACCAAGAAATGGCATTTGAGCTCGGTTTAAGCTTATCACTACTCAAAGCCGTGTAATACCTACCAAAATTATAGGTGCTTGGGTGAAAACACAGCTCAGGTTGTGGATAAGAAGGAGGAACTCTCCAGCTTAGGCTGCGCTCCTGCACCACAACATCCAGAAGGAGGTTTGGAGCAGTCGTGCTTGTTACAGCGTCCAGTGACCACAGTGCAAAATAGGGGCAGTCCTGAAGGGATTCTTCTGGCCTGAAAGAAAACAAGCGCAGAAGCTAAACGCCGACTTTCCAATGAATTATGGGGAGGGATACTGAAAACAGCTTCATAAAAACCTACCTTAGCGAGCCTGGCATTTGAGCCTGATACCAGCAGTCAAAGTCAAATACACCCAAATAAGTAGATGGTTTTCCCTGGCCGCGTGTATTCACTTGCCAGCTGAAGACTGAGACACTGGTGCCAGGAGATATGACTGGAAAAGACAAGACATTGATTCTTATTGGGAGAAAATACAATCTATCTGACATTTTCAAAACATCACTTTCTATTTTGGATTCATTCTGTTACGTCACTCATGAAACGCAACACTTGACTAAGAAGAATTTTAACAATGTACACCATAGCATCACCTCTGTGATAGGTTTCAGTCATGCTGCCCCCCTTTGCGAGTTCAACCTGTATCCGTCCTAAGACAAATCCAATACACAATTGTCAGGTAATCAAGTTTCCCATACAGTAAGAGTGCATCAAGATGGTTAGAAAAAAACAAAAACCAAAAACCAACCCACCACCCTAGGAAAACATACATTGCTGCTTTTAGAAAGCATACAAATTCTTGTCATATACACTTGATCACTCAGCTGGCATTATTAATTTCCAGATTCGACTCGATTACGAGTGTTACGAATAGCTCCTTTCCAGCACAGTCAGAATGAAAGAACACAATTATCACACAAAACAAACACCAAAACCCAACCCCAACAAACAGGAGATTGGAACAAAGAGTTTAACATCAAACATTGACCATGTTACACTCGGGTTCTCTCAAGAAGTGGCATGGTCTGTCGCCTCTGGGGAGAAGGCATTCTCCAGATGTGAGCAAAGTGGGGGGTGCATCCTTTACCCTGACAGAGCAGGGAACCAGGAGACAGGTCATTTGGCAAAATGGGTCTCTGTTCTCTGCTGAGTTCATCAGGGCTGCTCAGGGAGCCTCCCACGCTTTACTGTGTGTCATCGTGAGCTTCTGTGCCCTTTCACTTGTGTGAGCCGCTGAAACTGCCTTTGAAGATGTCAATTAGTTTCATAAATCAGAAGCCAGCTGCATTTCTAACCTCAACCCACATCCAACAGAAGCTCATGTGGGCCTACAACTTGAATAGTTTCTGGATAAAAGCTAATGAGGAGCCATCAGAAAAATGACAAGCATTTTTCCATGCCTCAGACTTCATGAAAAGGGGACCAAAAGGGCCTTTTTTGTTGGTTTTGGTTTGGGTTTTTTGGCAGGTGAGCCTGTTGGTTGTTTTTGACAAGGTTTTAGAAGGCCCTCTCCTCAGAATCGTGACACAAGTGGAGAAAATCCAAAGGGGTTTTCATTAGATTTTGACACGCTGTTGTTAGAGGGTGGCACCCCAAAAGAGGTGGAAGCTGCCTCTTCAGGACTAAGTCAAAGCTAATAAACACAAATAGCCTAGAAAGTCATGCCAGTGTCGTCTTTGTAACAAGCAGACATAAGTTAACGCCAGTAAGAAGAGAGGGAAGGGCATTCACACACCCAAACAAAAGGCTGTGAAAGTTATCACTGCAGCCGGCTCAGAGATGTGCTCAGAGCATCACTGGATGTGCAAACCCAGAGATGCACATCTCATTATTGCAAGGTAATGAAAGACACCAGAGGAGTTTTAACTGTCGGTCGGACGAGGGAAGCCAGAAGCTATTGCTTTAAGAGCTTGTAGGTGTAGGAACCTATTAGACACAGAGAGGGCAAAGTGCACGGGCAGATCATAGACTCGTAGAATCATTTAGGTTGGAAAAGGCCCT